>NW_024037076.1:13147676-13365676 GCF_015706575.1 Patiria miniata | reverse complement strand
TGTGCTTTTCCACAGCTGATGTCACATCAGCAGTTGTTGTGTCTGCAACAGGTGTGGCCACAGACTCTGTAGTCACTCCTGCAGTAGTGATTATCTCAGCAGTAGTTGTTTTGGCTGCTGAAGTGATTTCAACAGTAGTTGGCTCTGCAGCAGTGGTCTCAGCACCAGTGGTCACACCAGAAGTTGTAGTTACTTCAGATACTGTGGTCTGAATAACTGTACTTGTAGCTTCAGCTGTGGTTGTGGCTCTACCAGTTGTGCTTTCAACAGCTGAAGTCACATCAGCAGTTGTTGTGTCTGCAACAGGGGTGGCCACAGACTCTGTAGTCACTCCTGCAGTAGTGATTATCTCAGCAGTAGTTGTTTGGGCTGCTGAAGTGATTTCAACAGTAGTTGGCTCTGCAGCAGTGGTCTCAGCACCAGTGGTCACACCAGGAGTTGTGTTACTTCAGATACTGTGGTCTGAACAACTGTACTTGTAGCTTCAGCTGTGGTTGTGGCTCTACCAGTTGTGCTTTCCACAGCTGATGTCAAATCAGCAGTTGTTGTGTCTGCAACAGGGGTGGCCACAGACTCTGTAGTCACTCCTGCAGTAGTGATTATCTCAGCAGTAGTTGTTTGGGCTGCTGAAGTGATTTCAACAGTAGTTGGCTCTGCAGCAGTGGTCTCAGCACCAGTGGTCACACCAGAAGTTGTGTTACTTCAGATACTGTGGTCTGAATAACTGTACTTGTAGCTTCAGCTGTGGTTGTGGCACTACCAGTTGTGCTTTCAACAGCTGAATGTCACATCAGCAGTTGTTGTGTCTGCAACAGGGGTGGACACAGACTCTGTAGTCACTCCTGCAGTAGTGATTATCTCAGCAGTAGTTGTTTGGGCTGCTGAAGTGATTTCAACAGTAGTTGGCTCTGCAGCAGTGGTCTCAGCATCAGTGGTCACACCAGAAGTTGTAGTTACTTCAGATACTGTGGTCTGAAAACAATGTACTTGTAGCTTCAGCTGTGGTTGTGGCTCTACCAGTTGTGCTTTCCACAGCTGATGTCACATCAGCAGTTGTTGTGTCTGCAAAGGGGTGGACACAGACTCTGTAGTCACTCCTGCAGTAGTGATTATCTCAGCAGTAGTGTTGTTTGGGCTGCTGAAGTGAATTCAACAGTAGTTGGCTCTGCAGCAGTGGTCTCAGCATCAGTGGTCACACCAGAAGTTGTAGTTACTTCAGATATGTGGTCTGAACAACTGTACTTGTAGCTTCAGCTGTGGTTGTGGCTCTACCAGTTGTGCTTTCAACAGCCGAAGTCACATCAGCAGTTGTTGTGTCTGCAACAGGGGTGGACACAGTCTCTGTAGTCACTCCTGCAGTAGTGATTATCTCAGCAGTAGTTTTTGTTTGGGCTGCTGAAGTGATTCAACAGTAGTTGGCTCTGCAGCAGTGGTCTCAGCACCAGTGGTCACACCAGAAGTTGTAGTTACTTCAGCTACTGTGGTCTGAAAACTGTACTTGTAGCTTCAGCTGTGGTTGTGGCTCTACCAGTTGTGCTTTCACAGCTGATGTCACATCAGCAGTTGTTGTGTCTGCAACAGGGGTGGCCACAGACTCTGTAGTCACTCCTGCAGTAGTGATTATCTCAGCAGTAGTTGTTTGGGCTGCTGAAGTGATTTCAACAGTAGTTGGCTCTGCAGCAGTGGTCTCAGCACCAGTGGTCACACCAGGAGTTGTAGTTACTTCAGATACTGTGGTCTGAACAAACTGTACTTGTAGCTTCAGCTGAGGTTGTGGCACTACCAGTTGTGCTTTCCACAGCTGATGTCACATCAGCAGTTGTTATGTCTGAAACAGGTGTGGCCACAGACTCTGTAGTCACTCCTGCAGTAGTGATTATCTCAGCAGTAGTTGTTTGGCTGCTGAAGTGATTTCAACAGTAGTTGGCTCTGCAGCAGTGGTCTCAGCACCAGTGGTCACACCAGAAGTTGTAGTTACTTCAGCTACTGTGGTCTGAATAACTGTACTTGTAGCTTCAGCTGTGGTTGTGGCTCTACCAGTTGTGCTTTCAACAGCCAAGTCACATCAGCAGTTGTTGTGTCTGCAACAGGGGTGGCCACAGACTCTGTAGTCACTCCTGCAGTAGTGATTATCTCAGCAGTAGTTGTTTTGGGCTGCTGAAGTGAATTCAACAGTAGTTGGCTCTGCAGCAGTGGTCTCAGCACCAGTGGTCACACCAGAAGTTGTAGTTACTTCAGATACTGTGGTCTGAACAACTGTACTTGTAGCTTCAGCTGTGGTTGTGGCTCTACCAGTTGTGCTTTCCACAGCTGATGTCACATCAGCAGTTGTTGTGTCTGCAACAGGGTGGACACAGACTCTGTAGTCACTCCTGCAGTAGTGATTATCTCAGCAGTAGTTGTTTGGGCTGCTGAAGTGATTTCAACAGTAGTTGGCTCTGCAGCAGTGGTCTCAGCACCAGTGGTCACACCAGAAGTTGTAGTTACTTCAGATACTGTGGTCTGAATAACTGTACTTGTAGCTTCAGCTGTGGTTGTGGCTCTACCAGTTGTGCTTTCAACAGCCGAAGTCACATCAGCAGTTGTTGTGTCTGCAACAGGGGTGGACACAGACTCTGTAGTCACTCCTGCAGTAGTGATTATCTCAGCAGTAGTTGTTTGGGCTGCTGAAGTGATTTCAACAGTAGTTGGCTCTGCAGCAGTGGTCTCAGCACCAGTGGTCACACCAGAAGTTGTAGTTACTTCAGATACTGTGGTCTGAATAACTGTACTTGTAGCTTCAGCTGTGGTTGTGGCTCTACCAGTTGTGCTTTCAACAGCCGAAGTCACATCAGCAGTTGTTGTGTCTGCAACAGGGTGGCCACAGACTCTGTAGTCACTCCTGCAGTAGTGATTATCTCAGCAGTAGTTGTTTGGGCTGCTGAAGTGATTTCAACAGTAGTTGGCTCTGCAGCAGTGGTCTCAGCACCAGTGGTCACACCAGGAGTTGTAGTTACTTCAGATACTGTGGTCTGAATAACTGTACTTGTAGCTTCAGCTGAGGTTGTGGCACTACCAGTTGTGCTTTCCACAGCTGATGTCACATCAGCAGTTGTTGTGTCTGCAACAGGGGTGGCCACAGACTCTGTAGTCACTCCTGCAGTAGTGATTATCTCAGCAGTAGTTGTTTGGGCTGCTGAAGTGATTTCAACAGTAGTTGGCTCTGCAGCAGTGGTCTCAGCACCAGTGGTCACACCAGAAGTTGTAGTTACTTCAGATACTGTGGTCTGAATAACTGTACTTGTAGCTTCAGCTGTGGTTGTGGCTCTACCAGTTGTGCTTTCCACAGCCGAAGTCACATCAGCAGTTGTTGTGTCTGCAACAGGGGTGGCCACAGACTCTGTAGTCACTCCTGCAGTAGTGATTATCTCAGCAGTAGTTTGTTTGGGCTGCTGAAGTGATTTCAACAGTAGTTGGCTCTGCAGCAGTGGTCTCAGCACCAGTGGTCACACCAGAGTTGTAGTTACTTCAGATACTGTGGTCTGAACAACTGTACTTGTAGCTTCAGCTGTGGTTGTGGCACTACCAGTTGTGTTTTTCACAGCTGATGTCACATCAGCAGTTGTTGTGTCTGCAACAGGGGTGGCCACAGACTCTGTAGTCACTCCTGCAGTAGTGATTATCTCAGCAGTAGTTGTTTGGGCTGCTGAAGTGATTTCAACAGTAGTTGGCTCTGCAGCAGTGGTCTCAGCACCAGTGGTCACACCAAGTTGTAGTTACTTCAGATACTGTGGTCTGAATAACTGTACTTGTAGCTTCAGCTGTGGTTGTGGCTCTACCAGTTGTGCTTTCAACAGCTGAAGTCACATCAGCAGTTGTTGTGTCTGCAACAGGGGTGGCCACAGACTCTGTAGTCACTCCTGCAGTAGTGATTATCTCAGCAGTAGTTTTTGTTTGGGCTGCTGAAGTGATTTCAACAGTAGTTGGCTCTGCAGCAGTGGTCTCAGCACCAGTGGTCACAGAAGTTGTTGTAGTTACTTCAGCTACTGTGGTCTGAATAACTGTACTTGTAGCTTCAGCTTGGTTGTGGCTCTACCAGTTGTGCTTTCAACAGCTGATGTCACATCAGCAGTTGTTGTGTCTGCAACAGGGGTGGACACAGACTCTGTAGTCACTCCTGCAGTAGTGATTATCTCAGCAGTAGTTGTTTGGCTGCTGAAGTGAATTCAACAGTAGTTGGCTCTGCAGCAGTGGTCTCAGCACCAGTGGTCACACCAGAAGTTGTAGTTACTTCAGCTACTGTGGTCTGAATAACTGTACTTGTAGCTTCAGCTGTGGTTGTGGCTCTACCAGTTGTGCTTTCAACAGCTGAAGTCACATCAGCAGTTGTTGTGTCTGCAACAGGGGTGGCCACAGACTCTGTAGTCACTCCTGCAGTAGTGATTATCTCAGCAGTAGTTGTTTGGGCTGCTGAAGTGATTTCAACAGTAGTTGGCTCTGCAGCAGTGGTCTCAGCACCAGTGGTCACACCAGAGTTGTTGTTACTTCAGATACTGTGGTCTGAACAACTGTACTTGTAGCTTCAGCTGTGGTTGTGGCACTACCAGTTGTGTTTTTCACAGCTGATGTCAAATCAGCAGTTGTTGTGTCTGCAACAGGGGTGGCCACAGACTCTGTAGTCACTCCTGCAGTAGTGATTATCTCAGCAGTTGTTTGGGCTGCTGAAGTGATTTCAACAGTAGTTGGCTCTGCAGCAGTGGTCTCAGCACCAGTGGTCACACCAGAGTTGTAGTTACTTCAGCTACTGTGGTCTGAATAACTGTACTTGTAGCTTCAGCTGTGGTTGTGGCTCTACCAGTTGTGCTTTCAACAGCGAAGTCACATCAGCAGTTGTTGTGTCTGCAACAGGGGTGGGACAGACTCTGTAGTCACTCCTGCAGTAGTGATTATCTCAGCAGTAGTTGTTTGGGCTGCTGAAGTGAATTCAACAGTAGTTGGCTCTGCAGCAGTGGTCTCAGCACCAGTGGTCACACCAGAAGTTGTAGTTACTTCAGATACTGTGGTCTGAACAACTGTACTTGTAGCTTCAGCTGGGTTGTGGCACTACCAGTTGTGCTTTCCACAGCTGATGTCATATCAGCAGTTGTTATGTCTGCAACAGGTGTGGCCACAGACTCTGTAGTCACTCCTGCAGTAGTGATTATCTCAGCAGTAGTGTTTTTGGGCTGCTGAAGTGATTTCAACAGTAGTTGGCTCTGCAGCAGTGGTCTCAGCACCAGTGGTCACACCAGAAGTTGTAGTTACTTCAGCTACTGTGGTCTGAATAACTGTACTTGTAGCTTCAGCTGTGGTTGTGGCTCTACCAGTTGTGCTTTCAACAGCCGAAGTCACATCAGCAGTTGTTGTGTCTGCAACAGGGGTGGCCACAGACTCTGTAGTCACTCCTGCAGTAGTGATTATCTCAGCAGTAGTTGTTTGGGCTGCTGAAGTGATTTCAACAGTAGTTGGCTCTGCAGCAGTGGTCTCAGCACCAGTGGTCACACCAGAAGTTGTTGTTACTTCAGATACTGTGGTCTGAACAACTGTACTTGTAGCTTCAGCTGTGGTTGTGGCACTACCAGTTGTGCTTTTCACAGCTGATGTCACATCAGCAGTTGTGTGTCTGCAACAGGGGGGCCACAGACTCTGTAGTCACTCCTGCAGTAGTGATTATCTCAGCAGTAGTTGTTTGGCTGCTGAAGTGATTTCAACAGTAGTTGGCTCTGCAGCAGTGGTCTCAGCACCAGTGGTCACACCAGAAGTTGTAGTTACTTCAGCTACTGTGGTCTGAATAACTGTACTTGTAGCTTCAGCTGTGGTTGTGGCTCTACCAGTTGTGCTTTCAACAGCTGAAGTCACATCAGCAGTTGTTGTGTCTGCAACAGGGGTGGCCACAGACTCTGTAGTCACTCCTGCAGTAGTGATTATCTCAGCAGTAGTTGTTTGGGCTGCTGAAGTGATTTCAACAGTAGTTGGCTCTGCAGCAGTGGTCTCAGCACCAGTGGTCACACCACGAGTTGTTGTTACTTCAGATACTGTGGTCTGAACAACTGTACTTGTAGCTTCAGCTGAGGTTGTGGCACTACCAGTTGTGTTTTTCACAGCTGATGTCAAATCAGCAGTTGTTGTGTCTGCAACAGGGTGGCACAGACTCTGTAGTCACTCCTGCAGTAGTGATTATCTCAGCAGTAGTTGTTTGGGCTGCTGAAGTGATTTCAACAGTAGTTGGCTCTGCAGCAGTGGTCTCAGCACCAGTGGTCACACCAGAAGTTGTAGTTACTTCAGCTACTGTGGTCTGAATAACTGTACTTGTAGCTTCAGCTGTGGTTGTGGCTCTACCAGTTGTGCTTTCAACAGCCGAAGTCACATCAGCAGATGTTGTGTCTGCAACAGGGGTGGCCACAGACTCTGTAGTCACTCCTGCAGTAGTGATTATCTCAGCAGTAGTTTTTGTTTGGGCTGCTGAAGTGATTCAACAGTAGTTGGCTCTGCAGCAGTGGTCTCAGCACCAGTGGTCACACCAGAAGTTGTAGTTACTTCAGCTACTGTGGTCTGAATAACTGTACTTGTAGCTTCAGCTGTGGTTGTGGCTCTACCAGTTGTGCTTTCAACAGCCGAAGTCACATCAGCAGTTGTTGTGTCTGCAACAGGGGTGGACACAGTCTCTGTAGTCACTCCTGCAGTAGTGATTATCTCAGCAGTAGTTGTTTGGGCTGCTGAAGTGAATTCAACAGTAGTTGGCTCTCCAGCAGTGGTCTCAGCACCAGTGGTCACACCAGAAGTTGTAGTTACTTCAGCTACTGTGGTCTGAATAACTGTACTTGTAGCTTCAGCTGTGGTTGTGGCTCTACCAGTTGTGCTTTCAACAGCCGAAGTCACATCAGCAGTTGTTGTGTCTGCAACAGGGGTGGCCACAGACTCTGTAGTCACTCCTGCAGTAGTGATTATCTCAGCAGTAGTTGTTTTGGCTGCTGAAGTGATTTCAACAGTAGTTGGCTCTGCAGCAGTGGTCTCAGCACCAGTGGTCACACCAGAAGTTGTTGTTACTTCAGATACTGTGGTCTGAACAACTGTACTTGTAGCTTCAGCTGAGGTTGTGGCACTACCAGATGTGTTTTTCACAGCTGATGTCAAATCAGCAGTTGTTGTGTCTGCAACAGGGGTGGCCACAGACTCTGTAGTCACTCCTGCAGTAGTGATTATCTCAGCAGTAGTTGTTTGGGCTGCTGAAGTGATTTCAACAGTAGTTGGCTCTGCAGCAGTGGTCTCAGCACCAGTGGTCACACCAGAAGTTGTAGTTACTTCAGCTACTGTGGTCTGAATAACTGTACTTGTAGCTTCAGCTGTGGTTGTGGCTCTACCAGTTGTGCTTTCAACAGCCGAAGTCACATCAGCAGTTGTTGTGTCTGCAACAGGGGTGGCCACAGACTCTGTAGTCACTCCTGCAGTAGTGATTATCTCAGCAGTAGTTGTTTGGGCTGCTGAAGTGAATTCAACAGTAGTTGGCTCTGCAGCAGTGGTCTCAGCACCAGTGGTCACACCAGGAGTTGTAGTTACTTCAGATACTGTGGTCTGAATAACTGTACTTGTAGCTTCAGCTGTGGTTGTGGCACTACCAGTTGTGCTTTCCACAGCTGATGTCACATCAGCAGTTGTTATGTCTGAAACAGGGGTGGCCACAGACTCTGTAGTCACTCCTGCAGTAGTGATTATCTCAGCAGTAGTTGTTTGGGCTGCTGAAGTGATTTCAACAGTAGTTGGCTCTGCAGCAGTGGTCTCAGCACCAGTGGTCACACCAGAAGTTGTAGTTACTTCAGCTACTGTGGTCTGAATAACTGTACTTGTAGCTTCAGCTGTGGTTGTGGCTCTACCAGTTGTGCTTTCACAGCCGAAGTCACATCAGCAGTTGTTGTGTCTGCAACAGGGGTGGCCACAGACTCTGTAGTCACTCCTGCAGTAGTGATTATCTCAGCAGTAGTTTTGTTTGGGCTGCTGAAGTGAATTCAACAGTAGTTGGCTCTGCAGCAGTGGTCTCAGCACCAGTGGTCACACCAGAAGTTGTAGTTACTTCAGCTACTGTGGTCTGAATAACTGTACTTGTAGCTTCAGCTGTGGTTGTGGCTCTACCAGTTGTGCTTTCAACAGCCGAAGTCACATCAGCAGTTGTTGTGTCTGCAACAGGGGTGGCCACAGACTCTGTAGTCACTCCTGCAGTAGTGATTATCTCAGCAGTAGTTGTTTTGGCTGCTGAAGTGATTTCAACAGTAGTTGGCTCTGCAGCAGTGGTCTCAGCACCAGTGGTCACACTAAGTTGTTGTTACTTCAGATACTGTGGTCTGAACAACTGTACTTGTAGCTTCAGCTGTGGTTGTGGCACTACCAGTTGTGTTTTTCACAGCTGATGTCAAATCAGCAGTTGTTGTGTCTGCAACAGGGGTGGCCACAGACTCTGTAGTCACTCCTGCAGTAGTGATTATCTCAGCAGTAGTTGTTTGGGCTGCTGAAGTGATTTCAACAGTAGTTGGCTCTGCAGCAGTGGTCTCAGCACCAGTGGTCACACCAGAAGTTGTAGTTACTTCAGCTACTGTGGTCTGAATGTAATAACTGTACTTGTAGCTTCAGCTGTGGTTGTGGCTCTACCAGTTGTGCTTTCAACAGCTGAAGTCACATCAGCAGTTGTTGTGTCTGCAACAGGGGTGGCCACAGACTCTGTAGTCACTCCTGCAGTAGTGATTATCTCAGCAGTAGTTGTTTGGGCTGCTGAAGTGAATTCAACAGTAGTTGGCTCTGCAGCAGTGGTCTCAGCACCAGTGGTCACACCAGGAGTTGTAGTTACTTCAGATACTGTGGTCTGAACAACTGTACTTGTAGCTTCAGCTGTGGTTGTGGCACTACCAGTTGTGCTTTCCACAGCTGATGTCACATCAGCAGTTGTTGTGTCTGAAATAGGGTGGCCACAGACTCTGTAGTCACTCCTGCAGTAGTGATTATCTCAGCAGTAGTTGTTTTGGCTGCTGAAGTGATTTCAACAGTAGTTGGCTCTGCAGCAGTGGTCTCAGCACCAGTGGTCACACCAGAAGTTGTAGTTACTTCAGCTACTGTGGTCTGAATAACTGTACTTGTAGCTTCAGCTGTGGTTGTGGCTCTACCAGTTGTGCTTTCAACAGCCGAAGTCACATCAGCAGTTGTTGTGTCTGCAACAGGGGTGGCCACAGACTCTGTAGTCACTCCTGCAGTAGTGATTATCTCAGCAGTAGTTGTTTGGGCTGCTGAAGTGATTTCAACAGTAGTTGGCTCTGCAGCAGTGGTCTCAGCACCAGTGGTCACACCAGAAGTTGTTGTTACTTCAGATACTGTGGTCTGAACAACTGTACTTGTAGCTTCAGCTGTGGTTGTGGCACTACCAGATGTGCTTTTCACAGCTGATGTCAAATCAGCAGTTGTTGTGTCTGCAACAGGGGTGGCCACAGACTCTGTAGTCACTCCTGCAGTAGTGATTATCTCAGCAGTAGTTGTTTGGGCTGCTGAAGTGATTTCAACAGTAGTTGGCTCTGCAGCAGTGGTCTCAGCACCAGTGGTCACACCAGAAGTTGTAGTTACTTCAGATACTGTGGTCTGAATAACTGTACTTGTAGCTTCAGCTGTGGTTGTGGCACTACCAGTTGTGCTTTCAACAGCGAAGTCACATCAGCAGTTGTTGTGTCTGCAACAGGGGTGGACACAGACTCTGTAGTCACTCCTGCAGTAGTGATTATCTCAGCAGTAGTGTTGTTTGGGCTGCTGAAGTGAATTCAACAGTAGTTGGCTCTGCAGCAGTGGTCTGAGCATCAGTGGTCACACCAGAAGTTGTAGTTACTTCAGATATGTGGTCTGAACAACTGTACTTGTAGCTTCAGCTGTGGTTGTGGCTCTACCAGTTGTGCTTTCACAGCCGAAGTCACATCAGCAGTTGTTGTGTCTGCAACAGGGGTGGCCACAGACTCTGTAGTCACTCCTGCAGTAGTGATTATCTCAGCAGTAGTTGTTTGGGCTGCTGAAGTGAATTCAACAGTAGTTGGCTCTGCAGCAGTGGTCTCAGCACCAGTGGTCACACCAGAAGTTGTAGTTACTTCAGATACTGTGGTCTGAATAACTGTACTTGTAGCTTCAGCTGTGGTTGTGGCTCTACCAGTTGTGCTTTCCACAGCTGATGTCACATCAGCAGTTGTTATGTCTGCAACAGGTGTGGCACAGACTCTGTAGTCACTCCTGCAGTAGTGATTATCTCAGCAGTAGTTGTTTGGCTGCTGAAGTGATTTCAACAGTAGTTGGCTCTGCAGCAGTGGTCTCAGCACCAGTGGTCACACCAGAAGTTGTAGTTACTTCAGCTACTGTGGTCTGAATAACTGTACTTGTAGCTTCAGCTGTGGTTGTGGCTCTACCAGTTGTGCTTTCAACAGCGAAGTCACATCAGCAGTTGTTGTGTCTGCAACAGGGGTGGACACAGACTCTGTAGTAACTCCTGCAGTAGTGATTATCTCAGCAGTAGTTGTTTGGCTGCTGAAGTGATTTCAACAGTAGTTGGCTCTGCAGCAGTGGTCTCAGCACCAGTGGTCACACCAGAAGTTGTAGTTACTTCAGCTACTGTGGTCTGAATAACTGTACTTGTAGCTTCAGCTGTGGTTGTGGCTCTACCAGTTGTGCTTTCCACAGCTGATGTCACATCAGCAGTTGTTGTGTCTGCAACAGGGGTGGCCACAGACTCTGTAGTCACTCCTGCAGTAGTGATTATCTCAGCAGTAGTTGTTTGGGCTGCTGAAGTGATTTCAACAGTAGTTGGCTCTGCAGCAGTGGTCTCAGCACCAGTGGTCACACCAGAAGTTGTAGTTACTTCAGATACTGTGGTCTGAATAACTGTACTTGTAGCTTCAGCTGGGTTGTGGCTCTACCAGTTGTGCTTTCCACAGCCGAAGTCACATCAGCAGTTGTTGTGTCTGCAACAGGGGTGGCCACAGACTCTGTAGTCACTCCTGCAGTAGTGATTATCTCAGCAGTAGTTGTTTGGGCTGCTGAAGTGATTTCAACAGTAGTTGGCTCTGCAGCAGTGGTCTCAGCACCAGTGGTCACACCAGAGTTGTTGTTACTTCAGATACTGTGGTCTGAATAACTGTACTTGTAGCTTCAGCTGTGGTTGTGGCTCTACCAGTTGTGCTTTTCACAGCTGATGTCAATCAGCAGTTGTTGTGTCTGCAACAGGGGTGGCCACAGACTCTGTAGTCACTCCTGCAGTAGTGATTATCTCAGCAGTAGTTGTTTGGGCTGCTGAAGTGATTTCAACAGTAGTTGGCTCTGCAGCAGTGGTCTCAGCACCAGTGGTCACACCAGAAGTTGTTGTTACTTCAGATACTGTGGTCTGAACAACTGTACTTGTAGCTTCAGCTGTGGTTGTGGCTCTACCAGTTGTGTTTTTCACAGCTGATGTCACATCAGCAGTTGTTGTGTCTGCAACAGGGGTGGCCACAGACTCTGTAGTCACTCCTGCAGTAGTGATTATCTCAGCAGTAGTTGTTTGGGCTGCTGAAGTGATTTCAACAGTAGTTGGCTCTGCAGCAGTGGTCTCAGCACCAGTGGTCACACCAGAAGTTGTAGTTACTTCAGCTACTGTGGTCTGAATAACTGTACTTGTAGCTTCAGCTGTGGTTGTGGCTCTACCAGTTGTGCTTTCCACAGCTGATGTCACATCAGCAGTTGTTGTGTCTGCAACAGGGTGGCCACAGACTCTGTAGTCACTCCTGCAGTAGTGATTATCTCAGCAGTAGTTTTTGTTTGGGCTGCTGAAGTGATTTCAACAGTAGTTGGCTCTGCAGCAGTGGTCTCAGCACCAGTGGTCACACCAGAAGTTGTAGTTACTTCAGCTACTGTGGTCTGAATAACTGTACTTGTAGCTTCAGCTGTGGTTGTGGCTCTACCAGTTGTGCTTTCAACAGCTGAAGTCACATCAGCAGTTGTTGTGTCTGCAACAGGGGTGGCCACAGACTCTGTAGTCACTCCTGCAGTAGTGATTATCTCAGCAGTAGTTGTTTGGGCTGCTGAAGTGATTCAACAGTAGTTGGCTCTGCAGCAGTGGTCTCAGCACCAGTGGTCACACCAGAAGTTGTAGTTACTTCAGCTACTGTGGTCTGAATAACTGTACTTGTAGCTTCAGCTGTGGTTGTGGCTCTACCAGTTGTGCTTTCAACAGCTGAAGTCACATCAGCAGTTGTTGTGTCTGCAACAGGGGTGGCCACAGACTCTGTAGTCACTCCTGCAGTAGTGATTATCTCAGCAGTAGTTGTTTTGGCTGCTGAAGTGATTTCAACAGTAGTTGGCTCTGCAGCAGTGGTCTCAGCACCAGTGGTCACACCAGAGTTGTTGTTACTTCAGATACTGTGGTCTGAATAACTGTACTTGTAGCTTCAGCTGTGGTTGTGGCTCTACCAGTTGTGTTTTTCACAGCTGATGTCACATCAGCAGTTGTTGTGTCTGCAACAGGGGTGGCCACAGACTCTGTAGTCACTCCTGCAGTAGTGATTATCTCAGCAGTAGTTGTTTGGGCTGCTGAAGTGATTTCAACAGTAGTTGGCTCTGCAGCAGTGGTCTCAGCACCAGTGGTCACACCAGAAGTTGTAGTTACTTCAGCTACTGTGGTCTGAATAACTGTACTTGTAGCTTCAGCTGTGGTTGTGGCTCTACCAGTTGTGCTTTCCACAGCTGAGTCACATCAGCAGTTGTTGTGTCTGCAACAGGGGTGGCCACAGACTCTGTAGTCACTCCTGCAGTAGTGATTATCTCAGCAGTAGTTGTTTGGGCTGCTGAAGTGAATTCAACAGTAGTTGGCTCTGCAGCAGTGGTCTCAGCACCAGTGGTCACACCAGGAGTTGTAGTTACTTCAGATACTGTGGTCTGAACAACTGTACTTGTAGCTTCAGCTGTGGTTGTGGCTCTACCAGTTGTGCTTTCCACAGCTGATGTCACATCAGCAGTTGTTATGTCTGCAACAGGTGTGGCCACAGACTCTGTAGTCACTCCTGCAGTAGTGATTATCTCAGCAGTAGTTGTTTTGGCTGCTGAAGTGATTTCAACAGTAGTTGGCTCTGCAGCAGTGGTCTCAGCACCAGTGGTCACACCAGAAGTTGTAGTTACTTCAGCTACTGTGGTCTGAATAACTGTACTTGTAGCTTCAGCTGTGGTTGTGGCTCTACCAGTTGTGCTTTCCACAGCTGATGTCACATCAGCAGTTGTTGTGTCTGCAACAGGGGTGGCCACAGACTCTGTAGTCACTCCTGCAGTAGTGATTATCTCAGCAGTAGTTGTTTGGGCTGCTGAAGTGATTTCAACAGTAGTTGGCTCTGCAGCAGTGGTCTCAGCACCAGTGGTCACACCAGAAGTTGTAGTTACTTCAGCTACTGTGGTCTGAATAACTGTACTTGTAGCTTCAGCTGTGGTTGTGGCTCTACCAGTTGTGCTTTTCACAGCTGAGTCACATCAGCAGTTGTTGTGTCTGCAACAGGGGTGGCCACAGACTCTGTAGTCACTCCTGCAGTAGTGATTATCTCAGCAGTAGTTGTTTTGGCTGCTGAAGTGATTTCAACAGTAGTTGGCTCTGCAGCAGTGGTCTCAGCACCAGTGGTCACACCAGAGTTGTTGTTACTTCAGATACTGTGGTCTGAATAACTGTACTTGTAGCTTCAGCTGTGGTTGTGGCTCTACCAGTTGTGCTTTTCACAGCTGATGTCACATCAGCAGTTGTTGTGTCTGCAACAGGGGTGGCCACAGACTCTGTAGTCACTCCTGCAGTAGTGATTATCTCAGCAGTAGTTGTTTGGGCTGCTGAAGTGATTTCAACAGTAGTTGGCTCTGCAGCAGTGGTCTCAGCACCAGTGGTCACACCAGAAGTTGTAGTTACTTCAGCTACTGTGGTCTGAATAACTGTACTTGTAGCTTCAGCTGTGGTTGTGGCTCTACCAGTTGTGCTTTCCACAGCTGATGTCACATCAGCAGTTGTTGTGTCTGCAACAGGGGTGGCCACAGACTCTGTAGTCACTCCTGCAGTAGTGATTATCTCAGCAGTAGTTGTTTGGGCTGCTGAAGTGATTTCAACAGTAGTTGGCTCTGCAGCAGTGGTCTCAGCACCAGTGGTCACACCAGAGAGTTGTAGTTACTTCAGATACTGTGGTCTGAACAACTGTACTTGTAGCTTCAGCTGTGGTTGTGGCACTACCAGTTGTGCTTTCCACAGCTGATGTCACATCAGCAGTTGTTGTGTCTGCAACAGGGGTGGCCACAGACTCTGTAGTCACTCCTGCAGTAGTGATTATCTCAGCAGTAGTTGTTTTGGGCTGCTGAAGTGATTTCAACAGTAGTTGGCTCTGCAGCAGTGGTCTCAGCACCAGTGGTCACACCAGAAGTTGTAGTTACTTCAGCTACTGTGGTCTGAATAACTGTACTTGTAGCTTCAGCTGTGGTTGTGGCTCTACCAGTTGTGCTTTCCACAGCTGATGTCACATCAGCAGTTGTTGTGTCTGCAACAGGGGTGGCCACAGACTCTGTAGTCACTCCTGCAGTAGTGATTATCTCAGCAGTAGTTGTTTGGGCTGCTGAAGTGATTTCAACAGTAGTTGGCTCTGCAGCAGTGGTCTCAGCACCAGTGGTCACACCAGAGTTGTTGTTACTTCAGATACTGTGGTCTGAATAACTGTACTTGTAGCTTCAGCTGTGGTTGTGGCACTACCAGTTGTGCTTTTCACAGCTGATGTCACATCAGCAGTTGTTGTGTCTGCAACAGGGGTGGCCACAGACTCTGTAGTCACTCCTGCAGTAGTGATTATCTCAGCAGTAGTTGTTTGGGCTGCTGAAGTGATTTCAACAGTAGTTGGCTCTGCAGCAGTGGTCTCAGCACCAGTGGTCACACCAGAAGTTGTTGTTACTTCAGATACTGTGGTCTGAACAACTGTACTTGTAGCTTCAGCTGTGGTTGTGGCACTACCAGTTGTGCTTTCAACAGCTGAAGTCACATCAGCAGTTGTTGTGTCTGCAACAGGGGTGGACACAGACTCTGTAGTCACTCCTGCAGTAGTGATTATCTCAGCAGTAGTTGTTGTTTGGGCTGCTGAAGTGATTTCAACAGTAGTTGGCTCTGCAGCAGTGGTCTCAGCACCAGTGGTCACACCAGAAGTTGTAGTTACTTCAGATACTGTGGTCTGAATAACTGTACTTGTAGCTTCAGCTGTGGTTGTGGCTCTACCAGTTGTGCTTTCCACAGCTGATGTCACATCAGCAGTTGTTGTGTCTGCAACAGGGGTGGCCACAGACTCTGTAGTCACTCCTGCAGTAGTGATTATCTCAGCAGTAGTTGTTTGGGCTGCTGAAGTGATTTCAACAGTAGTTGGCTCTGCAGCAGTGGTCTCAGCACCAGTGGTCACACCAGAAGTTGTAGTTACTTCAGATACTGTGGTCTGAATAACTGTACTTGTAGCTTCAGCTGTGGTTGTGGCTCTACCAGTTGTGCTTTCCACAGCTGATGTCACATCAGCAGTTGTTGTGTCTGCAACAGGGGTGGCCACAGACTCTGTAGTCACTCCTGCAGTAGTGATTATCTCAGCAGTAGTTGTTTGGCTGCTGAAGTGATTTCAACAGTAGTTGGCTCTGCAGCAGTGGTCTCAGCACCAGTGGTCACACCAGAAGTTGTAGTTACTTCAGCTACTGTGGTCTGAATAACTGTACTTGTAGCTTCAGCTGTGGTTGTGGCTCTACCAGTTGTGCTTTCAACAGCTGAAGTCACATCAGCAGTTGTTGTGTCTGCAACAGGGGTGGACACAGACTCTGTAGTCACTCCTGCAGTAGTGATTATCTCAGCAGTAGTTGTTTTGGCTGCTGAAGTGATTTCAACAGTAGTTGGCTCTGCAGCAGTGGTCTCAGCACCAGTGGTCACACCAGAAGTTGTAGTTACTTCAGCTACTGTGGTCTGAATAACTGTACTTGTAGCTTCAGCTGTGGTTGTGGCTCTACCAGTTGTGCTTTCCACAGCTGATGTCACATCAGCAGTTGTTGTGTCTGCAACAGGGGTGGCCACAGACTCTGTAGTCACTCCTGCAGTAGTGATTATCTCAGCAGTAGTTGTTTGGCTGCTGAAGTGATTTCAACAGTAGTTGGCTCTGCAGCAGTGGTCTCAGCACCAGTGGTCACACCAGAAGTTGTAGTTACTTCAGCTACTGTGGTCTGAATAACTGTACTTGTAGCTTCAGCTGTGGTTGTGGCTCTACCAGTTGTGCTTTCCACAGCTGATGTCACATCAGCAGTTGTTGTGTCTGCAACAGGGGTGGCCACAGACTCTGTAGTCACTCCTGCAGTAGTGATTATCTCAGCAGTAGTTGTTTTGGCTGCTGAAGTGATTTCAACAGTAGTTGGCTCTGCAGCAGTGGTCTCAGCACCAGTGGTCACACCAGAAGTTGTTGTTACTTCAGCTACTGTGGTCTGAATAACTGTACTTGTAGCTTCAGCTGTGGTTGTGGCTCTACCAGTTGTGCTTTCCACAGCTGATGTCACATCAGCAGTTGTTGTGTCTGCAACAGGGGTGGCCACAGACTCTGTAGTCACTCCTGCAGTAGTGATTATCTCAGCAGTAGTTGTTTGGGCTGCTGAAGTGATTTCAACAGTAGTTGGCTCTGCAGCAGTGGTCTCAGCACCAGTGGTCACACCAGAAGTTGTAGTTACTTCAGCTACTGTGGTCTGAATAACTGTACTTGTAGCTTCAGCTGTGGTTGTGGCTCTACCAGTTGTGCTTTCCACAGCTGATGTCACATCAGCAGTTGTTGTGTCTGCAACAGGGGTGGCCACAGACTCTGTAGTCACTCCTGCAGTAGTGATTATCTCAGCAGTAGTTGTTTGGGCTGCTGAAGTGATTTCAACAGTAGTTGGCTCTGCAGCAGTGGTCTCAGCACCAGTGGTCACACCAGAAGTTGTAGTTACTTCAGCTACTGTGGTCTGAATAACTGTACTTGTAGCTTCAGCTGTGGTTGTGGCTCTACCAGTTGTGCTTTCCACAGCTGATGTCACATCAGCAGTTGTTGTGTCTGCAACAGGGGTGGCCACAGACTCTGTAGTCACTCCTGCAGTAGTGATTATCTCAGCAGTAGTTGTTTTGGCTGCTGAAGTGATTTCAACAGTAGTTGGCTCTGCAGCAGTGGTCTCAGCACCAGTGGTCACACCAGAAGTTGTAGTTACTTCAGCTACTGTGGTCTGAATAACTGTACTTGTAGCTTCAGCTGTGGTTGTGGCTCTACCAGTTGTGCTTTCCACAGCTGATGTCACATCAGCAGTTGTTGTGTCTGCAACAGGGGTGGCCACAGACTCTGTAGTCACTCCTGCAGTAGTGATTATCTCAGCAGTAGTTGTTTGGGCTGCTGAAGTGATTTCAACAGTAGTTGGCTCTGCAGCAGTGGTCTCAGCACCAGTGGTCACACCAGAAGTTGTAGTTACTTCAGATACTGTGGTCTGAACAACTGTACTTGTAGCTTCAGCTGTGGTTGTGGCTCTACCAGTTGTGCTTTCAACAGCTGAAGTCACATCAGCAGTTGTTGTGTCTGCAACAGGGGTGGCCACAGACTCTGTAGTCACTCCTGCAGTAGTGATTATCTCAGCAGTAGTTGTTTGGCTGCTGAAGTGATTTCAACAGTAGTTGGCTCTGCAGCAGTGGTCTCAGCACCAGTGGTCACACCAGAAGTTGTAGTTACTTCAGCTACTGTGGTCTGAATAACTGTACTTGTAGCTTCAGCTGTGGTTGTGGCTCTACCAGTTGTGCTTTCCACAGCTGATGTCACATCAGCAGTTGTTGTGTCTGCAACAGGGGTGGCCACAGACTCTGTAGTCACTCCTGCAGTAGTGATTATCTCAGCAGTAGTTGTTTTGGCTGCTGAAGTGAATTCAACAGTAGTTGGCTCTGCAGCAGTGGTCTCAGCACCAGTGGTCACACCAGAAGTTGTAGTTACTTCAGATACTGTGGTCTGAATAACTGTACTTGTAGCTTCAGCTGTGGTTGTGGCTCTACCAGTTGTGCTTTCCACAGCTGATGTCACATCAGCAGTTGTTGTGTCTGCAACAGGGGTGGCCACAGACTCTGTAGTCACTCCTGCAGTAGTGATTATCTCAGCAGTAGTTGTTTGGGCTGCTGAAGTGATTTCAACAGTAGTTGGCTCTGCAGCAGTGGTCTCAGCACCAGTGGTCACACCAGAAGTTGTAGTTACTTCAGATACTGTGGTCTGAAAACTGTACTTGTAGCTTCAGCTGTGGTTGTGGCTCTACCAGTTGTGCTTTCCACAGCTGATGTCACATCAGCAGTTGTTGTGTCTGCAACAGGGGTGGCCACAGACTCTGTAGTCACTCCTGCAGTAGTGATTATCTCAGCAGTAGTTGTTTTGGCTGCTGAAGTGATTTCAACAGTAGTTGGCTCTGCAGCAGTGGTCTCAGCACCAGTGGTCACACCAGAAGTTGTAGTTACTTCAGCTACTGTGGTCTGAATAACTGTACTTGTAGCTTCAGCTGTGGTTGTGGCTCTACCAGTTGTGCTTTCCACAGCTGATGTCACATCAGCAGTTGTTGTGTCTGCAACAGGGGTGGCCACAGACTCTGTAGTCACTCCTGCAGTAGTGATTATCTCAGCAGTAGTTGTTTGGGCTGCTGAAGTGATTTCAACAGTAGTTGGCTCTGCAGCAGTGGTCTCAGCACCAGTGGTCACACCAGAAGTTGTAGTTACTTCAGCTACTGTGGTCTGAATAACTGTACTTGTAGCTTCAGCTGTGGTTGTGGCTCTACCAGTTGTGCTTTCAACAGCCGAAGTCACATCAGCAGTTGTTGTGTCTGCAACAGGGGTGGCCACAGACTCTGTAGTCACTCCTGCAGTAGTGATTATCTCAGCAGTAGTTGTTTGGGCTGCTGAAGTGATTTCAACAGTAGTTGGCTCTGCAGCAGTGGTCTCAGCACCAGTGGTCACACCAGAAGTTGTAGTTACTTCAGCTACTGTGGTCTGAATAACTGTACTTGTAGCTTCAGCTGTGGTTGTGGCTCTACCAGTTGTGCTTTCCACAGCTGATGTCACATCAGCAGTTGTTGTGTCTGCAACAGGGGTGGCCACAGACTCTGTAGTCACTCCTGCAGTAGTGATTATCTCAGCAGTAGTTGTTTGGGCTGCTGAAGTGATTTCAACAGTAGTTGGCTCTGCAGCAGTGGTCTCAGCACCAGTGGTCACACCAGAAGTTGTAGTTACTTCAGATACTGTGGTCTGAATAACTGTACTTGTAGCTTCAGCTGTGGTTGTGGCTCTACCAGTTGTGCTTTCCACAGCTGATGTCACATCAGCAGTTGTTGTGTCTGCAACAGGGGTGGCCACAGACTCTGTAGTCACTCCTGCAGTAGTGATTATCTCAGCAGTAGTTGTTTGGGCTGCTGAAGTGATTTCAACAGTAGTTGGCTCTGCAGCAGTGGTCTCAGCACCAGTGGTCACACCAGAAGTTGTAGTTACTTCAGATACTGTGGTCTGAATAACTGTACTTGTAGCTTCAGCTGTGGTTGTGGCTCTACCAGTTGTGCTTTCCACAGCTGATGTCACATCAGCAGTTGTTGTGTCTGCAACAGGGGTGGCCACAGACTCTGTAGTCACTCCTGCAGTAGTGATTATCTCAGCAGTAGTTGTTTGGGCTGCTGAAGTGATTTCAACAGTAGTTGGCTCTGCAGCAGTGGTCTCAGCACCAGTGGTCACACCAGAAGTTGTAGTTACTTCAGATACTGTGGTCTGAATAACTGTACTTGTAGCTTCAGCTGTGGTTGTGGCTCTACCAGTTGTGCTTTCCACAGCTGATGTCACATCAGCAGTTGTTGTGTCTGCAACAGGGGTGGCCACAGACTCTGTAGTCACTCCTGCAGTAGTGATTATCTCAGCAGTAGTTGTTTTGGCTGCTGAAGTGATTTCAACAGTAGTTGGCTCTGCAGCAGTGGTCTCAGCACCAGTGGTCACACCAGAAGTTGTAGTTACTTCAGCTACTGTGGTCTGAATAACTGTACTTGTAGCTTCAGCTGTGGTTGTGGCTCTACCAGTTGTGCTTTCCACAGCTGATGTCACATCAGCAGTTGTTGTGTCTGCAACAGGGGTGGCCACAGACTCTGTAGTCACTCCTGCAGTAGTGATTATCTCAGCAGTAGTTGTTTGGGCTGCTGAAGTGATTTCAACAGTAGTTGGCTCTGCAGCAGTGGTCTCAGCACCAGTGGTCACACCAGAAGTTGTAGTTACTTCAGATACTGTGGTCTGAATAACTGTACTTGTAGCTTCAGCTGTGGTTGTGGCTCTACCAGTTGTGCTTTCCACAGCTGATGTCACATCAGCAGTTGTTGTGTCTGCAACAGGGGTGGCCACAGACTCTGTAGTCACTCCTGCAGTAGTGATTATCTCAGCAGTAGTTGTTTGGGCTGCTGAAGTGATTTCAACAGTAGTTGGCTCTGCAGCAGTGGTCTCAGCACCAGTGGTCACACCAGAAGTTGTAGTTACTTCAGCTACTGTGGTCTGAATAACTGTACTTGTAGCTTCAGCTGTGGTTGTGGCTCTACCAGTTGTGCTTTCCACAGCTGATGTCACATCAGCAGTTGTTGTGTCTGCAACAGGGGTGGCCACAGACTCTGTAGTCACTCCTGCAGTAGTGATTATCTCAGCAGTAGTTGTTTGGGCTGCTGAAGTGATTTCAACAGTAGTTGGCTCTGCAGCAGTGGTCTCAGCACCAGTGGTCACACCAGAAGTTGTAGTTACTTCAGATACTGTGGTCTGAACAACTGTACTTGTAGCTTCAGCTGTGGTTGTGGCTCTACCAGTTGTGCTTTCCACAGCTGATGTCACATCAGCAGTTGTTGTGTCTGCAACAGGGTGGCCACAGACTCTGTAGTCACTCCTGCAGTAGTGATTATCTCAGCAGTAGTTGTTTTGGCTGCTGAAGTGATTTCAACAGTAGTTGGCTCTGCAGCAGTGGTCTCAGCACCAGTGGTCACACCAGAAGTTGTAGTTACTTCAGCTACTGTGGTCTGAATAACTGTACTTGTAGCTTCAGCTGTGGTTGTGGCTCTACCAGTTGTGCTTTCCACAGCTGATGTCACATCAGCAGTTGTTGTGTCTGCAACAGGGGTGGCCACAGACTCTGTAGTCACTCCTGCAGTAGTGATTATCTCAGCAGTAGTTGTTTGGGCTGCTGAAGTGATTTCAACAGTAGTTGGCTCTGCAGCAGTGGTCTCAGCACCAGTGGTCACACCAGAGTTGTAGTTACTTCAGATACTGTGGTCTGAATAACTGTACTTGTAGCTTCAGCTGTGGTTGTGGCTCTACCAGTTGTGCTTTCCACAGCTGAAGTCACATCAGCAGTTGTGTCTGCAACAGGGGTGGACACAGACTCTGTAGTCACTCCTGCAGTAGTGATTATCTCAGCAGTAGTTGTTTTGGCTGCTGAAGTGATTTCAACAGTAGTTGGCTCTGCAGCAGTGGTCTCAGCACCAGTGGTCACACCAGAAGTTGTAGTTACTTCAGATACTGTGGTCTGAATAACTGTACTTGTAGCTTCAGCTGTGGTTGTGGCTCTACCAGTTGTGCTTTCCACAGCTGATGTCACATCAGCAGTTGTTGTGTCTGCAACAGGGGTGGCCACAGACTCTGTAGTCACTCCTGCAGTAGTGATTATCTCAGCAGTAGTTGTTTTGGCTGCTGAAGTGATTTCAACAGTAGTTGGCTCTGCAGCAGTGGTCTCAGCACCAGTGGTCACACCAGAAGTTGTAGTTACTTCAGCTACTGTGGTCTGAATAACTGTACTTGTAGCTTCAGCTGTGGTTGTGGCTCTACCAGTTGTGCTTTCCACAGCTGATGTCACATCAGCAGTTGTTGTGTCTGCAACAGGGGTGGCCACAGACTCTGTAGTCACTCCTGCAGTAGTGATTATCTCAGCAGTAGTTGTTTGGGCTGCTGAAGTGATTTCAACAGTAGTTGGCTCTGCAGCAGTGGTCTCAGCACCAGTGGTCACACCAGGAGTTGTTGTTACTTCAGATACTGTGGTCTGAACAACTGTACTTGTAGCTTCAGCTGTGGTTGTGGCTCTACCAGTTGTGCTTTCAACAGCTGAAGTCACATCAGCAGTTGTGTCTGCAACAGGGGTGGACACAGACTCTGTAGTCACTCCTGCAGTAGTGATTATCTCAGCAGTAGTTGTTTTGGCTGCTGAAGTGATTTCAACAGTAGTTGGCTCTGCAGCAGTGGTCTCAGCACCAGTGGTCACACCAGAAGTTGTAGTTACTTCAGCTACTGTGGTCTGAATAACTGTACTTGTAGCTTCAGCTGTGGTTGTGGCTCTACCAGTTGTGCTTTCCACAGCTGAAGTCACATCAGCAGTTGTTGTGTCTGCAACAGGGGTGGCCACAGACTCTGTAGTCACTCCTGCAGTAGTGATTATCTCAGCAGTAGTTGTTTGGGCTGCTGAAGTGATTTCAACAGTAGTTGGCTCTGCAGCAGTGGTCTCAGCACCAGTGGTCACACCAGAAGTTGTAGTTACTTCAGCTACTGTGGTCTGAATAACTGTACTTGTAGCTTCAGCTGTGGTTGTGGCTCTACCAGTTGTGCTTTCCACAGCTGATGTCACATCAGCAGTTGTTGTGTCTGCAACAGGGGTGGACACAGACTCTGTAGTCACTCCTGCAGTAGTGATTATCTCAGCAGTAGTTGTTTGGCTGCTGAAGTGATTTCAACAGTAGTTGGCTCTGCAGCAGTGGTCTCAGCACCAGTGGTCACACCAGAAGTTGTTGTTACTTCAGCTACTGTGGTCTGAATAACTGTACTTGTAGCTTCAGCTGTGGTTGTGGCTCTACCAGTTGTGCTTTCCACAGCTGATGTCACATCAGCAGTTGTTGTGTCTGCAACAGGGGTGGCCACAGACTCTGTAGTCACTCCTGCAGTAGTGATTATCTCAGCAGTAGTTGTTTGGGCTGCTGAAGTGATTTCAACAGTAGTTGGCTCTGCAGCAGTGGTCTCAGCACCAGTGGTCACACCAGAAGTTGTTGTTACTTCAGCTACTGTGGTCTGAATAACTGTACTTGTAGCTTCAGCTGTGGTTGTGGCTCTACCAGTTGTGCTTTCCACAGCTGATGTCACATCAGCAGTTGTTGTGTCTGCAACAGGGGTGGCCACAGACTCTGTAGTCACTCCTGCAGTAGTGATTATCTCAGCAGTAGTTGTTTGGGCTGCTGAAGTGATTTCAACAGTAGTTGGCTCTGCAGCAGTGGTCTCAGCACCAGTGGTCACACCAGAAGTTGTAGTTACTTCAGCTACTGTGGTCTGAATAACTGTACTTGTAGCTTCAGCTGTGGTTGTGGCTCTACCAGTTGTGCTTTCCACAGCTGATGTCACATCAGCAGTTGTTGTGTCTGCAACAGGGGTGGACACAGACTCTGTAGTCACTCCTGCAGTAGTGATTATCTCAGCAGTAGTTGTTTGGGCTGCTGAAGTGATTTCAACAGTAGTTGGCTCTGCAGCAGTGGTCTCAGCACCAGTGGTCACACCAGAAGTTGTAGTTACTTCAGCTACTGTGGTCTGAATAACTGTACTTGTAGCTTCAGCTGTGGTTGTGGCTCTACCAGTTGTGCTTTCCACAGCTGATGTCACATCAGCAGTTGTTGTGTCTGCAACAGGGGTGGACACAGACTCTGTAGTCACTCCTGCAGTAGTGATTATCTCAGCAGTAGTTGTTTTGGCTGCTGAAGTGATTTCAACAGTAGTTGGCTCTGCAGCAGTGGTCTCAGCACCAGTGGTCACACCAGAAGTTGTAGTTACTTCAGCTACTGTGGTCTGAATAACTGTACTTGTAGCTTCAGCTGTGGTTGTGGCTCTACCAGTTGTGCTTTCCACAGCTGATGTCACATCAGCAGTTGTTGTGTCTGCAACAGGGGTGGCCACAGACTCTGTAGTCACTCCTGCAGTAGTGATTATCTCAGCAGTAGTTGTTTGGGCTGCTGAAGTGATTTCAACAGTAGTTGGCTCTGCAGCAGTGGTCTCAGCACCAGTGGTCACACCAGAAGTTGTAGTTACTTCAGATACTGTGGTCTGAATAACTGTACTTGTAGCTTCAGCTGTGGTTGTGGCTCTACCAGTTGTGCTTTCAACAGCTGAAGTCACATCAGCAGTTGTTGTGTCTGCAACAGGGGTGGACACAGACTCTGTAGTCACTCCTGCAGTAGTGATTATCTCAGCAGTAGTTGTTTGGGCTGCTGAAGTGATTTCAACAGTAGTTGGCTCTGCAGCAGTGGTCTCAGCACCAGTGGTCACACCAGAAGTTGTAGTTACTTCAGCTACTGTGGTCTGAATAACTGTACTTGTAGCTTCAGCTGTGGTTGTGGCTCTACCAGTTGTGCTTTCAACAGCTGAAGTCACATCAGCAGTTGTTGTGTCTGCAACAGGGGTGGCCACAGACTCTGTAGTCACTCCTGCAGTAGTGATTATCTCAGCAGTAGTTGTTTTGGCTGCTGAAGTGATTTCAACAGTAGTTGGCTCTGCAGCAGTGGTCTCAGCACCAGTGGTCACACCAGAAGTTGTAGTTACTTCAGATACTGTGGTCTGAACAACTGTACTTGTAGCTTCAGCTGTGGTTGTGGCTCTACCAGTTGTGCTTTCCACAGCTGATGTCACATCAGCAGTTGTTGTGTCTGCAACAGGGGTGGCCACAGACTCTGTAGTCACTCCTGCAGTAGTGATTATCTCAGCAGTAGTTGTTTGGGCTGCTGAAGTGATTTCAACAGTAGTTGGCTCTGCAGCAGTGGTCTCAGCACCAGTGGTCACACCAGAGTTGTAGTTACTTCAGATACTGTGGTCTGAAAACTGTACTTGTAGCTTCAGCTGTGGTTGTGGCTCTACCAGTTGTGCTTTCCACAGCTGATGTCACATCAGCAGTTGTTGTGTCTGCAACAGGGGTGGCCACAGACTCTGTAGTCACTCCTGCAGTAGTGATTATCTCAGCAGTAGTTGTTTTGGCTGCTGAAGTGATTTCAACAGTAGTTGGCTCTGCAGCAGTGGTCTCAGCACCAGTGGTCACACCAGAAGTTGTAGTTACTTCAGCTACTGTGGTCTGAATAACTGTACTTGTAGCTTCAGCTGTGGTTGTGGCTCTACCAGTTGTGCTTTCCACAGCTGATGTCACATCAGCAGTTGTTGTGTCTGCAACAGGGGTGGACACAGACTCTGTAGTCACTCCTGCAGTAGTGATTATCTCAGCAGTAGTTGTTTGGGCTGCTGAAGTGATTTCAACAGTAGTTGGCTCTGCAGCAGTGGTCTCAGCACCAGTGGTCACACCAGAAGTTGTAGTTACTTCAGCTACTGTGGTCTGAATAACTGTACTTGTAGCTTCAGCTGTGGTTGTGGCTCTACCAGTTGTGCTTTCCACAGCTGATGTCACATCAGCAGTTGTTGTGTCTGCAACAGGGGTGGCCACAGACTCTGTAGTCACTCCTGCAGTAGTGATTATCTCAGCAGTAGTTGTTTGGGCTGCTGAAGTGATTTCAACAGTAGTTGGCTCTGCAGCAGTGGTCTCAGCACCAGTGGTCACACCAGAAGTTGTAGTTACTTCAGCTACTGTGGTCTGAATAACTGTACTTGTAGCTTCAGCTGTGGTTGTGGCTCTACCAGTTGTGCTTTCCACAGCTGATGTCACATCAGCAGTTGTTGTGTCTGCAACAGGGGTGGACACAGACTCTGTAGTCACTCCTGCAGTAGTGATTATCTCAGCAGTAGTTGTTTGGGCTGCTGAAGTGATTTCAACAGTAGTTGGCTCTGCAGCAGTGGTCTCAGCACCAGTGGTCACACCAGAAGTTGTAGTTACTTCAGATACTGTGGTCTGAATAACTGTACTTGTAGCTTCAGCTGTGGTTGTGGCTCTACCAGTTGTGCTTTCCACAGCTGATGTCACATCAGCAGTTGTTGTGTCTGCAACAGGGGTGGCCACAGACTCTGTAGTCACTCCTGCAGTAGTGATTATCTCAGCAGTAGTTGTTTTGGCTGCTGAAGTGATTTCAACAGTAGTTGGCTCTGCAGCAGTGGTCTCAGCACCAGTGGTCACACCAGAAGTTGTAGTTACTTCAGCTACTGTGGTCTGAATAACTGTACTTGTAGCTTCAGCTGTGGTTGTGGCTCTACCAGTTGTGCTTTCCACAGCTGATGTCACATCAGCAGTTGTTGTGTCTGCAACAGGGGTGGACACAGACTCTGTAGTCACTCCTGCAGTAGTGATTATCTCAGCAGTAGTTGTTTGGGCTGCTGAAGTGATTTCAACAGTAGTTGGCTCTGCAGCAGTGGTCTCAGCACCAGTGGTCACACCAGAAGTTGTAGTTACTTCAGATACTGTGGTCTGAATAACTGTACTTGTAGCTTCAGCTGTGGTTGTGGCTCTACCAGTTGTGCTTTCCACAGCTGATGTCACATCAGCAGTTGTGTCTGCAACAGGGGTGGCCACAGACTCTGTAGTCACTCCTGCAGTAGTGATTATCTCAGCAGTAGTTGTTTTGGCTGCTGAAGTGATTTCAACAGTAGTTGGCTCTGCAGCAGTGGTCTCAGCACCAGTGGTCACACCAGAAGTTGTAGTTACTTCAGATACTGTGGTCTGAATAACTGTACTTGTAGCTTCAGCTGTGGTTGTGGCTCTACCAGTTGTGCTTTCCACAGCTGAAGTCACATCAGCAGTTGTTGTGTCTGCAACAGGGGTGGCCACAGACTCTGTAGTCACTCCTGCAGTAGTGATTATCTCAGCAGTAGTTGTTTGGGCTGCTGAAGTGATTTCAACAGTAGTTGGCTCTGCAGCAGTGGTCTCAGCACCAGTGGTCACACCAGAAGTTGTAGTTACTTCAGATACTGTGGTCTGAATAACTGTACTTGTAGCTTCAGCTGTGGTTGTGGCTCTACCAGTTGTGCTTTCCACAGCTGATGTCACATCAGCAGTTGTTGTGTCTGCAACAGGGGTGGCCACAGACTCTGTAGTCACTCCTGCAGTAGTGATTATCTCAGCAGTAGTTGTTGTTTGGGCTGCTGAAGTGATTTCAACAGTAGTTGGCTCTGCAGCAGTGGTCTCAGCACCAGTGGTCACACCAGAAGTTGTAGTTACTTCAGATACTGTGGTCTGAATAACTGTACTTGTAGCTTCAGCTGTGGTTGTGGCTCTACCAGTTGTGCTTTCCACAGCTGATGTCACATCAGCAGTTGTTGTGTCTGCAACAGGGGTGGCCACAGACTCTGTAGTCACTCCTGCAGTAGTGATTATCTCAGCAGTAGTTGTTTGGGCTGCTGAAGTGATTTCAACAGTAGTTGGCTCTGCAGCAGTGGTCTCAGCACCAGTGGTCACACCAGAAGTTGTAGTTACTTCAGATACTGTGGTCTGAAAAACTGTACTTGTAGCTTCAGCTGTGGTTGTGGCTCTACCAGTTGTGCTTTCCACAGCTGATGTCACATCAGCAGTTGTTGTGTCTGCAACAGGGGTGGCCACAGACTCTGTAGTCACTCCTGCAGTAGTGATTATCTCAGCAGTAGTTGTTTTGGCTGCTGAAGTGATTTCAACAGTAGTTGGCTCTGCAGCAGTGGTCTCAGCACCAGTGGTCACACCAGAAGTTGTAGTTACTTCAGCTACTGTGGTCTGAATAACTGTACTTGTAGCTTCAGCTGTGGTTGTGGCTCTACCAGTTGTGCTTTCCACAGCTGATGTCACATCAGCAGTTGTTGTGTCTGCAACAGGGGTGGACACAGACTCTGTAGTCACTCCTGCAGTAGTGATTATCTCAGCAGTAGTTGTTTGGGCTGCTGAAGTGATTTCAACAGTAGTTGGCTCTGCAGCAGTGGTCTCAGCACCAGTGGTCACACCAGAAGTTGTAGTTACTTCAGCTACTGTGGTCTGAATAACTGTACTTGTAGCTTCAGCTGTGGTTGTGGCTCTACCAGTTGTGCTTTCAACAGCTGAAGTCACATCAGCAGTTGTTGTGTCTGCAACAGGGGTGGCCACAGACTCTGTAGTCACTCCTGCAGTAGTGATTATCTCAGCAGTAGTTGTTTGGGCTGCTGAAGTGATTTCAACAGTAGTTGGCTCTGCAGCAGTGGTCTCAGCACCAGTGGTCACACCAGAAGTTGTAGTTACTTCAGCTACTGTGGTCTGAATAACTGTACTTGTAGCTTCAGCTGTGGTTGTGGCTCTACCAGTTGTGCTTTCCACAGCTGATGTCACATCAGCAGTTGTTGTGTCTGCAACAGGGGTGGCCACAGACTCTGTAGTCACTCCTGCAGTAGTGATTATCTCAGCAGTAGTTGTTTGGGCTGCTGAAGTGATTTCAACAGTAGTTGGCTCTGCAGCAGTGGTCTCAGCACCAGTGGTCACACCAGAAGTTGTTGTTACTTCAGCTACTGTGGTCTGAATAACTGTACTTGTAGCTTCAGCTGTGGTTGTGGCTCTACCAGTTGTGCTTTCCACAGCTGATGTCACATCAGCAGTTGTTGTGTCTGCAACAGGGGTGGACACAGACTCTGTAGTCACTCCTGCAGTAGTGATTATCTCAGCAGTAGTTGTTTGGGCTGCTGAAGTGATTTCAACAGTAGTTGGCTCTGCAGCAGTGGTCTCAGCACCAGTGGTCACACCAGAAGTTGTAGTTACTTCAGATACTGTGGTCTGAAAAACTGTACTTGTAGCTTCAGCTGTGGTTGTGGCTCTACCAGTTGTGCTTTCCACAGCTGATGTCACATCAGCAGTTGTTGTGTCTGCAACAGGGGTGGCCACAGACTCTGTAGTCACTCCTGCAGTAGTGATTATCTCAGCAGTAGTTGTTTTGGCTGCTGAAGTGATTTCAACAGTAGTTGGCTCTGCAGCAGTGGTCTCAGCACCAGTGGTCACACCAGAAGTTGTAGTTACTTCAGCTACTGTGGTCTGAATAACTGTACTTGTAGCTTCAGCTGTGGTTGTGGCTCTACCAGTTGTGCTTTCCACAGCTGATGTCACATCAGCAGTTGTTGTGTCTGCAACAGGGGTGGACACAGACTCTGTAGTCACTCCTGCAGTAGTGATTATCTCAGCAGTAGTTGTTTGGGCTGCTGAAGTGATTTCAACAGTAGTTGGCTCTGCAGCAGTGGTCTCAGCACCAGTGGTCACACCAGAAGTTGTAGTTACTTCAGCTACTGTGGTCTGAATAACTGTACTTGTAGCTTCAGCTGTGGTTGTGGCTCTACCAGTTGTGCTTTCAACAGCTGATGTCACATCAGCAGTTGTTGTGTCTGCAACAGGGGTGGCCACAGACTCTGTAGTCACTCCTGCAGTAGTGATTATCTCAGCAGTAGTTGTTTGGGCTGCTGAAGTGATTTCAACAGTAGTTGGCTCTGCAGCAGTGGTCTCAGCACCAGTGGTCACACCAGAAGTTGTAGTTACTTCAGCTACTGTGGTCTGAATAACTGTACTTGTAGCTTCAGCTGTGGTTGTGGCTCTACCAGTTGTGCTTTCCACAGCTGATGTCACATCAGCAGTTGTTGTGTCTGCAACAGGGGTGGCCACAGACTCTGTAGTCACTCCTGCAGTAGTGATTATCTCAGCAGTAGTTGTTTGGGCTGCTGAAGTGATTTCAACAGTAGTTGGCTCTGCAGCAGTGGTCTCAGCACCAGTGGTCACACCAGAAGTTGTAGTTACTTCAGCTACTGTGGTCTGAATAACTGTACTTGTAGCTTCAGCTGTGGTTGTGGCTCTACCAGTTGTGCTTTCCACAGCTGATGTCACATCAGCAGTTGTTGTGTCTGCAACAGGGGTGGCCACAGACTCTGTAGTCACTCCTGCAGTAGTGATTATCTCAGCAGTAGTTGTTTGGGCTGCTGAAGTGATTTCAACAGTAGTTGGCTCTGCAGCAGTGGTCTCAGCACCAGTGGTCACACCAGAAGTTGTAGTTACTTCAGCTACTGTGGTCTGAATAACTGTACTTGTAGCTTCAGCTGTGGTTGTGGCTCTACCAGTTGTGCTTTCCACAGCTGATGTCACATCAGCAGTTGTTGTGTCTGCAACAGGGGTGGACACAGACTCTGTAGTCACTCCTGCAGTAGTGATTATCTCAGCAGTAGTTGTTTGGGCTGCTGAAGTGATTTCAACAGTAGTTGGCTCTGCAGCAGTGGTCTCAGCACCAGTGGTCACACCAGAAGTTGTAGTTACTTCAGATACTGTGGTCTGAATAACTGTACTTGTAGCTTCAGCTGTGGTTGTGGCTCTACCAGTTGTGCTTTCAACAGCTGATGTCACATCAGCAGTTTGTGTCTGCAACAGGGGTGGACACAGACTCTGTAGTCACTCCTGCAGTAGTGATTATCTCAGCAGTAGTTGTTTGGGCTGCTGAAGTGATTTCAACAGTAGTTGGCTCTGCAGCAGTGGTCTCAGCACCAGTGGTCACACCAGAAGTTGTAGTTACTTCAGCTACTGTGGTCTGAATAACTGTACTTGTAGCTTCAGCTGTGGTTGTGGCTCTACCAGTTGTGCTTTCCACAGCTGATGTCACATCAGCAGTTGTTGTGTCTGCAACAGGGGTGGACACAGACTCTGTAGTCACTCCTGCAGTAGTGATTATCTCAGCAGTAGTTGTTTGGGCTGCTGAAGTGATTTCAACAGTAGTTGGCTCTGCAGCAGTGGTCTCAGCACCAGTGGTCACACCAGAAGTTGTAGTTACTTCAGATACTGTGGTCTGAATAACTGTACTTGTAGCTTCAGCTGTGGTTGTGGCTCTACCAGTTGTGCTTTCCACAGCTGATGTCACATCAGCAGTTGTTGTGTCTGCAACAGGGGTGGCCACAGACTCTGTAGTCACTCCTGCAGTAGTGATTATCTCAGCAGTAGTTGTTTGGGCTGCTGAAGTGATTTCAACAGTAGTTGGCTCTGCAGCAGTGGTCTCAGCACCAGTGGTCACACCAGAAGTTGTAGTTACTTCAGCTACTGTGGTCTGAATAACTGTACTTGTAGCTTCAGCTGTGGTTGTGGCTCTACCAGTTGTGCTTTCCACAGCTGATGTCACATCAGCAGTTGTTGTGTCTGCAACAGGGGTGGACACAGACTCTGTAGTCACTCCTGCAGTAGTGATTATCTCAGCAGTAGTTGTTTGGGCTGCTGAAGTGATTTCAACAGTAGTTGGCTCTGCAGCAGTGGTCTCAGCACCAGTGGTCACACCAGAAGTTGTAGTTACTTCAGATACTGTGGTCTGAATAACTGTACTTGTAGCTTCAGCTGTGGTTGTGGCTCTACCAGTTGTGCTTTCAACAGCTGATGTCACATCAGCAGTTGTTGTGTCTGCAACAGGGGTGGCCACAGACTCTGTAGTCACTCCTGCAGTAGTGATTATCTCAGCAGTAGTTGTTTGGGCTGCTGAAGTGATTTCAACAGTAGTTGGCTCTGCAGCAGTGGTCTCAGCACCAGTGGTCACACCAGAAGTTGTAGTTACTTCAGCTACTGTGGTCTGAATAACTGTACTTGTAGCTTCAGCTGTGGTTGTGGCTCTACCAGTTGTGCTTTCCACAGCTGATGTCACATCAGCAGTTGTTGTGTCTGCAACAGGGGTGGCCACAGACTCTGTAGTCACTCCTGCAGTAGTGATTATCTCAGCAGTAGTTGTTTGGGCTGCTGAAGTGATTTCAACAGTAGTTGGCTCTGCAGCAGTGGTCTCAGCACCAGTGGTCACACCAGAAGTTGTAGTTACTTCAGCTACTGTGGTCTGAATAACTGTACTTGTAGCTTCAGCTGTGGTTGTGGCTCTACCAGTTGTGCTTTCCACAGCTGATGTCACATCAGCAGTTGTTGTGTCTGCAACAGGGGTGGACACAGACTCTGTAGTCACTCCTGCAGTAGTGATTATCTCAGCAGTAGTTGTTTGGGCTGCTGAAGTGATTTCAACAGTAGTTGGCTCTGCAGCAGTGGTCTCAGCACCAGTGGTCACACCAGAAGTTGTAGTTACTTCAGCTACTGTGGTCTGAATAACTGTACTTGTAGCTTCAGCTGTGGTTGTGGCTCTACCAGTTGTGCTTTCCACAGCTGATGTCACATCAGCAGTTGTTGTGTCTGCAACAGGGGTGGACACAGACTCTGTAGTCACTCCTGCAGTAGTGATTATCTCAGCAGTAGTTGTTTGGGCTGCTGAAGTGATTTCAACAGTAGTTGGCTCTGCAGCAGTGGTCTCAGCACCAGTGGTCACACCAGAAGTTGTAGTTACTTCAGCTACTGTGGTCTGAATAACTGTACTTGTAGCTTCAGCTGTGGTTGTGGCTCTACCAGTTGTGCTTTCCACAGCTGATGTCACATCAGCAGTTGTTGTGTCTGCAACAGGGGTGGCCACAGACTCTGTAGTCACTCCTGCAGTAGTGATTATCTCAGCAGTAGTTGTTTTGGCTGCTGAAGTGATTTCAACAGTAGTTGGCTCTGCAGCAGTGGTCTCAGCACCAGTGGTCACACCAGAAGTTGTAGTTACTTCAGCTACTGTGGTCTGAATAACTGTACTTGTAGCTTCAGCTGTGGTTGTGGCTCTACCAGTTGTGCTTTCCACAGCTGATGTCACATCAGCAGTTGTTGTGTCTGCAACAGGGGTGGACACAGACTCTGTAGTCACTCCTGCAGTAGTGATTATCTCAGCAGTAGTTGTTTGGGCTGCTGAAGTGATTTCAACAGTAGTTGGCTCTGCAGCAGTGGTCTCAGCACCAGTGGTCACACCAGAAGTTGTAGTTACTTCAGCTACTGTGGTCTGAATAACTGTACTTGTAGCTTCAGCTGTGGTTGTGGCTCTACCAGTTGTGCTTTCCACAGCTGATGTCACATCAGCAGTTGTTGTGTCTGCAACAGGGGTGGACACAGACTCTGTAGTCACTCCTGCAGTAGTGATTATCTCAGCAGTAGTTGTTTGGGCTGCTGAAGTGATTTCAACAGTAGTTGGCTCTGCAGCAGTGGTCTCAGCACCAGTGGTCACACCAGAAGTTGTAGTTACTTCAGATACTGTGGTCTGAATAACTGTACTTGTAGCTTCAGCTGTGGTTGTGGCTCTACCAGTTGTGCTTTCCACAGCTGATGTCACATCAGCAGTTGTGTCTGCAACAGGGGTGGACACAGACTCTGTAGTCACTCCTGCAGTAGTGATTATCTCAGCAGTAGTTGTTTGGGCTGCTGAAGTGATTTCAACAGTAGTTGGCTCTGCAGCAGTGGTCTCAGCACCAGTGGTCACACCAGAAGTTGTAGTTACTTCAGATACTGTGGTCTGAATAACTGTACTTGTAGCTTCAGCTGTGGTTGTGGCTCTACCAGTTGTGCTTTCCACAGCTGATGTCACATCAGCAGTTGTGTCTGCAACAGGGGTGGACACAGACTCTGTAGTCACTCCTGCAGTAGTGATTATCTCAGCAGTAGTTGTTGTTTGGGCTGCTGAAGTGATTTCAACAGTAGTTGGCTCTGCAGCAGTGGTCTCAGCACCAGTGGTCACACCAGAAGTTGTAGTTACTTCAGCTACTGTGGTCTGAATAACTGTACTTGTAGCTTCAGCTGTGGTTGTGGCTCTACCAGTTGTGCTTTCCACAGCTGATGTCACATCAGCAGTTGTTGTGTCTGCAACAGGGGTGGACACAGACTCTGTAGTCACTCCTGCAGTAGTGATTATCTCAGCAGTAGTTGTTTGGGCTGCTGAAGTGATTTCAACAGTAGTTGGCTCTGCAGCAGTGGTCTCAGCACCAGTGGTCACACCAGAAGTTGTAGTTACTTCAGATACTGTGGTCTGAATAACTGTACTTGTAGCTTCAGCTGTGGTTGTGGCTCTACCAGTTGTGCTTTCCACAGCTGATGTCACATCAGCAGTTGTTGTGTCTGCAACAGGGGTGGCCACAGACTCTGTAGTCACTCCTGCAGTAGTGATTATCTCAGCAGTAGTTGTTTTGGCTGCTGAAGTGATTTCAACAGTAGTTGGCTCTGCAGCAGTGGTCTCAGCACCAGTGGTCACACCAGAAGTTGTAGTTACTTCAGCTACTGTGGTCTGAATAACTGTACTTGTAGCTTCAGCTGTGGTTGTGGCTCTACCAGTTGTGCTTTCCACAGCTGATGTCACATCAGCAGTTGTTGTGTCTGCAACAGGGGTGGACACAGACTCTGTAGTCACTCCTGCAGTAGTGATTATCTCAGCAGTAGTTGTTTGGGCTGCTGAAGTGATTTCAACAGTAGTTGGCTCTGCAGCAGTGGTCTCAGCACCAGTGGTCACACCAGAAGTTGTAGTTACTTCAGATACTGTGGTCTGAATAACTGTACTTGTAGCTTCAGCTGTGGTTGTGGCTCTACCAGTTGTGCTTTCCACAGCTGATGTCACATCAGCAGTTGTTGTGTCTGCAACAGGGGTGGCCACAGACTCTGTAGTCACTCCTGCAGTAGTGATTATCTCAGCAGTAGTTGTTTTGGCTGCTGAAGTGATTTCAACAGTAGTTGGCTCTGCAGCAGTGGTCTCAGCACCAGTGGTCACACCAGAAGTTGTAGTTACTTCAGCTACTGTGGTCTGAATAACTGTACTTGTAGCTTCAGCTGTGGTTGTGGCTCTACCAGTTGTGCTTTCCACAGCTGATGTCACATCAGCAGTTGTTGTGTCTGCAACAGGGGTGGACACAGACTCTGTAGTCACTCCTGCAGTAGTGATTATCTCAGCAGTAGTTGTTTGGGCTGCTGAAGTGATTTCAACAGTAGTTGGCTCTGCAGCAGTGGTCTCAGCACCAGTGGTCACACCAGAAGTTGTAGTTACTTCAGCTACTGTGGTCTGAATAACTGTACTTGTAGCTTCAGCTGTGGTTGTGGCTCTACCAGTTGTGCTTTCAACAGCTGAAGTCACATCAGCAGTTGTTGTGTCTGCAACAGGGGTGGCCACAGACTCTGTAGTCACTCCTGCAGTAGTGATTATCTCAGCAGTAGTTGTTTGGGCTGCTGAAGTGATTTCAACAGTAGTTGGCTCTGCAGCAGTGGTCTCAGCACCAGTGGTCACACCAGAAGTTGTAGTTACTTCAGCTACTGTGGTCTGAATAACTGTACTTGTAGCTTCAGCTGTGGTTGTGGCTCTACCAGTTGTGCTTTCCACAGCTGATGTCACATCAGCAGTTGTTGTGTCTGCAACAGGGGTGGCCACAGACTCTGTAGTCACTCCTGCAGTAGTGATTATCTCAGCAGTAGTTGTTTTGGCTGCTGAAGTGATTTCAACAGTAGTTGGCTCTGCAGCAGTGGTCTCAGCACCAGTGGTCACACCAGAAGTTGTAGTTACTTCAGCTACTGTGGTCTGAATAACTGTACTTGTAGCTTCAGCTGTGGTTGTGGCTCTACCAGTTGTGCTTTCCACAGCTGATGTCACATCAGCAGTTGTTGTGTCTGCAACAGGGGTGGCCACAGACTCTGTAGTCACTCCTGCAGTAGTGATTATCTCAGCAGTAGTTGTTTGGGCTGCTGAAGTGATTTCAACAGTAGTTGGCTCTGCAGCAGTGGTCTCAGCACCAGTGGTCACACCAGAAGTTGTAGTTACTTCAGCTACTGTGGTCTGAATAACTGTACTTGTAGCTTCAGCTGTGGTTGTGGCTCTACCAGTTGTGCTTTCCACAGCTGATGTCACATCAGCAGTTGTTGTGTCTGCAACAGGGGTGGACACAGACTCTGTAGTCACTCCTGCAGTAGTGATTATCTCAGCAGTAGTTGTTTGGGCTGCTGAAGTGATTTCAACAGTAGTTGGCTCTGCAGCAGTGGTCTCAGCACCAGTGGTCACACCAGAAGTTGTAGTTACTTCAGATACTGTGGTCTGAATAACTGTACTTGTAGCTTCAGCTGTGGTTGTGGCTCTACCAGTTGTGCTTTCAACAGCTGATGTCACATCAGCAGTTGTGTCTGCAACAGGGGTGGACACAGACTCTGTAGTCACTCCTGCAGTAGTGATTATCTCAGCAGTAGTTGTTTGGGCTGCTGAAGTGATTTCAACAGTAGTTGGCTCTGCAGCAGTGGTCTCAGCACCAGTGGTCACACCAGAAGTTGTAGTTACTTCAGCTACTGTGGTCTGAATAACTGTACTTGTAGCTTCAGCTGTGGTTGTGGCTCTACCAGTTGTGCTTTCCACAGCTGATGTCACATCAGCAGTTGTTGTGTCTGCAACAGGGGTGGACACAGACTCTGTAGTCACTCCTGCAGTAGTGATTATCTCAGCAGTAGTTGTTTGGGCTGCTGAAGTGATTTCAACAGTAGTTGGCTCTGCAGCAGTGGTCTCAGCACCAGTGGTCACACCAGAAGTTGTAGTTACTTCAGATACTGTGGTCTGAATAACTGTACTTGTAGCTTCAGCTGTGGTTGTGGCTCTACCAGTTGTGCTTTCCACAGCTGATGTCACATCAGCAGTTGTTGTGTCTGCAACAGGGGTGGACACAGACTCTGTAGTCACTCCTGCAGTAGTGATTATCTCAGCAGTAGTTGTTTGGGCTGCTGAAGTGATTTCAACAGTAGTTGGCTCTGCAGCAGTGGTCTCAGCACCAGTGGTCACACCAGAAGTTGTAGTTACTTCAGATACTGTGGTCTGAATAACTGTACTTGTAGCTTCAGCTGTGGTTGTGGCTCTACCAGTTGTGCTTTCCACAGCTGATGTCACATCAGCAGTTGTGTCTGCAACAGGGGTGGACACAGACTCTGTAGTCACTCCTGCAGTAGTGATTATCTCAGCAGTAGTTGTTTGGGCTGCTGAAGTGATTTCAACAGTAGTTGGCTCTGCAGCAGTGGTCTCAGCACCAGTGGTCACACCAGAAGTTGTAGTTACTTCAGATACTGTGGTCTGAATAACTGTACTTGTAGCTTCAGCTGTGGTTGTGGCTCTACCAGTTGTGCTTTCCACAGCTGATGTCACATCAGCAGTTGTTGTGTCTGCAACAGGGGTGGCCACAGACTCTGTAGTCACTCCTGCAGTAGTGATTATCTCAGCAGTAGTTGTTTGGGCTGCTGAAGTGATTTCAACAGTAGTTGGCTCTGCAGCAGTGGTCTCAGCACCAGTGGTCACACCAGAAGTTGTAGTTACTTCAGATACTGTGGTCTGAATAACTGTACTTGTAGCTTCAGCTGTGGTTGTGGCTCTACCAGTTGTGCTTTCCACAGCTGATGTCACATCAGCAGTTGTTGTGTCTGCAACAGGGGTGGCCACAGACTCTGTAGTCACTCCTGCAGTAGTGATTATCTCAGCAGTAGTTGTTTGGGCTGCTGAAGTGATTTCAACAGTAGTTGGCTCTGCAGCAGTGGTCTCAGCACCAGTGGTCACACCAGGAGTTGTAGTTACTTCAGATACTGTGGTCTGAATAACTGTACTTGTAGCTTCAGCTGTGGTTGTGGCTCTACCAGTTGTGCTTTCCACAGCTGATGTCACATCAGCAGTTGTTGTGTCTGCAACAGGGGTGGACACAGACTCTGTAGTCACTCCTGCAGTAGTGATTATCTCAGCAGTAGTTGTTTGGGCTGCTGAAGTGATTTCAACAGTAGTTGGCTCTGCAGCAGTGGTCTCAGCACCAGTGGTCACACCAGAAGTTGTAGTTACTTCAGATACTGTGGTCTGAATAACTGTACTTGTAGCTTCAGCTGTGGTTGTGGCTCTACCAGTTGTGCTTTCCACAGCTGATGTCACATCAGCAGTTGTTGTGTCTGCAACAGGGGTGGACACAGACTCTGTAGTCACTCCTGCAGTAGTGATTATCTCAGCAGTAGTTGTTTGGGCTGCTGAAGTGATTTCAACAGTAGTTGGCTCTGCAGCAGTGGTCTCAGCACCAGTGGTCACACCAGAAGTTGTAGTTACTTCAGCTACTGTGGTCTGAATAACTGTACTTGTAGCTTCAGCTGTGGTTGTGGCTCTACCAGTTGTGCTTTCCACAGCTGATGTCACATCAGCAGTTGTTGTGTCTGCAACAGGGGTGGCCACAGACTCTGTAGTCACTCCTGCAGTAGTGATTATCTCAGCAGTAGTTGTTTTGGCTGCTGAAGTGATTTCAACAGTAGTTGGCTCTGCAGCAGTGGTCTCAGCACCAGTGGTCACACCAGAAGTTGTAGTTACTTCAGCTACTGTGGTCTGAATAACTGTACTTGTAGCTTCAGCTGTGGTTGTGGCTCTACCAGTTGTGCTTTCCACAGCTGATGTCACATCAGCAGTTGTTGTGTCTGCAACAGGGGTGGACACAGACTCTGTAGTCACTCCTGCAGTAGTGATTATCTCAGCAGTAGTTGTTTGGGCTGCTGAAGTGATTTCAACAGTAGTTGGCTCTGCAGCAGTGGTCTCAGCACCAGTGGTCACACCAGAAGTTGTAGTTACTTCAGCTACTGTGGTCTGAATAACTGTACTTGTAGCTTCAGCTGTGGTTGTGGCTCTACCAGTTGTGCTTTCCACAGCTGATGTCACATCAGCAGTTGTTGTGTCTGCAACAGGGGTGGACACAGACTCTGTAGTCACTCCTGCAGTAGTGATTATCTCAGCAGTAGTTGTTTGGGCTGCTGAAGTGATTTCAACAGTAGTTGGCTCTGCAGCAGTGGTCTCAGCACCAGTGGTCACACCAGAAGTTGTAGTTACTTCAGCTACTGTGGTCTGAATAACTGTACTTGTAGCTTCAGCTGTGGTTGTGGCTCTACCAGTTGTGCTTTCAACAGCTGATGTCACATCAGCAGTTGTTGTGTCTGCAACAGGGGTGGCCACAGACTCTGTAGTCACTCCTGCAGTAGTGATTATCTCAGCAGTAGTTGTTTGGGCTGCTGAAGTGATTTCAACAGTAGTTGGCTCTGCAGCAGTGGTCTCAGCACCAGTGGTCACACCAGAAGTTGTAGTTACTTCAGATACTGTGGTCTGAAAAACTGTACTTGTAGCTTCAGCTGTGGTTGTGGCTCTACCAGTTGTGCTTTCCACAGCTGATGTCACATCAGCAGTTGTTGTGTCTGCAACAGGGGTGGCCACAGACTCTGTAGTCACTCCTGCAGTAGTGATTATCTCAGCAGTAGTTGTTTGGGCTGCTGAAGTGATTTCAACAGTAGTTGGCTCTGCAGCAGTGGTCTCAGCACCAGTGGTCACACCAGAAGTTGTAGTTACTTCAGCTACTGTGGTCTGAATAACTGTACTTGTAGCTTCAGCTGTGGTTGTGGCTCTACCAGTTGTGCTTTCCACAGCTGATGTCACATCAGCAGTTGTTGTGTCTGCAACAGGGGTGGACACAGACTCTGTAGTCACTCCTGCAGTAGTGATTATCTCAGCAGTAGTTGTTTGGGCTGCTGAAGTGATTTCAACAGTAGTTGGCTCTGCAGCAGTGGTCTCAGCACCAGTGGTCACACCAGAAGTTGTAGTTACTTCAGATACTGTGGTCTGAATAACTGTACTTGTAGCTTCAGCTGTGGTTGTGGCTCTACCAGTTGTGCTTTCAACAGCTGATGTCACATCAGCAGTTGTTGTGTCTGCAACAGGGGTGGACACAGACTCTGTAGTCACTCCTGCAGTAGTGATTATCTCAGCAGTAGTTGTTTGGGCTGCTGAAGTGATTTCAACAGTAGTTGGCTCTGCAGCAGTGGTCTCAGCACCAGTGGTCACACCAGAAGTTGTAGTTACTTCAGATACTGTGGTCTGAATAACTGTACTTGTAGCTTCAGCTGTGGTTGTGGCTCTACCAGTTGTGCTTTCCACAGCTGATGTCACATCAGCAGTTGTTGTGTCTGCAACAGGGGTGGACACAGACTCTGTAGTCACTCCTGCAGTAGTGATTATCTCAGCAGTAGTTGTTTGGGCTGCTGAAGTGATTTCAACAGTAGTTGGCTCTGCAGCAGTGGTCTCAGCACCAGTGGTCACACCAGAAGTTGTAGTTACTTCAGCTACTGTGGTCTGAATAACTGTACTTGTAGCTTCAGCTGTGGTTGTGGCTCTACCAGTTGTGCTTTCCACAGCTGATGTCACATCAGCAGTTGTTGTGTCTGCAACAGGGGTGGCCACAGACTCTGTAGTCACTCCTGCAGTAGTGATTATCTCAGCAGTAGTTGTTTTGGCTGCTGAAGTGATTTCAACAGTAGTTGGCTCTGCAGCAGTGGTCTCAGCACCAGTGGTCACACCAGAAGTTGTAGTTACTTCAGCTACTGTGGTCTGAATAACTGTACTTGTAGCTTCAGCTGTGGTTGTGGCTCTACCAGTTGTGCTTTCCACAGCTGATGTCACATCAGCAGTTGTTGTGTCTGCAACAGGGGTGGACACAGACTCTGTAGTCACTCCTGCAGTAGTGATTATCTCAGCAGTAGTTGTTTGGGCTGCTGAAGTGATTTCAACAGTAGTTGGCTCTGCAGCAGTGGTCTCAGCACCAGTGGTCACACCAGAAGTTGTAGTTACTTCAGCTACTGTGGTCTGAATAACTGTACTTGTAGCTTCAGCTGTGGTTGTGGCTCTACCAGTTGTGCTTTCAACAGCTGAAGTCACATCAGCAGTTGTTGTGTCTGCAACAGGGGTGGACACAGACTCTGTAGTCACTCCTGCAGTAGTGATTATCTCAGCAGTAGTTGTTTGGGCTGCTGAAGTGATTTCAACAGTAGTTGGCTCTGCAGCAGTGGTCTCAGCACCAGTGGTCACACCAGAAGTTGTAGTTACTTCAGCTACTGTGGTCTGAATAACTGTACTTGTAGCTTCAGCTGTGGTTGTGGCTCTACCAGTTGTGCTTTCCACAGCTGATGTCACATCAGCAGTTGTTGTGTCTGCAACAGGGGTGGCCACAGACTCTGTAGTCACTCCTGCAGTAGTGATTATCTCAGCAGTAGTTGTTTTGGCTGCTGAAGTGATTTCAACAGTAGTTGGCTCTGCAGCAGTGGTCTCAGCACCAGTGGTCACACCAGAAGTTGTAGTTACTTCAGCTACTGTGGTCTGAATAACTGTACTTGTAGCTTCAGCTGTGGTTGTGGCTCTACCAGTTGTGCTTTCCACAGCTGATGTCACATCAGCAGTTGTTGTGTCTGCAACAGGGGTGGACACAGACTCTGTAGTCACTCCTGCAGTAGTGATTATCTCAGCAGTAGTTGTTTGGGCTGCTGAAGTGATTTCAACAGTAGTTGGCTCTGCAGCAGTGGTCTCAGCACCAGTGGTCACACCAGAAGTTGTAGTTACTTCAGCTACTGTGGTCTGAATAACTGTACTTGTAGCTTCAGCTGTGGTTGTGGCTCTACCAGTTGTGCTTTCCACAGCTGATGTCACATCAGCAGTTGTTGTGTCTGCAACAGGGGTGGCCACAGACTCTGTAGTCACTCCTGCAGTAGTGATTATCTCAGCAGTAGTTGTTTGGGCTGCTGAAGTGATTTCAACAGTAGTTGGCTCTGCAGCAGTGGTCTCAGCACCAGTGGTCACACCAGAAGTTGTAGTTACTTCAGATACTGTGGTCTGAAAAACTGTACTTGTAGCTTCAGCTGTGGTTGTGGCTCTACCAGTTGTGCTTTCCACAGCTGATGTCACATCAGCAGTTGTTGTGTCTGCAACAGGGGTGGCCACAGACTCTGTAGTCACTCCTGCAGTAGTGATTATCTCAGCAGTAGTTGTTTGGGCTGCTGAAGTGATTTCAACAGTAGTTGGCTCTGCAGCAGTGGTCTCAGCACCAGTGGTCACACCAGAAGTTGTAGTTACTTCAGCTACTGTGGTCTGAATAACTGTACTTGTAGCTTCAGCTGTGGTTGTGGCTCTACCAGTTGTGCTTTCCACAGCTGATGTCACATCAGCAGTTGTTGTGTCTGCAACAGGGGTGGACACAGACTCTGTAGTCACTCCTGCAGTAGTGATTATCTCAGCAGTAGTTGTTTGGGCTGCTGAAGTGATTTCAACAGTAGTTGGCTCTGCAGCAGTGGTCTCAGCACCAGTGGTCACACCAGAAGTTGTAGTTACTTCAGCTACTGTGGTCTGAATAACTGTACTTGTAGCTTCAGCTGTGGTTGTGGCTCTACCAGTTGTGCTTTCCACAGCTGATGTCACATCAGCAGTTGTTGTGTCTGCAACAGGGGTGGCCACAGACTCTGTAGTCACTCCTGCAGTAGTGATTATCTCAGCAGTAGTTGTTTGGGCTGCTGAAGTGATTTCAACAGTAGTTGGCTCTGCAGCAGTGGTCTCAGCACCAGTGGTCACACCAGAAGTTGTAGTTACTTCAGCTACTGTGGTCTGAATAACTGTACTTGTAGCTTCAGCTGTGGTTGTGGCTCTACCAGTTGTGCTTTCCACAGCTGATGTCACATCAGCAGTTGTTGTGTCTGCAACAGGGGTGGACACAGACTCTGTAGTCACTCCTGCAGTAGTGATTATCTCAGCAGTAGTTGTTTGGCTGCTGAAGTGATTTCAACAGTAGTTGGCTCTGCAGCAGTGGTCTCAGCACCAGTGGTCACACCAGAAGTTGTAGTTACTTCAGCTACTGTGGTCTGAATAACTGTACTTGTAGCTTCAGCTGTGGTTGTGGCTCTACCAGTTGTGCTTTCCACAGCTGATGTCACATCAGCAGTTGTTGTGTCTGCAACAGGGGTGGCCACAGACTCTGTAGTCACTCCTGCAGTAGTGATTATCTCAGCAGTAGTTGTTTTGGCTGCTGAAGTGATTTCAACAGTAGTTGGCTCTGCAGCAGTGGTCTCAGCACCAGTGGTCACACCAGAAGTTGTAGTTACTTCAGCTACTGTGGTCTGAATAACTGTACTTGTAGCTTCAGCTGTGGTTGTGGCTCTACCAGTTGTGCTTTCCACAGCTGATGTCACATCAGCAGTTGTTGTGTCTGCAACAGGGGTGGACACAGACTCTGTAGTCACTCCTGCAGTAGTGATTATCTCAGCAGTAGTTGTTTGGGCTGCTGAAGTGATTTCAACAGTAGTTGGCTCTGCAGCAGTGGTCTCAGCACCAGTGGTCACACCAGAAGTTGTAGTTACTTCAGATACTGTGGTCTGAATAACTGTACTTGTAGCTTCAGCTGTGGTTGTGGCTCTACCAGTTGTGCTTTCCACAGCTGATGTCACATCAGCAGTTGTTGTGTCTGCAACAGGGGTGGACACAGACTCTGTAGTCACTCCTGCAGTAGTGATTATCTCAGCAGTAGTTGTTTTGGCTGCTGAAGTGATTTCAACAGTAGTTGGCTCTGCAGCAGTGGTCTCAGCACCAGTGGTCACACCAGAAGTTGTAGTTACTTCAGATACTGTGGTCTGAATAACTGTACTTGTAGCTTCAGCTGTGGTTGTGGCTCTACCAGTTGTGCTTTCCACAGCTGATGTCACATCAGCAGTTGTTGTGTCTGCAACAGGGGTGGACACAGACTCTGTAGTCACTCCTGCAGTAGTGATTATCTCAGCAGTAGTTGTTTGGGCTGCTGAAGTGATTTCAACAGTAGTTGGCTCTGCAGCAGTGGTCTCAGCACCAGTGGTCACACCAGAAGTTGTAGTTACTTCAGATACTGTGGTCTGAATAACTGTACTTGTAGCTTCAGCTGTGGTTGTGGCTCTACCAGTTGTGCTTTCAACAGCTGATGTCACATCAGCAGTTGTTGTGTCTGCAACAGGGGTGGCCACAGACTCTGTAGTCACTCCTGCAGTAGTGATTATCTCAGCAGTAGTTGTTTGGGCTGCTGAAGTGATTTCAACAGTAGTTGGCTCTGCAGCAGTGGTCTCAGCACCAGTGGTCACACCAGAAGTTGTAGTTACTTCAGCTACTGTGGTCTGAATAACTGTACTTGTAGCTTCAGCTGTGGTTGTGGCTCTACCAGTTGTGCTTTCCACAGCTGATGTCACATCAGCAGTTGTTGTGTCTGCAACAGGGGTGGACACAGACTCTGTAGTCACTCCTGCAGTAGTGATTATCTCAGCAGTAGTTGTTTGGGCTGCTGAAGTGATTTCAACAGTAGTTGGCTCTGCAGCAGTGGTCTCAGCACCAGTGGTCACACCAGAAGTTGTAGTTACTTCAGCTACTGTGGTCTGAATAACTGTACTTGTAGCTTCAGCTGTGGTTGTGGCTCTACCAGTTGTGCTTTCAACAGCTGAAGTCACATCAGCAGTTGTTGTGTCTGCAACAGGGGTGGCCACAGACTCTGTAGTCACTCCTGCAGTAGTGATTATCTCAGCAGTAGTTGTTTGGGCTGCTGAAGTGATTTCAACAGTAGTTGGCTCTGCAGCAGTGGTCTCAGCACCAGTGGTCACACCAGAAGTTGTAGTTACTTCAGCTACTGTGGTCTGAATAACTGTACTTGTAGCTTCAGCTGTGGTTGTGGCTCTACCAGTTGTGCTTTCCACAGCTGATGTCACATCAGCAGTTGTTGTGTCTGCAACAGGGGTGGCCACAGACTCTGTAGTCACTCCTGCAGTAGTGATTATCTCAGCAGTAGTTGTTTTGGCTGCTGAAGTGATTTCAACAGTAGTTGGCTCTGCAGCAGTGGTCTCAGCACCAGTGGTCACACCAGAAGTTGTAGTTACTTCAGCTACTGTGGTCTGAATAACTGTACTTGTAGCTTCAGCTGTGGTTGTGGCTCTACCAGTTGTGCTTTCCACAGCTGATGTCACATCAGCAGTTGTTGTGTCTGCAACAGGGGTGGCCACAGACTCTGTAGTCACTCCTGCAGTAGTGATTATCTCAGCAGTAGTTGTTTTGGCTGCTGAAGTGATTTCAACAGTAGTTGGCTCTGCAGCAGTGGTCTCAGCACCAGTGGTCACACCAGAAGTTGTAGTTACTTCAGCTACTGTGGTCTGAATAACTGTACTTGTAGCTTCAGCTGTGGTTGTGGCTCTACCAGTTGTGCTTTCCACAGCTGATGTCACATCAGCAGTTGTTGTGTCTGCAACAGGGGTGGACACAGACTCTGTAGTCACTCCTGCAGTAGTGATTATCTCAGCAGTAGTTGTTTGGGCTGCTGAAGTGATTTCAACAGTAGTTGGCTCTGCAGCAGTGGTCTCAGCACCAGTGGTCACACCAGGAGTTGTAGTTACTTCAGATACTGTGGTCTGAACAACTGTACTTGTAGCTTCAGCTGTGGTTGTGGCTCTACCAGTTGTGCTTTCCACAGCTGATGTCACATCAGCAGTTGTTGTGTCTGCAACAGGGGTGGACACAGACTCTGTAGTCACTCCTGCAGTAGTGATTATCTCAGCAGTAGTTGTTTTGGCTGCTGAAGTGATTTCAACAGTAGTTGGCTCTGCAGCAGTGGTCTCAGCACCAGTGGTCACACCAGAAGTTGTAGTTACTTCAGATACTGTGGTCTGAATAACTGTACTTGTAGCTTCAGCTGTGGTTGTGGCTCTACCAGTTGTGCTTTCCACAGCTGATGTCACATCAGCAGTTGTTGTGTCTGCAACAGGGGTGGACACAGACTCTGTAGTCACTCCTGCAGTAGTGATTATCTCAGCAGTAGTTGTTTGGGCTGCTGAAGTGATTTCAACAGTAGTTGGCTCTGCAGCAGTGGTCTCAGCACCAGTGGTCACACCAGAAGTTGTAGTTACTTCAGCTACTGTGGTCTGAATAACTGTACTTGTAGCTTCAGCTGTGGTTGTGGCTCTACCAGTTGTGCTTTCCACAGCTGATGTCACATCAGCAGTTGTTGTGTCTGCAACAGGGGTGGCCACAGACTCTGTAGTCACTCCTGCAGTAGTGATTATCTCAGCAGTAGTTGTTTGGGCTGCTGAAGTGATTTCAACAGTAGTTGGCTCTGCAGCAGTGGTCTCAGCACCAGTGGTCACACCAGAAGTTGTAGTTACTTCAGATACTGTGGTCTGAATAACTGTACTTGTAGCTTCAGCTGTGGTTGTGGCTCTACCAGTTGTGCTTTCCACAGCTGATGTCACATCAGCAGTTGTTGTGTCTGCAACAGGGGTGGCACAGACTCTGTAGTCACTCCTGCAGTAGTGATTATCTCAGCAGTAGTTGTTTGGGCTGCTGAAGTGATTTCAACAGTAGTTGGCTCTGCAGCAGTGGTCTCAGCACCAGTGGTCACACCAGAAGTTGTAGTTACTTCAGCTACTGTGGTCTGAATAACTGTACTTGTAGCTTCAGCTGTGGTTGTGGCTCTACCAGTTGTGCTTTCCACAGCTGATGTCACATCAGCAGTTGTTGTGTCTGCAACAGGGGTGGACACAGACTCTGTAGTCACTCCTGCAGTAGTGATTATCTCAGCAGTAGTTGTTTGGGCTGCTGAAGTGATTTCAACAGTAGTTGGCTCTGCAGCAGTGGTCTCAGCACCAGTGGTCACACCAGAAGTTGTAGTTACTTCAGATACTGTGGTCTGAACAACTGTACTTGTAGCTTCAGCTGTGGTTGTGGCTCTACCAGATGTGCTTTCCACAGCTGATGTCACATCAGCAGTTGTTGTGTCTGCAACAGGGGTGGACACAGACTCTGTAGTCACTCCTGCAGTAGTGATTATCTCAGCAGTAGTTGTTTTGGCTGCTGAAGTGATTTCAACAGTAGTTGGCTCTGCAGCAGTGGTCTCAGCACCAGTGGTCACACCAGAAGTTGTAGTTACTTCAGCTACTGTGGTCTGAATAACTGTACTTGTAGCTTCAGCTGTGGTTGTGGCTCTACCAGTTGTGCTTTCCACAGCTGATGTCACATCAGCAGTTGTTGTGTCTGCAACAGGGGTGGCCACAGACTCTGTAGTCACTCCTGCAGTAGTGATTATCTCAGCAGTAGTTGTTTGGGCTGCTGAAGTGATTTCAACAGTAGTTGGCTCTGCAGCAGTGGTCTCAGCACCAGTGGTCACACCAGAAGTTGTAGTTACTTCAGATACTGTGGTCTGAACAACTGTACTTGTAGCTTCAGCTGTGGTTGTGGCTCTACCAGTTGTGCTTTCCACAGCTGATGTCACATCAGCAGTTGTTGTGTCTGCAACAGGGGTGGCCACAGACTCTGTAGTCACTCCTGCAGTAGTGATTATCTCAGCAGTAGTTGTTTGGGCTGCTGAAGTGATTTCAACAGTAGTTGGCTCTGCAGCAGTGGTCTCAGCACCAGTGGTCACACCAGAAGTTGTAGTTACTTCAGATACTGTGGTCTGAATAACTGTACTTGTAGCTTCAGCTGTGGTTGTGGCTCTACCAGTTGTGCTTTCCACAGCTGATGTCACAGCAACAGGGGTGGACACAGACTCTGTAGTCACTCCTGCAGTAGTGATTATCTCAGCAGTAGTTGTTTGGGCTGCTGAAGTGATTTCAACAGTAGTTGGCTCTGCAGCAGTGGTCTCAGCACCAGTGGTCACACCAGAAGTTGTAGTTACTTCAGATACTGTGGTCTGAATAACTGTACTTGTAGCTTCAGCTGTGGTTGTGGCTCTACCAGTTGTGCTTTCCACAGCTGATGTCACATCAGCAGTTGTTGTGTCTGCAACAGGGGTGGACACAGACTCTGTAGTCACTCCTGCAGTAGTGATTATCTCAGCAGTAGTTGTTTTGGCTGCTGAAGTGATTTCAACAGTAGTTGGCTCTGCAGCAGTGGTCTCAGCACCAGTGGTCACACCAGAAGTTGTAGTTACTTCAGATACTGTGGTCTGAATAACTGTACTTGTAGCTTCAGCTGTGGTTGTGGCTCTACCAGTGTGCTTTCCACAGCCGATGTCACATCAGCAGTTGTTGTGTCTGCAACAGGGGTGGACACAGACTCTGTAGTCACTCCTGCAGTAGTGATTATCTCAGCAGTAGTTGTTTGGGCTGCTGAAGTGATTTCAACAGTAGTTGGCTCTGCAGCAGTGGTCTCAGCACCAGTGGTCACACCAGAAGTTGTAGTTACTTCAGCTACTGTGGTCTGAATAACTGTACTTGTAGCTTCAGCTGTGGTTGTGGCTCTACCAGTTGTGCTTTCCACAGCTGATGTCACATCAGCAGTTGTTGTGTCTGCAACAGGGGTGGCCACAGACTCTGTAGTCACTCCTGCAGTAGTGATTATCTCAGCAGTAGTTGTTTGGGCTGCTGAAGTGATTTCAACAGTAGTTGGCTCTGCAGCAGTGGTCTCAGCACCAGTGGTCACACCAGAAGTTGTAGTTACTTCAGATACTGTGGTCTGAATAACTGTACTTGTAGCTTCAGCTGTGGTTGTGGCTCTACCAGTTGTGCTTTCCACAGCTGATGTCACATCAGCAGTTGTTGTGTCTGCAACAGGGGTGGCCACAGACTCTGTAGTCACTCCTGCAGTAGTGATTATCTCAGCAGTAGTTGTTTGGGCTGCTGAAGTGATTTCAACAGTAGTTGGCTCTGCAGCAGTGGTCTCAGCACCAGTGGTCACACCAGAAGTTGTAGTTACTTCAGCTACTGTGGTCTGAATAACTGTACTTGTAGCTTCAGCTGTGGTTGTGGCTCTACCAGTTGTGCTTTCCACAGCTGATGTCACATCAGCAGTTGTTGTGTCTGCAACAGGGGTGGACACAGACTCTGTAGTCACTCCTGCAGTAGTGATTATCTCAGCAGTAGTTGTTTGGGCTGCTGAAGTGATTTCAACAGTAGTTGGCTCTGCAGCAGTGGTCTCAGCACCAGTGGTCACACCAGAAGTTGTAGTTACTTCAGATACTGTGGTCTGAACAACTGTACTTGTAGCTTCAGCTGTGGTTGTGGCTCTACCAGTTGTGCTTTCCACAGCTGATGTCACATCAGCAGTTGTTGTGTCTGCAACAGGGGTGGACACAGACTCTGTAGTCACTCCTGCAGTAGTGATTATCTCAGCAGTAGTTGTTTTGGCTGCTGAAGTGATTTCAACAGTAGTTGGCTCTGCAGCAGTGGTCTCAGCACCAGTGGTCACACCAGAAGTTGTAGTTACTTCAGCTACTGTGGTCTGAATAACTGTACTTGTAGCTTCAGCTGTGGTTGTGGCTCTACCAGTTGTGCTTTCCACAGCTGATGTCACATCAGCAGTTGTTGTGTCTGCAACAGGGGTGGCCACAGACTCTGTAGTCACTCCTGCAGTAGTGATTATCTCAGCAGTAGTTGTTTGGGCTGCTGAAGTGATTTCAACAGTAGTTGGCTCTGCAGCAGTGGTCTCAGCACCAGTGGTCACACCAGAAGTTGTAGTTACTTCAGATACTGTGGTCTGAACAACTGTACTTGTAGCTTCAGCTGTGGTTGTGGCTCTACCAGTTGTGCTTTCCACAGCTGATGTCACATCAGCAGTTGTTGTGTCTGCAACAGGGGTGGCCACAGACTCTGTAGTCACTCCTGCAGTAGTGATTATCTCAGCAGTAGTTGTTTGGGCTGCTGAAGTGATTTCAACAGTAGTTGGCTCTGCAGCAGTGGTCTCAGCACCAGTGGTCACACCAGAAGTTGTAGTTACTTCAGATACTGTGGTCTGAATAACTGTACTTGTAGCTTCAGCTGTGGTTGTGGCTCTACCAGTTGTGCTTTCCACAGCTGAAGTCACATCAGCAGTTGTTGTGTCTGCAACAGGGGTGGACACAGACTCTGTAGTCACTCCTGCAGTAGTGATTATCTCAGCAGTAGTTGTTTGGGCTGCTGAAGTGATTTCAACAGTAGTTGGCTCTGCAGCAGTGGTCTCAGCACCAGTGGTCACACCAGAAGTTGTAGTTACTTCAGATACTGTGGTCTGAATAACTGTACTTGTAGCTTCAGCTGTGGTTGTGGCTCTACCAGTTGTGCTTTCCACAGCTGATGTCACATCAGCAGTTGTTGTGTCTGCAACAGGGGTGGACACAGACTCTGTAGTCACTCCTGCAGTAGTGATTATCTCAGCAGTAGTTGTTTTGGCTGCTGAAGTGATTTCAACAGTAGTTGGCTCTGCAGCAGTGGTCTCAGCACCAGTGGTCACACCAGAAGTTGTAGTTACTTCAGCTACTGTGGTCTGAATAACTGTACTTGTAGCTTCAGCTGTGGTTGTGGCTCTACCAGTTGTGCTTTCCACAGCTGATGTCACATCAGCAGTTGTTGTGTCTGCAACAGGGGTGGCCACAGACTCTGTAGTCACTCCTGCAGTAGTGATTATCTCAGCAGTAGTTGTTTGGGCTGCTGAAGTGATTTCAACAGTAGTTGGCTCTGCAGCAGTGGTCTCAGCACCAGTGGTCACACCAGAAGTTGTAGTTACTTCAGATACTGTGGTCTGAACAACTGTACTTGTAGCTTCAGCTGTGGTTGTGGCTCTACCAGTTGTGCTTTCCACAGCTGATGTCACATCAGCAGTTGTTGTGTCTGCAACAGGGGTGGCCACAGACTCTGTAGTCACTCCTGCAGTAGTGATTATCTCAGCAGTAGTTGTTTGGGCTGCTGAAGTGATTTCAACAGTAGTTGGCTCTGCAGCAGTGGTCTCAGCACCAGTGGTCACACCAGAAGTTGTAGTTACTTCAGATACTGTGGTCTGAATAACTGTACTTGTAGCTTCAGCTGTGGTTGTGGCTCTACCAGTTGTGCTTTCCACAGCTGATGTCACAGCAACAGGGGTGGACACAGACTCTGTAGTCACTCCTGCAGTAGTGATTATCTCAGCAGTAGTTGTTTGGGCTGCTGAAGTGATTTCAACAGTAGTTGGCTCTGCAGCAGTGGTCTCAGCACCAGTGGTCACACCAGAAGTTGTAGTTACTTCAGATACTGTGGTCTGAATAACTGTACTTGTAGCTTCAGCTGTGGTTGTGGCTCTACCAGTTGTGCTTTCCACAGCTGATGTCACATCAGCAGTTGTTGTGTCTGCAACAGGGGTGGACACAGACTCTGTAGTCACTCCTGCAGTAGTGATTATCTCAGCAGTAGTTGTTTTGGCTGCTGAAGTGATTTCAACAGTAGTTGGCTCTGCAGCAGTGGTCTCAGCACCAGTGGTCACACCAGAAGTTGTAGTTACTTCAGATACTGTGGTCTGAATAACTGTACTTGTAGCTTCAGCTGTGGTTGTGGCTCTACCAGTGTGCTTTCCACAGCTGATGTCACATCAGCAGTTGTTGTGTCTGCAACAGGGGTGGACACAGACTCTGTAGTCACTCCTGCAGTAGTGATTATCTCAGCAGTAGTTGTTTGGGCTGCTGAAGTGATTTCAACAGTAGTTGGCTCTGCAGCAGTGGTCTCAGCACCAGTGGTCACACCAGAAGTTGTAGTTACTTCAGCTACTGTGGTCTGAATAACTGTACTTGTAGCTTCAGCTGTGGTTGTGGCTCTACCAGTTGTGCTTTCCACAGCTGATGTCACATCAGCAGTTGTTGTGTCTGCAACAGGGGTGGCCACAGACTCTGTAGTCACTCCTGCAGTAGTGATTATCTCAGCAGTAGTTGTTTGGGCTGCTGAAGTGATTTCAACAGTAGTTGGCTCTGCAGCAGTGGTCTCAGCACCAGTGGTCACACCAGAAGTTGTAGTTACTTCAGATACTGTGGTCTGAATAACTGTACTTGTAGCTTCAGCTGTGGTTGTGGCTCTACCAGTTGTGCTTTCCACAGCTGATGTCACATCAGCAGTTGTTGTGTCTGCAACAGGGGTGGCCACAGACTCTGTAGTCACTCCTGCAGTAGTGATTATCTCAGCAGTAGTTGTTTGGGCTGCTGAAGTGATTTCAACAGTAGTTGGCTCTGCAGCAGTGGTCTCAGCACCAGTGGTCACACCAGAAGTTGTAGTTACTTCAGCTACTGTGGTCTGAATAACTGTACTTGTAGCTTCAGCTGTGGTTGTGGCTCTACCAGTTGTGCTTTCCACAGCTGATGTCACATCAGCAGTTGTTGTGTCTGCAACAGGGGTGGACACAGACTCTGTAGTCACTCCTGCAGTAGTGATTATCTCAGCAGTAGTTGTTTGGGCTGCTGAAGTGATTTCAACAGTAGTTGGCTCTGCAGCAGTGGTCTCAGCACCAGTGGTCACACCAGAAGTTGTAGTTACTTCAGATACTGTGGTCTGAACAACTGTACTTGTAGCTTCAGCTGTGGTTGTGGCTCTACCAGTTGTGCTTTCCACAGCTGATGTCACATCAGCAGTTGTTGTGTCTGCAACAGGGGTGGACACAGACTCTGTAGTCACTCCTGCAGTAGTGATTATCTCAGCAGTAGTTGTTTTGGCTGCTGAAGTGATTTCAACAGTAGTTGGCTCTGCAGCAGTGGTCTCAGCACCAGTGGTCACACCAGAAGTTGTAGTTACTTCAGCTACTGTGGTCTGAATAACTGTACTTGTAGCTTCAGCTGTGGTTGTGGCTCTACCAGTTGTGCTTTCCACAGCTGATGTCACATCAGCAGTTGTTGTGTCTGCAACAGGGGTGGCCACAGACTCTGTAGTCACTCCTGCAGTAGTGATTATCTCAGCAGTAGTTGTTTGGGCTGCTGAAGTGATTTCAACAGTAGTTGGCTCTGCAGCAGTGGTCTCAGCACCAGTGGTCACACCAGAAGTTGTAGTTACTTCAGATACTGTGGTCTGAATAACTGTACTTGTAGCTTCAGCTGTGGTTGTGGCTCTACCAGTTGTGCTTTCCACAGCTGATGTCACATCAGCAGTTGTTGTGTCTGCAACAGGGGTGGCCACAGACTCTGTAGTCACTCCTGCAGTAGTGATTATCTCAGCAGTAGTTGTTTGGGCTGCTGAAGTGATTTCAACAGTAGTTGGCTCTGCAGCAGTGGTCTCAGCACCAGTGGTCACACCAGAAGTTGTAGTTACTTCAGATACTGTGGTCTGAATAACTGTACTTGTAGCTTCAGCTGTGGTTGTGGCTCTACCAGTTGTGCTTTCCACAGCTGATGTCACATCAGCAGTTGTTGTGTCTGCAACAGGGGTGGACACAGACTCTGTAGTCACTCCTGCAGTAGTGATTATCTCAGCAGTAGTTGTTTGGGCTGCTGAAGTGATTTCAACAGTAGTTGGCTCTGCAGCAGTGGTCTCAGCACCAGTGGTCACACCAGAAGTTGTAGTTACTTCAGATATTGTGGTCTGAATAACTGTACTTGTAGCTTCAGCTGTGGTTGTGGCTCTACCAGTTGTGCTTTCCACAGCTGATGTCACATCAGCAGTTGTTGTGTCTGCAACAGGGGTGGACACAGACTCTGTAGTCACTCCTGCAGTAGTGATTATCTCAGCAGTAGTTGTTTGGGCTGCTGAAGTGATTTCAACAGTAGTTGGCTCTGCAGCAGTGGTCTCAGCACCAGTGGTCACACCAGAAGTTGTAGTTACTTCAGCTACTGTGGTCTGAATAACTGTACTTGTAGCTTCAGCTGTGGTTGTGGCTCTACCAGTTGTGCTTTCCACAGCTGATGTCACATCAGCAGTTGTTGTGTCTGCAACAGGGGTGGCCACAGACTCTGTAGTCACTCCTGCAGTAGTGATTATCTCAGCAGTAGTTGTTTGGGCTGCTGAAGTGATTTCAACAGTAGTTGGCTCTGCAGCAGTGGTCTCAGCACCAGTGGTCACACCAGAAGTTGTAGTTACTTCAGATACTGTGGTCTGAATAACTGTACTTGTAGCTTCAGCTGTGGTTGTGGCTCTACCAGTTGTGCTTTCCACAGCTGATGTCACATCAGCAGTTGTTGTGTCTGCAACAGGGGTGGCCACAGACTCTGTAGTCACTCCTGCAGTAGTGATTATCTCAGCAGTAGTTGTTTGGGCTGCTGAAGTGATTTCAACAGTAGTTGGCTCTGCAGCAGTGGTCTCAGCACCAGTGGTCACACCAGAAGTTGTAGTTACTTCAGATACTGTGGTCTGAATAACTGTACTTGTAGCTTCAGCTGTGGTTGTGGCTCTACCAGTTGTGCTTTCCACAGCTGATGTCATCAGCAGTTGTTGTGTCTGCAACAGGGGTGGACACAGACTCTGTAGTCACTCCTGCAGTAGTGATTATCTCAGCAGTAGTTGTTTGGGCTGCTGAAGTGATTTCAACAGTAGTTGGCTCTGCAGCAGTGGTCTCAGCACCAGTGGTCACACCAGAAGTTGTAGTTACTTCAGATACTGTGGTCTGAAAACTGTACTTGTAGCTTCAGCTGTGGTTGTGGCTCTACCAGTTGTGCTTTCCACAGCTGATGTCACATCAGCAGTTGTTGTGTCTGCAACAGGGGTGGCCACAGACTTGTAGTCACTCCTGCAGTAGTGATTATCTCAGCAGTAGTTGTTTGGGCTGCTGAAGTGATTTCAACAGTAGTTGGCTCTGCAGCAGTGGTCTCAGCACCAGTGGTCACACCAGAAGTTGTAGTTACTTCAGATACTGTGGTCTGAACAACTGTACTTGTAGCTTCAGCTGTGGTTGTGGCACTACCAGTTGTGCTTTCAAAAGCCAAAGTCACATCAGCACCAGTGGTCACACCTTCAGTTGTAGATACTTCAGATAGGTGGTCTGAACAACTGTACTTGTAGCTTCAGCTGTGGTTGTGGCTCTACCAGTTGTGCTTTCCACAGCTGATGTCACATCAGCAGTTGTTGTGTCAGCAGCAGGGGTGGACACAGACTCTGTAGTCACTCCTGCAGTAGTGATTATCTCAGCAGTAGTTGTTTGGGCTGCTGAAGTGATTTCAACAGTAGTTGGCTCTGCAGCAGTGGTCTCAGCACCAGTGGTCACACCAGAAGTTGTAGTTACTTCAGATACTGTGGTCTGAACAACTGTACTTGTAGCTTCAGCTGTGGTTGTGGCTCTACCAGTTGTGCTTTCCACAGCCGAAGTCACATCAGCAGTTGTTGTGTCTGCAACAGGGGTGGACACAGACTCTGTAGTCACTCCTGCAGTAGTGATTATCTCAGCAGTAGTTGTTTGGGCTGCTGAAGTGATTTCAACAGTAGTTGGCTCTGCAGCAGTGGTCTCAGCATCAGTGGTCACACCAGAAGTTGTAGTTACTTCAGATATTGTGGTCTGAACAACTGTACTTGTAGCTTCAGCTGTGGTTGTGGCTCTACCAGTTGTGCTTTCCACAGCTGATGTCACATCAGCAGTTGTTGTGTCTGCAACAGGGGTGGACACAGACTCTGTAGTCACTCCTGCAGTAGTGATTATCTCAGCAGTAGTTGTTTTGGCTGCTGAAGTGATTTCAACAGTAGTTGGCTCTGCAGCAGTGGTCTCAGCACCAGTGGTCACACCAGAAGTTGTAGTTACTTCAGCTACTGTGGTCTGAATAACTGTACTTGTAGCTTCAGCTGTGGTTGTGGCTCTACCAGTTGTGCTTTCCACAGCTGATGTCACATCAGCAGTTGTTGTGTCTGCAACAGGGGTGGCCACAGACTCTGTAGTCACTCCTGCAGTAGTGATTATCTCAGCAGTAGTTGTTTGGGCTGCTGAAGTGATTTCAACAGTAGTTGGCTCTGCAGCAGTGGTCTCAGCACCAGTGGTCACACCAGGAGTTGTTGTTACTTCAGATACTGTGGTCTGAACAACTGTACTTGTAGCTTCAGCTGTGGTTGTGGCACTACCAGATGTGCTTTCCACAGCTGATGTCAAATCAGCAGTTGTTGTGTCTGCAACAGGGGTGGACACAGACTCTGTAGTCACTCCTGCATTATTAGCTTCAGCTGTGGTTGTAGCTCTACCAGTTGTGCTTTCCACAGCTGATGTCACATCAGCAGTTGTTGTGTCAGCAACAGGGGTGGTCACAGACTCTGTAGTCACTCCTGCAGTAGTGATTATCTCAGCAGTAGTTGTTTGGGCTGCTGAAGTGATTTCAACAGTAGTTGGCTCTGCAGCAGTGGTCTCAGCACCAGTGGTCACACCAGAAGTTGTAGTTACTTCAGATACTGTGGTCTGAATAACTGTACTTGTAGCTTCAGCTGTGGTTGTGGCTCTACCAGTGTGCTTTCAACAGCCGAAGTCACATCAGCAGTTGTTGTGTCTGCAACAGGGGTGGACACAGACTCTGTAGTCACTCCTGCAGTAGTGATTATCTCAGCAGTAGTTGTTTGGGCTGCTGAAGTGATTTCAACAGTAGTTGGCTCTGCAGCAGTCGTCTCAGCACCAGTGGTCACACCAGAAGTTGTAGTTACTTCAGCTACTGTGGTCTGAATAACTGTACTTGTAGCTTCAGCTGTGGTTGTGGCTCTACCAGTTGTGCTTTCCACAGCTGATGTCACATCAGCAGTTGTTGTGTCAGCAACAGGGGTGGTCACAGACTCTGTAGTCACTCCTGCAGTAGTGATTATCTCAGCAGTAGTTGTTTGGGCTGCTGAAGTGATTTCAACAGTAGTTGGCTCTGCAGCAGTCGTCTCAGCACCAGTGGTCACACCAGAAGTTGTAGTTACTTCAGATATTGTGGTCTGAATAACTGTACTTGTAGCTTCAGCTGTGGTTGTGGCTCTACCAGTTGTGCTTTCCACAGCTGATGTCACATCAGCAGTTGTTGTGTCAGCAACAGGGGTGGTCACAGACTCTGTAGTCACTCCTGCAGTAGTGATTATCTCAGCAGTAGTTGTTTGGGCTGCTGAAGTGATTTCAACAGTAGTTGGCTCTGCAGCAGTGGTCTCAGCACCAGTGGTCACACCAGAAGTTGTAGTTACTTCAGCTACTGTGGTCTGAATAACTGTACTTGTAGCTTCAGCTGTGGTTGTGGCTCTACCAGTTGTGCTTTCCACAGCTGATGTCACATCAGCAGTTGTTGTGTCAGCAACAGGGGTGGACACAGACTCTTAGTCACTCCTGCAGTAGTGATTATCTCAGCAGTAGTTGTTTGGGCTGCTGAAGTGATTTCAACAGTAGTTGGCTCTGCAGCAGTGGTCTCAGCACCAGTGGTCACACCAGGAGTTGTTGTTACTTCAGATACTGTGGTCTGAACAACTGTACTTGTAGCTTCAGCTGTGGTTGTGGCACTACCAGATGTGCTTTCCACAGCTGATGTCAAATCAGCAGTTGTTGTGTCTGCAACAGGGGTGGACACAGACTCTGTAGTCACTCCTGCAGTAGTGATTATCTCAGCAGTAGTTGTTTTGGCTGCTGAAGTGATCTCAACAGTAGTTGGCTCTGCAGCAGTGGTCTCAGCACCAGTGGTCACACCAGAAGTTGTTGTACTTCAGCTACTGTGGTCTGAATAACTGTACTTGTAGCTTCAGCTATGGTTGTGGCTCTACCAGTAGTGCTTTCCACAGCTGATGTCACATCAGCAGTTGTTGTGTCTGCAACAGGGGTGGCCACAGACTCTGTAGTCACTCCTGCAGTAGTGATTATCTCAGCAGTAGTTGTTTGGGCTGCTGAAGTGATTTCAACAGTAGTTGGCTCTGCAGCAGTGGTCAAAGCACCAGTGGTCACACCAGGAGTTGTTGTTACTTCAGATACTGTGGTCTGAACAACTGTACTTGTAGCTTCAGCTGAGGTTGTGGCACTACCAGATGTGCTTTCCACAGCTGATGTCAAATCAGCAGTTGTTGTGTCTGCAACAGGGGTGGACACAGACTCTGTAGTCACTCCTGCAGTAGTGATTATCTCAGCAGTAGTTGTTTGGGCTGCTGAAGTGATTTCAACAGTAGTTGGCTCTGCAGCAGTGGTCTCAGCACCAGTGGTCACACCAGGAGTTGTAGTACTTCAGATACTGTGGTCTGAACAACTGTACTTGTAGCTTCAGCTGAGGTTGTGGCACTTCCAGTTGTGCTTTCAACAGCCGAAGTCACATCAGCAGTTGTTGTGTCTGCAACAGGGGTGGACACAGACTCTGTAGTCACTCCTGCAGTAGTGATTATCTCAGCAGTAGTTGTTGTTTGGGCTGCTGAAGTGAATTCAACAGTAGTTGGCTCTGCAGCAGTGGTCCGAGCATCAGTGGTCACACCAGAAGTTGTAGTTACTTCAGATACTGTGGTCTGAATAACTGTACTTGTAGCTTCAGCTGTGGTTGTGGCTCTACCAGTTGTGCTTTCCACAGCTGATGTCACATCAGCAGTTGTTGTGTCTGCAACAGGGGTGGCCACAGACTCTGTAGTCACTCCTGCAGTAGTGATTATCTCAGCAGTAGTTGTTTGGGCTGCTGAAGTGAATTCAACAGTAGTTGGCTCTGCAGCAGTGGTCTCAGCATCAGTGGTCACACCAGAAGTTGTAGTTACTTCAGATATTGTGGTCTGAACAACTGTACTTGTAGCTTCAGCTGTGGTTGTGGCTCTACCAGATGTGCTTTCCACAGCTGATGTCAAATCAGCAGTTGTTGTGTCTGCAACAGGGGTGGCCACAGACTCTGTAGTCACTCCTGCAGTAGTGATTATCTCAGCAGTAGTTGTTTTGGCTGCTGAAGTCAATTCAACAGTAGTTGGCTCTGCAGCAGTGGTCTCAGCACCAGTGGTCACACCAGAAGTTGTAGTTACTTCAGCTACTGTGGTCTGAATAACTGTACTTGTAGCTTCAGCTGTGGTTGTGGCTCTACCAGTTGTGCTTTCAACAGCCGAAGTCACATCAGCAGTTGTTGTGTCTGAAACAGGGGTGGCCACAGACTCTGTAGTCACTCCTGCAGTAGTGATTATCTCAGCAGTAGTTGTTTTGGCTGCTGAAGTGATCTCAACAGTAGTTGGCTCTGCAGCAGTGGTCTCAGCACCAGTGGTCACACCAGAAGTTGTTGTAACTTCAGCTACTGTGGTCTGAATAACTGTACTTGTAGCTTCAGCTGTGGTTGTGGCTCTACCAGTTGTGCTTTCCACAGCTGATGTCACATCAGCAGTTGTTGTGTCAGCAACAGGGGTGGACACAGACTCAGTAGTCACTCCTGCAGTAGTGATTATCTCAGCAGTAGTTGTTGTTTGGGCTGCTGAAGTGAATTCAACAGTAGTTGGCTCTGCAGCAGTGGTCTGAGCATCAGTGGTCACACCAGAAGTTGTAGTTACTTCAGATATTGTGGTCTGAACAACTGTACTTGTACCTTCAGCTGTGGTTGTGGCTCTACCAGTTGTGCTTTCAACAGCTGATGTCACATCAGCAGTTGTTGTGTCTGCAACAGGGGTGGCCACAGACTCTGTAGTCACTCCTGCAGTAGTGATTATCTCAGCAGTAGTTGTTTTGGCTGCTGAAGTGATCTCAACAGTAGTTGGCTCTGCAGCAGTGGTCTCAGCACCAGTGGTCACACCAGAAGTTGTAGTTACTTCAGCTACTGTGGTCTGAATAACTGTACTTGTAGCTTCAGCTGTGGTTGTGGCTCTACCAGTTGTGCTTTCCACAGCTGATGTCACATCAGCAGTTGTTGTGTCAGCAACAGGGGTGGACACAGACTCTGTAGTCACTCCTGCAGTAGTGATTATCTCAGCAGTAGTTGTTTGGGCTGCTGAAGTGATTTCAACAGTAGTTGGCTCTGCAGCAGTGGTCTCAGCACCAGTGGTCACACCAGAAGTTGTAGTTACTTCAGATATTGTGGTCTGAATAACTGTACTTGTAGCTTCAGCTGTGGTTGTGGCTCTACCAGTTGTGCTTTCCACAGCTGATGTCACATCAGCAGTTGTTATGTTAGCAACAGGGGTGGACACAGACTCTTAGTCACTCCTGCAGTAGTGATTATCTCAGCAGTAGTTGTTTGGGCTGCTGAAGTGATTTCAACAGTAGTTGGCTCTGCAGCAGTGGTCTCAGCACCAGTGGTCACACCAGAAGTTGTAGTTACTTCAGATATTGTGGTCTGAACAACTGTACTTGTAGCTTCAGCTGTGGTTGTGGCTCTACCAGTTGTGCTTTCCACAGCTGATGTCAAATCAGCAGTTGTTGTGTCTGTAACAGGGGTGGACACAGACTCTGTAGTCACTCCTGCAGTAGTGATTATCTCAGCAGTAGTTGTTTGGGCTGCTGAAGTGAATTCAACAGTAGTTGGCTCTGCAGCAGTGGTCTCAGCACCAGTGGTCACACCAGAAGTTGTAGTTACTTCAGATATTGTGGTCTGAACAACTGTACTTGTACCTTCAGCTGTGGTTGTGGCTCTACCAGATGTGCTTTCCACAGCTGATGTCACATCAGCAGTTGTTGTGTCTGCAACAGGGGTGGCCACAGACTCTGTAGTCACTCCTGCAGTAGTGATTATCTCAGCAGTAGTACTTTTGGCTGCTGAAGTGATTTCAACAGTAGTTGGCTCTGCAGCAGTGGTCTCAGCACCAGTGGTCACACCAGAAGTTGTAGTTACTTCAGCTACTGTGGTCTGAATAACTGTACTTGTAGCTTCAGCTGTGGTTGTGGCTCTACCAGTTGTGCTTTCAACAGCCGAAGTCACATCAGCAGTTGTTGTGTCTGCAACAGGGGTGGCCACAGACTCTGTAGTCACTCCTGCAGTAGTGATTATCTCAGCAGTAGTTGTTTTGGCTGCTGAAGTGATCTCAACAGTAGTTGGCTCTGCAGCAGTGGTCTCAGCACCAGTGGTCACACCAGAAGTTGTTGTTACTTCAGCTACTGTGGTCTGAATAACTGTACTTGTAGCTTCAGCTATGGTTGTGGCTCTACCAGTTGTGCTTTCCACAGCTGATGTCACATCAGCAGTTGTTGTGTCAGCAACAGGGGTGGACACAGACTCTGTAGTCACTCCTGCAGTAGTGATTATCTCAGCAGTAGTTGTTGTTTGGGCTGCTGAAGTGAATTCAACAGTAGTTGGCTCTGCAGCAGTGGTCTCAGCACCAGTGGTCACACCAGAAGTTGTAGTTACTTCAGATATTGTGGTCTGAACAACTGTACTTGTAGCTTCAGCTGTGGTTGTGGCTCTACCAGTTGTGCTTTCCACAGCCGAAGTCACATCAGCAGTTGTTGTGTCTGCAACAGGGGTGGCCACAGACTCTGTAGTCACTCCTGCAGTAGTGATTATCTCAGCAGTAGTTGTTTTGGCTGCTGAAGTGATTTCAACAGTAGTTGGCTCTGCAGCAGTGGTCTCAGCACCAGTGGTCACACCAGAAGTTGTAGTTACTTCAGCTACTGTGGTCTGAATAACTGTACTTGTAGCTTCAGCTGTGGTTGTGGCTCTACCAGTTGTGCTTTCCACAGCTGATGTCACATCAGCAGTTGTTGTGTCAGCAACAGGGGTGGACACAGACTCTGTAGTCACTCCTGCAGTAGTGATTATCTCAGCAGTAGTTGTTTGGGCTGCTGAAGTGATTTCAACAGTAGTTGGCTCTGCAGCAGTGGTCTCAGCACCAGTTGTCACACCAGAAGTTGTAGTTACTTCAGATATTGTGGTCTGAATAACTGTACTTGTAGCTTCAGCTGTGGTTGTGGCTCTACCAGTTGTGCTTTCCACAGCTGATGTCACATCAGCAGTTGTTATGTCAGCAACAGGGGTGGACACAGACTCTTAGTCACTCCTGCAGTAGTGATTATCTCAGCAGTAGTTGTTTGGGCTGCTGAAGTGATTTCAACAGTAGTTGGCTCTGCAGCAGTGGTCTCAGCATCAGTGGTCACACCAGAAGTTGTAGTTACTTCAGATATTGTGGTCTGAACAACTGTACTTGTAGCTTCAGCTGTGGTTGTGGCTCTACCAGATGTGCTTTCCACAGCTGATGTCAAATCAGCAGTTGTTGTGTCTGCAACAGGGGTGGACACAGACTCTGTAGTCACTCCTGCAGTAGTGATTATCTCAGCAGTAGTTGTTTTGGCTGCTGAAGTGATCTCAACAGTAGTTGGCTCTGCAGCAGTGGTCTCAGCACCAGTGGTCACACCAGAAGTTGTTGTTACTTCAGCTACTGTGGTCTGAATAACTGTACTTGTAGCTTCAGCTGTGGTTGTGGCTCTACCAGTTGTGCTTTCCACAGCTGATGTCACATCAGCAGTTGTTGTGTCTGAAACAGGGGTGGCCACAGACTCTGTAGTCACTCCTGCAGTAGTGATTATCTCAGCAGTAGTTGTTTGGGCTGCTGAAGTGATTTCAACAGTAGTTGGCTCTGCAGCAGTGGTCTCAGCACCAGTGGTCACACCAGAAGTTGTAGTTACTTCAGATACTGTGGTCTGAACAACTGTACTTGTAGCTTCAGCTGTGGTTGTGGCTCTACCAGTTTGGCTTTCAACAGCCGAAGTCACATCAGCAGTTGTTGTGTCTGCAACAGGGGTGGACACAGACTCTGTAGTCACTCCTGCAGTAGTGATTATCTCAGCAGTAGTTTTTGTTTGGGCTGCTGAAGTGAATTCAACAGTAGTTGGCTCTGCAGCAGTGGTCTCAGCACCAGTGGTCACACCAGAAGTTGTAGTTACTTCAGCTACTGTGGTCTGAATAACTGTACTTGTAGCTTCAGCTGTGGTTGTGGCTCTACCAGTTGTGCTTTCAACAGCCGAAGTCACATCAGCAGTTGTTGTGTCTGCAACAGGTGTGGCCACAGACTCTGTAGTCACTCCTGCAGTAGTGATTATCTCAGCAGTAGTTGTTTTGGCTGCTGAAGTGATCTCAACAGTAGTTGGCTCTGCAGCAGTGGTCTCAGCACCAGTGGTCACACCAGAAGTTGTGGTAACTTCAGCTACTGTGGTCTGAATAACTGTACTTGTAGCTTCAGCTATGGTTGTGGCTCTACCAGTTGTGCTTTCCACAGCTGATGTCACATCAGCAGTTGTTGTGTCAGCAACAGGGGTGGACACAGACTCTGTAGTCACTCCTGCAGTAGTGATTATCTCAGCAGCAGTTGTTGTTTGGGCTGCTGAAGTGAATTCAACAGTAGTTGGCTCTGCAGCAGTGGTCTGAGCATCAGTGGTCACACCAGAAGTTGTAGTTACTTCAGATATTGTGGTCTGAACAACTGTACTTGTACCTTCAGCTGTGGTTGTGGCTCTACCAGATGTGCTTTCCACAGCTGATGTCAAATCAGCAGTTGTTGTGTCTGCAACAGGGGTGGCCACAGACTCTGTAGTCACTCCTGCAGTAGTGATTATCTCAGCAGTAGTTGTTTGGGCTGCTGAAGTGATTTCAACAGTAGTTGCTCTGCAGCAGTGGTCTCAGCACCAGTGGTCACACCAGGAGTTGTAGTTACTTCAGATACTGTGGTCTGAAAAACTGTACTTGTAGCTTCAGCTGAGGTTGTGGCACTACCAGTTGTGATTTCCACAGCTGATGTCACATCAGCAGTTGTTATGTCTGAAACAGGTGTGGCCACAGACTCTGTAGTCACTCCTGCAGTGGTGATTATCTCAGCAGTAGTTGTTTTGGCTGCTGAAGTGATCTCAACAGTAGTTGGCTCTGCAGCAGTGGTCTCAGCACCAGTGGTCACACCAGAAGTTGTAGTTACTTCAGCTACTGTGGTCTGAATAACTGTACTTGTAGCTTCAGCTGTGGTTGTGGCTCTACCAGTTGTGCTTTCCACAGCTGATGTCACATCAGCAGTTGTTGTGTCAGCAACAGGGGTGGACACAGACTCTGTAGTCACTCCTGCAGTAGTGATTATCTCAGCAGTAGTTGTTTGGGCTGCTGAAGTGATTTCAACAGTAGTTGGCTCTGCAGCAGTGGTCTGAGCACCAGTGGTCACACCAGAAGTTGTAGTTACTTCAGCTACTGTGGTCTGAATAACTGTACTTGTAGCTTCAGCTGTGGTTGTGGCTCTACCAGTTGTGCTTTCAACAGCCGAAGTTACATCAGCAGTTGTTGTGTCTGCAACAGGGGTGGCCACAGACTCTGTAGTCACTCCTGCAGTAGTGATTATCTCAGCAGTAGTTGTTTGGGCTGCTGAAGTGATTTCAACAGTAGTTGGCTCTGCAGCAGTGGTCTCAGCACCAGTGGTCACACCAGAAGTTGTAGTTACTTCAGCTACTGTGGTCTGAATAACTGTACTTGTAGCTTCAGCTGTGGTTGTGGCTCTACCAGATGTGCTTTCCACAGCTGATGTCACATCAGCAGTTGTTGTGTCAGCAACAGGGGTGGACACAGACTCTGTAGTCACTCCTGCAGTAGTGATTATCTCAGCAGTAGTTGTTTGGGCTGCTAAAGTGATTTCAACAGTAGTTGGCTCTGCAGCAGTGTTCTGAGCATCAGTGGTCACACCAGAAGTTGTAGTTACTTCAGATATTGTGGTCTGAACAACTGTACTTGTACCTTCAGCTGTGGTTGTGGCTCTACCAGTTGTACTTTCAACAGCTGATGTCACATCAGCAGTTGTTGTGTCTGCAACAGGGGTGGCCACAGACTCTGTAGTCACTCCTGCAGTAGTGATTATCTCAGCAGTAGTTGTTTTGGCTGCTGAAGTGATCTCAACAGTAGTTGGCTCTGCAGCAGTGGTCTCAGCACCAGTGGTCACACCAGAAGTTGTTGTAACTTCAGCTACTGTGGTCTGAATAACTGTACTTGTAGCTTCAGCTATGGTTGTGGCTCTACCAGTTGTGCTTTCCACAGCTGATATCACATCAGCAGTTGTTGTGCCAGCAACAGGGGTGGACACAGACTCAGTAGTCACTCCTGCAGTAGTGATTATCTCAGCAGTAGTTGTTTGGGCTGCTGAAGTGATTTCAACAGTAGTTGGCTCTGCAGCAGTGGTCTGAGCATCAGTGGTCACACCAGAAGATGTAGTTACTTCAGATACTGTGGTCTGAATAACTGTACTTGTAGCTTCAGCTGTGGTTGTGGCTCTACCAGTTGTGCTTTCCACAGCTGATGTCACATCAGCAGTTGTTGTGTCAGCAACAGGGGTGGACACAGACTCTGTAGTCACTCCTGCAGTAGTGATTATCTCAGCAGTAGTTGTTTGGGCTGCTGAAGTGATTTCAACAGTAGTTGGCTCTGCAGCAGTGGTCTCAGCACCAGTGGTCACACCAGGAGTTGTTGTTACTTCAGATACTGTGGTCTGAACAACTGTACTTGTAGCTTCAGCTGTGGTTGTGGCTCTACCAGTTGTACTTTCAACAGCCGAAGTCACATCAGCAGTTGTGTCTGCAACAGGGGTGGACACAGACTCTGTAGTCACTCCTGCAGTAGTGATTATCTCAGCAGTAGTTGTTTTGGCTGTTGAAGTGATTTCAACAGTAGTTGGCTCTGCAGCAGTCGTCTCAGCACCAGTGTTCACACCAGAAGTTGTAGTTATTTCAGATATTGTGGTCTGAATAACTGTACTTGTAGCTTCAACTGTGGTTGTGGCTCTATCAGTTGTGCTTTCAACAGCCGAAGTCACATAAGCAGTTGTTGTGTCTGCAACAGGGGTGGCCACAGACTTTGTAGTCACTCCTGCAGTAGTGATTATCTCAGCAGTAGTTGTTTGGGCTGCTGAAGTGATTTCAACAGTAGTTGGCTCTGCAGCAGTGGTCTCAGCACCAGTGGTCACACCAGGAGTTGTAGTTACTTCAGATACTGTGGTCTGAATAACTGTACTTGTAGCTTCAGCTGTGGTTGTGGCTCTACCAGATGTGCTTTCCACAGCTGATGTCAAATCAGCAGTTGTTGTGTCTGCAACAGGGGTGGCCACAGACTCTGTAGTCACTCCTGCAGTAGTGATTATCTCAGCAGCAGTTCTTGTTTCGGCTGCTGAAGTGAATTCAACAGTAGTTGGCTCTCCAGCAGTGGTCTGAGCATCAGTGGTCACACCAGGAGTTGTAGTTACTTCAGATACTGTGGTCTGAAAAACTGTACTTGTAGCTTCAGCTGAGGTTGTGGCACTACCAGTTGTGATTTCCACAGCTGATGTCACATCAGCAGTTGTTATGTCTGAAACAGGTGTGGCCACAGACTCTGTAGTAACTCCTGCAGTGGTGATTATCTCAGCAGTAGTTGTTTGGGCTGCTGAAGTGATCTCAACAGTAGTTGGCTCTGCATCAGTGGTCTCAGCACCAGTGGTCACACCAGAAGTTGTAGTTACTTCAGCTACTGTGGTCTGAATAACTGTACTTGTAGCTTCAGCTGTGGTTGTGGCTCTACCAGTTGTGCTTTCCACAGCTGATGTCACATCAGCAGTTGTTGTGTTAGCAACAGGGGTGGACACAGACTCTGTAGTCACTCCTGCAGTAGTGATTATCTCAGCAGTAGTTGTTTGGGCTGCTGAAGTGATTTCAACAGTAGTTGGCTCTGCAGCAGTGGTCTCAGCACCAGTGGTCACACCAGAAGTTGTAGTTACTTCAGCTACTGTGGTCTGAATAACTGTACTTGCAGCTTCAGCTGTGGTTGTGGCTCTACCAGTTGTGCTTTCAACAGCCGAAGTTACATCAGCAGTTGTTGTGTCTGCAATAGGGGTGGCCACAGACTCTGTAGTCACTCCTGCAGTAGTGATTATCTCAGCAGTAGTTGTTTGGGCTGCTGAAGTGATTTCAACAGTAGTTGGCTCTGCAGCAGTGGTCTGAGCACCAGTGGTCACACCAGAAGTTGTAGTTACTTCAGCTACTGTGGTCTGAATAACTGTACTTGTAGCTTCAGCTGTGGTTGTGGCTCTACCAGTTGTGCTTTCCACAGCTGATGTCACATCAGCAGTTGTTGTGTCAGCAACAGGGGTGGACACAGACTCAGTAGTCACTCCTGCAGTAGTGATTATCTCAGCAGTAGTTGTTTGGGCTGCTGAAGTGATTTCAACAGTAGTTGGCTCTGCAGCAGTGGTCTGAGCATCAGTGGTCACACCAGAAGTTGTAGTTACTTCAGATATTGTGGTCTGAACAACTGTACTTGTACCTTCAGCTGTGGTTGTAGCTCTACCAGATGTGCTTTCCACAGCTGATGTCACATCAGCAGTTGTTGTGTCTGCAACAGGGGTGGCCACAGACTCTGTAGTCACTCCTGCAGTAGTGATTATCTCAGCAGTAGTTGTTTTGGCTGCTGAAGTGATCTCAACAGTAGTTGGCTCTGCAGCAGTGGTCTCAGCACCAGTGGTCACACCAGAAGTTGTTGTAACTTCAGCTACTGTGGTCTGAATAACTGTACTTGTAGCTTCAGCTATGGTTGTGGCTCTACCAGTTGTGCTTTCCACAGCTGATGTCACATCAGCAGTTGTTGTGCTAGCAACAGGGGTGGACACAGACTCAGTAGTCACTCCTGCAGTAGTGATTATCTCAGCAGTAGTTGTTTGGGCTGCTGAAGTGATTTCAACAGTAGTTGGCTCTGCAGCAGTGGTCTGAGCATCAGTGGTCACACCAGAAGTTGTAGTTACTTCAGCTACTGTGGTCTGAATAATTGTACTTGTAGCTTCAGCTGTGGTTGTGGCTCTACCAGTTGTGCTTTCCACAGCTGATGTCACATCAGCAGTTGTTGTGTCAGCAACAGGGGTGGACACAGACTCTGTAGTCACTCCTGCAGTAGTGATTATCTCAGCAGTAGTTGTTGGGGCTGCTGAAGTGATTTCAACAGTAGTTGGCTCTGCAGCAGTGGTCTCAGCACCAGTGGTCACACCAGGAGTTGTTGTTACTTCAGATACTGTGGTCTGAACAACTGTACTTGTAGCTTCAGCTGTGGTTGTAGCTCTACCAGTTGTGCTTTCAACAGCCGAAGTCACATCAGCAGTTGTGTCTGCAACAGGGGTGGACACAGACTCTGTAGTCACTCCTGCAGTAGTGATTATCTCAGCAGTAGTTGTTTTGGCTGTTGAAGTGTTTTCAACAGTAGTTGGCTCTGCAACAGTCGTCTCAGCACCAGTGGTCACACCAGAAGTTGTAGTTATTTCAGATATTGTGGTCTGAATAACTGTACTTGTAGCTTCAACTGTGGTTGTGGCTCTATCAGTTGTGCTTTCAACAGCCGAAGTCACATCAGCAGTTGTTGTGTCTGCAACAGGGGTGGCCACAGACTTTGTAGTCACTCCTGCAGTAGTGATTATCTCAGCAGTAGTTGTTTGGGCTGCTGAAGTGATTTCAACAGTAGTTGGCTCTGCAGCAGTGGTCTCAGCACCAGTGGTCACACCAGGAGTTGTAGTTACTTCAGATACTGTGGTCTGAATAACTGTACTTGTAGATTCAGCTGTGGTTGTGGCTCTACCAGATGTGCTTTCCACAGCTGATGTCAAATCAGCAGTTGTTGTGTCTGAAACAGGAGTGGCCACAGACTCTGTAGTCACTCCTGCAGTAGTGATTATCTCAGCAGCAGTTGTTGTTTGGGCTGCTGAAGTGAATTCAACAGTAGTTGGCTCTCCAGCAGTGGTCTGAGCATCAGTGGTCACACCAGAAGTTGTAGTTACTTCAGATATTGTGGTCTGAACAACTGTACTTGTACCTTCAGCTGTGGTTGTGGCTCTACCAGATGTGCTTTCCACAGCTGATGTCAAATCAGCAGTTGTTGTGTCTGCAACAGGGGTGGCCACAGACTCTGTAGTCACTCCTGCAGTAGTGATTATCTCAGCAGTAGTTGTTTGGGCTGCTGAAGTGATTTCAACAGTAGTTGGCTCTGCAGCAGTGGTCTCAGCACCAGTGGTCACACCAGGAGTTGTAGTTACTTCAGATACTGTGGTCTGAAAAACTGTACTTGTAGCTTCAGCTGAGGTTGTGGCACTACCAGTTGTGATTTCCAGAGCTGATGTCACATCAGCAGTTGTTATGTCTGAAACAGGTGTGGCCACAGACTCTGTAGTAACTCCTGCAGTGGTGATTATCTCAGCAGTAGTTGTTTTGGCTGCTGAAGTGATCTCAACAGTAGTTGGCTCTGCAGCAGTGGTCTCAGCACCAGTGGTCACACCAGAAGTTGTAGTTACTTCAGCTACTGTGGTCTGAATAACTGTACTTGTAGCTTCAGCTGTGGTTGTGGCTCTACCAGTTGTGCTTTCCACAGCTGATGTCACATCAGCAGTTGTTGTGTCAGCAACAGGGGTGGACACAGACTCTGTAGTCACTCCCGCAGTAGTGATTATCTCAGCAGTAGTTGTTGGGGCTGCTGAAGTGATTTCAACAGTAGTTGGCTCTGCAGCAGTGGTCTCAGCACCAGTGGTCACACCAGGAGTTGTTGTTACTTCAGATACTGTGGTCTGAACAACTGTACTTGTAGCTTCAGCTGTGGTTGTGGCTCTACCAGTTGTGCTTTCCACAGCTGATGTCACATCAGCAGTTGTTGTGTCAGCAGCAGGGGTGGTCACAGACTCTGTAGTCACTCCTGCAGTAGTGATTATCTCAGCAGTAGTTGTTTGGGCTGCTGAAGTGATTTCAACAGTAGTTGGCTCTGCAGCAGTCGTCTCAGCACCAGTGGTCACACCAGAAGTTGTAGTTACTTCAGATATTGTGGTCTGAATAACTGTACTTGTAGCTTCAGCTGTGGTTGTGGCTCTACCAGTTGTGCTTTCCACAGCTGATGTCACATCAGCAGTTGTTGTGTCAGCAACAGGGGTGGTCACAGACTCTGTAGTCACTCCTGCAGTAGTGATTATCTCAGCATTAGTTGTTTGGGGTGCTGAAGTGATTTCAACAGTAGTTGGCTCTGCAGCAGTGGTCTGAGCATCAGTGGTCAAACCAGAAGTTGTAGTTACTTCAGATACTGTGGTCTGAACAACTGTACTGGTGGCTTCAGCTGTGGTTGTGGCTCTACCAGTTGTGTTTTCCACAGCTGATGTCACATCAGCAGTTGTTGTGCCTGCAACAGGGGTGGCCACAGAACTTGTAGTCACTCCTGCAGTAGTGATTATCTCAGCAGTAGTTGTTTGGGAGATCACGGTTGTGACAGCTTCTGTGGTTCTGTCTCGAACAGTTGTCTCCACTTCAGTGGTTAATCCAGAAGTTGTGCCAATATCAGCAGATGTTTGAGCAGCTGTAGTTGTTGCAGGACCTATTGTAGTCCCTTCATCAACTGTAGTGCGTGCAGATGAAGAGGTTTGTGTAGTTGTCTCTGCTGCAATTGTGGTACCAGTCACTGTTGAGGCACTGACTGTGGTGACTTTATCCTCAGAAGTTGTCTCGGCCGCTGTTGATGTACCAGCTGCTGCAGTTGTCTCAGCACCCGCATCAGCTGTCTTGGTAGATGTGCTGATAGCAGCTGATGTCTGAGGAGCTGTAGTTGTTACCTCATCGGTTGTGATACCTTCAGAGACAGTTGTTTCTACAGATGTAGCCACACCTTGTGTAGTAGTCTCGACATCAACAGTAGTATCAACCCCAGTGGTACTTCTGCCGGTTGTGGCTACCTCTGGAGTTGTCAGGGATGTTCTGGTGGATAAAGCTTCTGTACTGCTCTCTGCAACAGTAGTCTCAGTATCAGTGGTTATTCCAAGGGATGTGCTCGCACCAGCTGATGTCTGTGCAGCTGTGGTAATTCCCTGCTCTGTGGTCGTACCTACAGCAACAGTAGTTTCCACAGGTGTAGTCACAACTGGAGTGGTTGTCTCTGCTACAATTGTAGTTTCAGCCACAGTTGTAGCTCTATAAGTTGAGGCTATTTCTGGAATTGTTGTCTCTGATGTTATTTGAGTTACAGCTGTTGTACTTCTTTCTGGCAAAGTAGTCTCAATGCCAGAGGGTATTCCCACAGTTGTGCTAATACCAACTGATGTCTGTGCAGCTGCAGTTGTTCCCTGATCTGTCGTGCTACTTTCAGCAAAAGTAGTTTCAGCAGATGTAGTCACTGATTTTTGAAGAGAGGTTGTTGTAGTCTCGACATCAACAGTAGTATCAGCCACAGTGGTACTTGTGCCGGTTGTGGCTACCTCTGGAGTTGTCTGGGATGTTCTGGTGGATAAAGCATCTGTACTGCTCTCTGCAACAGTAGTCTCAGTACCAGTGGTTATTCCAAGAGATGTGCTCACACCAGCTGATGTCTGCGCAGCTGTGGTTATTCCCTGCTCTGTGGTCGTATCTCCAGCAATAGTAGTTTCCACAAGTGTAGTCACAACTGGAGTGGTTGTCTCTGCTACAATTGTAGTTTCAGCCACAGTTGTAGCTCTATAGGTTGAGGCTATTTCTGGAATTGTTGTCTCCGATGTTATTTGAGTTACAGCTTCTGTACTTCTTTCTGGCAAAGTAGTCTCAATGTCAGAGGTTATTCCCACAGTTGTGCTAATAACAGCTGATGTCTGTGCAGCTGTTGTTGCCCCCTGCTCTGTAGTGATACTTTCAGCAAAAGTAGTTTCAGCAGACGTAGTCACTGATTTTTCAAGAGAGGTTGTTGCGACAAGTGTAGTGACAACAACAGTTGTTTCAGCACTAGTCATATCAGCAACCGCTGTTGTCTGTTCTGAAGTTGTACTCTCAGAAACAGATGTCAATCCTGTTGTTGTGGTAAACTCACCACTGCTAGTCTGGCCTGGCGTGGTAGTTCCCTTTGTCATTGTTGTCACAGCAACAGCTGTAGTGTCAGCATCTAATGTTGTCTGTGCTGGAGTTGTGGACTCGGGCAGAGCAGTTACTTCGCTGACAGTGGTTACCTCCACGGTGGTTTTTTGCACTTCAGTAGTCGTTACATCTGCAATAGTTGTCTCAGCAACAGTGGTGCTTTCAGTCATAGTAGTTGCCTCAGCGCTTGTGGTTTGATCAGCTTTTGTCTGGGGAGCTGTTGAAAAGTATAAATAAATGTAACAATAATTTCAGCTTTTGACACCTTGTACTTTAACAAAATTATTACAATTATGACAGAAGATTATGAACCAAATTGATTTTCTTAGTTTAGTTAATTAGTAATGATTGGAATGTAACTGATAAAATGGTTTACTATGAACTATTTTGAGCCATCATTTGAAAGTTGAATCGATTCGATGAGTTACAATGGCAAATGAATCATGAATGTTAACGAGGAATATCATTGCTCAATAATGTAGATAAATATGAGAAAATGACATTAATCATTTGGACGATTTATACATACCTGCATGCATACTATTTTGAACCCCCAAAAGACTGCAGTTCTGAGCTGTTTTTAACTTGACAATCTTGCGCATGACGTTCAGTTCAGGTAAGTTTGTCTGTGTGAGTCTGACAAAAGCTTTTACACACTGAGACATTGATATGGTCTTATATTTTTTGTTAACTGTGCCTGCATCAAAATGATTGTGTTGCTATAATTGAGTATTCCTATCTCCACACTTCCCTACATGTTTGAATCCATGCTGGTCTTTAATTTTTTTCTGGTGTAAGTTGCTGGTGGTGGCACTTTATCGACATGAACAGAAACAGAAAAAAATATTCTTCCTTTGTATGTAGTTTTTCTAATGATTTATGTTTAAAACCTGGCAGTACCAAAGAATGCAATTAGTCAAAAAAATGTCAGCTATCTTATGATTGGATTTCACTGTCTGAATCTTTCAACAGTTTAATGCCACTCAACGCTAAACGTTCACAGTCACATATTTGTTTTAGCATAACAGTTACTCCCCTCCCACCAATTCCCCGAATTATTTTAGGTTGTTTAAGAATTTGGCTCGTTTTGAATACTTAAAATTTGTGATTACCTACTCTTTTTTTTATAAACAGTTGCTCTGTACATTAATACTTGCACTGTAATAATAACTTATACACAATTAAGAATGGGTCCACGTAAATATTTCATACAAGTGTCCTCGGTATTTTTTTTAATATGAAAGGACCTGGTGAGCATGTAACCAAAATAGAACTTAATCTTTTTTTCTTTGGTCGATGCCACAGTAACAGGCCATTTTACATTACACTGCATATTTCAGCAAAATATCTTTCCGCACTGTAAATTAGGGACAAAAAGTTGAAAACTGGGTTTAACACCTGATGCAGCCTGCATTCTAAACATATCTCATATTTATTTGTCATTTCCAAAATCTAAGTATGGATTATGGAAATGATTTTGACATATGTGGTTGGGGTCCACACAGCATAATTCAGCACCATAACTATTCGCATACTAAATTTGGGCCAAAAAGCTGAAATTCATCTGTTTTCATGCCACTAAACAAAATATTATCAGAAAATGGAATGTTAAAAATGCTGGGGGGGGAGGTTAAAAGTTATATTTTGCTGCCAAAAATGCTGCTTATTCTGTAGGAGTTATTCACAGGACTACAACTCACTCTTATGATTTGAAAAAGGTGCCAGAATCATAAAAGTATTATTTTTGGTGTATTATTACTTCAAACGGAAGGAACACCTCAAATTTCACTTTTCCTGTTTTTCCTTTTTTTTTGGAAAATGACAATTTTTGATGAAGTACTGCCTAATAGGATAAAATCCCCCAAAACTTTCCAGATATGGAAAGACTAATGTTGACTCTAATTAAATCCAAAAGGAAAATATTCTGAGACCGCTGGCAAGTTGACTTTTTGAGGGACAAATCTAGGGTACAAATAACAATTTTGCAAGTGCAAAAAAAGCATAAGGGTGACATTTAAACATTATATTTTTTTCAAATAAGGGCAAGGATTATACTTTGTAACGATATAGTTGATTGTGTGATATAACTTTGCATTTTGGCTGGCCGATTTTTAAAATAAGCTAAAAATAGATTTTGAGTCCCAAAAACTTGCTAAAATTACTATGGCAACGGGCCATAGATTTTTTTAAGTTTTAATTTTGTTACTCAGCTCACCAAGTCCTTCATATTATAGAAAAGTGTTGAGGACAATTACAAGAAATATTTATGTGGACCCACTATAAAGTAGACCGATATAAAAAAAAAATATGAATGAGAAAGACAATATGGTAACCGTCACAAATCAGCCAAATTCAGACACCTAATTGTGCTTAATAGTGATGCACATGTGAATGTAGATTCAGAATAGATGCATTATATGTCACATTTTATGTTGGAATGCACAATCTTTCAATTTGGCTGATTTGAGTCAATTAAAATGTATGTATCTAGGGGTTTATGGGAGATATTCAAATGAAATGTGAAATCAAGCATGAATTATTAAATGACAATAATGGAAAATGATTTTGCTAAAGACATATGAAAATTAAAGAAATGTTGCCTTAATAAATGACAAAATTCAAGGCAAGAATTTCTGAATATTTATGTTTAAATACAAAATGTAAATCTGGAATGAAAATGAAAATATAAATATGGCCAAAGAAAGAAAAATGAGATGGCAAAATGCATACATATTATAGTAATTTAACATATTTTTCTTATATATGATATTATATACACATATTATTATTAATATGAGGCGTGATCTTACAGGGCAAGTCAAAAAATTTAACCCAAACCCAAAGATGTATATTTCATATTTTAAAAAAAATGTAGCATCAAAAATAATTATGAATGGTAAGTCAATTTCATAAACTACTTTAAGATGAAAAAAATACTTCAACTTCAAGCTGTTCAAATTATATCACCATTTAAATGAAATGCCCCTAAAATCAGTTTGTCCAAAAACAGCAATTTATTGTGTGTTCTAACTGTTTGGAACAACAATGAAAATGTCACAGAATACTTGTTTCAAAAATAGTTATAACTGTATTACATTATATCTTTATTAACAGCCCTGCTTTGGCTAACAACGTGATTTGTAAAATCCACAGGCCTTCAAAAGGACTTCGTAGAATATTTTAAACTTTTAAACTAAGGATTTTATCGCTCCTGATGCTTGCCGACAATTGTAACGACAATTCTTGAAATTGAATTTTTGGACAAAAACAGATTTTAGGGTCATTTCATTTAAATGGTGATATAATTTGAACGAATTGAGCAATTAGAGTGAGTTTTTCATCTAAAACAAGATTATTTAATTGACTTACCATTCGTATTTATTTTTGGTGCTACAAATTTTTTGTAAAATATGAAATAGATTTCTTAAGGTTTGGGTTCCCCTTTTGTTTTACTCATCCTGTATTTTGAGTAATTAAAGAGGCAAACATAATTATGTACAGGACAAATAAAACAAATGGATAGCATCTCAAATTCACTCAAACTACATATTGATTAATGGAGAATATGAAAAGACATCAATAACTGTCAAAAATAGCTATTTTACGCATGAATATTAAAACAAACACATGAAATGAAACAAGATAAATGCATGGTACGTAACAAATTAAAGTTATTGTAACATTCTTGGAAGAAAATAAACAAGAGCATGGAGAATGAATATTAAACATTACTATTTATATCAGGCTTTCCAGCGGTAAAAATAAATCAGCGCATTGTTTGCTATCAGAAAAAAAGGACCTGGATGATAGCAATATTATGTCAGTAAAAGTACCCGTATGAAGACAATGTTACTTTTGATATTGCCCTAATCCGGGCATTTTCGCTGGTTCTTGAAAGATCAAGAGCAGAGAAACTCAGTTGACAACCAGTCAACCGAGCGTCGCGCAGTACCATCGCACATGGATGCGCCCGCAGCAAGCACCAGGTTACACGCACACTGTTGTCAACAACCGCAATGGCAGCTTCATGCCATGAAAGTTGTTTCGGTAAGTGAAAAACAATTCGACGAAACAGGGGAAATGAAGACAGTATACTGAAATGTATTTTTTGCGAAAACAGGTCAGCCCGATATAAATAATAATAATATTGCATGGCTTTATATTTTCGGAGGACACAAGAATATATTGCACTTGCTATGACAATATTGTACTTGTCTTCCACTCAGGCAATATTGTTACAGCTGGTGCAATATATTCTTGAATCCCCCTCAAAGCCATCCATTACTATATAAATATTTAAATGGCACAAAAATAAAAGTGATATTTGAAATGTTCGCTGCAGGAAGAATGACTTTCTCTGTCTTCAGGACAGCAGCCAACAATGCATACTCAGAGTTGATTGTGATTCAAAGTATTAATGGCTACAGAAATTTTAATCTCTAGAATAAATATTCAATAAAACCACAAAAATTTGCTGCATCAAATTCAGTTGCAATGTACTTCGATCACTAAGCATTGTACAATGCATCTCTCAAACTGGGAAGCATTGCACATTGGGTATGAAGTATATGTAGATCAGTTGCAAGTAAATTCAACTCAGTAATTGCAAAACTAGTATTTAGAAGACGTTAAGTGAAAGAACTTTCTGCTCTTGTAAACATATGCCATATTTGACTTAAAGTCAAACAAAAGAAAATCATGTGGAACAGCAAGAACACACAAAAGCAGAGTTTAGTTAGGAAGGGAAATACACAAATATCAAAATGTGATTTGCTTTGTAACCATGGTATACTTTGCCATGTCTGTTTTTTTAAGTTTCAATAGCTTGTTTGAATATGATTCAAACTAGACAAGACAGGCCTTGTAAAGCTGGTCACAGAGGGCACAAAACCCTATTCAACTGATCTAGAATTGCTAAAATGTTCGTACAATAAACAGTAGAGGTCTATGTGTTGGAAAGAGGTAACCAGTCTAATTCAGAACTGACAGTCAGTCAGTCAGTGAGATAGGTAACAAGTCTAACTATCAAGTAACACACGTCAGTTAGTGAAATAGGTAAACAGTCTAATTCACAAGTGAGAGTCAGTCAGTGAGATAGGTGAACAGTCGCATTCACAACAACAGTAAGTCAGTTGGAGACTTGAACAAGTGCAATTATTAAGTATGAGTCAGTCAGTGAGACATTCAATTAGACATTCCATAGGGGAGTGAGTCAGTCAGGTACAAAGACTAAATATATTGACTGGCCCCCTGTGACCAGCAAAAACAAGAGGGGTTCCTTCTATTTTTTTTCTGTTTTTGAGATGAAGACATAATATGAAGCAAACACATTTGAAATTCTCTGTGTAATTGACCTATAGCCGTTTGCGAGTTAGCCATGCCCCCTTAGACAACCTTATGGAGTTTTTGCACACTAAGTTTTGTTTGTCTAAGATTTTGCGTGTTCCGCCTCCATTCGTATATCATGAAATTGGACAATATTTCACAAGCAGCGTTGACATGATTCTACCACTATAGGTCAACTCTGACACAGTGAAGGCCTTTTTGCCCCCTTAAGTACAACACGGATGTGAGTCACCATGGATATGACCAAGGCAAACTGGAAATCAGGGAGTAATGTAACATCTTGGATGTATGAGTTAGTGAAGTGGGTCTGTATCACACAAGGGGTTCAGAATAGAATGTTACAGATTAATCAGCCAACAACTTGATTAAAACACATTCCCAACCAAAGATGAAAGAAATGCAGATACACACAATTATAAATGTTAGAAAATGAAAAAGGCCTCACAATTAGACTTTCATGTCCCAAGCAGTCAGAAATATCAACAACTTGAAATGGGTGTTTCAACAGCTTCAACCATCATGATGGCAATATTAAGCCAGATGCTGATATTAAGCTTAATTGAACACATTCACATAGCATTTGATTATAAAGCAGTTCTTTAATAGTCATATCGTTTGATGAGAGGAAAATAACTAAATATTAAACCTCACAGTTGAAAAAATGCAACCAAACAGATGAAAAGATATTAATCCACAAGCATCTACAACAGTGTTAATTATTCATGAATACCTGAGACAGGTAACCCATTCCCACTGGTCAAAAGCCCATCACATGGGTGGATTTAAACAGTTGATAAAACACAGACTGGATGGTTTTAAACAATGTTCCGGTGTCACATGAAATATGACTCCTATGAAATCTAGTACCTTTTAACATTTTGGACTCCTATGGTTGGATGGTCCTATTGGTTGAATGTTCACAGTTCTCACTTAGGCATGTGCAATACTCCCGAAGAGTCCATATTTCAGTCCTAAACTCACACTACTTGAGCACCGCCGCATTCTGCGCCACATCGCGCATTAATGTGCCATGCACACGCCAATCTTCGTATAAACGTAGCTAGAAGGGTGTTTAAACAGTATGAAGTAAACTTGTTGAACAAATTCGTTGGAAATTTATAATTTTTGACCTGTTTTTACTTTTTAACCGGAAGGTATTTACGAATGGGAATAACTATGTGCTTGGTCAGTAAACGAGTACATTTAAAACCGGCTTGGGGCCTGGTCAATGATAATGTCCCTCGCCTTCTTCGTCCAGGCCCCAAGCCTGTTTTAAATGTATTCGTTTAAAATCGGCCAAGCACATATTTATTCCCTTAGTAATACATTTTATTACATAATATTAATTCCCGGATGAATTGATAAACCATGAGGAAGTAGTTTTTGATGGAATATGGAGTAATAGGCAAGTTGGTTTGGGCAGTAAAGGTACAAATAATGGGTTCAGTTAGGAGCACAATACAAAGGAAGTGAATGTCAACATGTAAGTTCATGGAAATGAGCAGTATAGACAATAATGAAAATTCTAATGTTTCATTTTCAAATTCACCCACTGTATATAGGTTTTGGTTTTAAGTATACTTGATACCTGATTTGCTTCATTGTATCTGCAGAATTAAACAATTCTGTAAAGTAATCCTGTAAACTAATCCTTACTATGCTAAAGTAACCTGGGTAAAATGAAGATAGTATATATAAAAGTTCAAATGTTTATTTCTGCAGATACCCACGAAAGTAGAAAAAAAACTCAACTTCTAAAAGACATGCAAAGTATCAATCTGTACATGAATTTGAAAATGAATATAAATGAAAAACACAAACATAAACAAATATAACACAGAAACACAGAGCATGCATACGATGAAATGATTCAAGATGAATAAATGAATAGATTGTGTAAAATCTTTACATACAAATGAGCAAGTACAAATTAAAAAGCCACAGTGTGTGTGTGTCACTGTTACACCTGTTACTTTTCTTGTGCTTCATTAATGGTGTCAGGATAAGGAGCACAAATGGAGTTTTGCCTCATTTGTAGCGTTAAGATTTGGATTTTATGAATGGTATAAAACAAACGTTTTGTGACCTAAGAATTGCTGGTCTTGTTGTTTCTGAAAAACTAAACAGTGTTCTTAAAACAATCAAAAAGTTAAACAAAAAGTAAGGATGTATATAAAAAACACAACACACCTATGTAACTATGGCATATTCAACTGCACTTGCTTCAATACATATTAATATTAGCAAAAAAATCTGTACCTGTCGTTGTTAATAAAGAAGCAGCTGTGGTCTCAGTCAATCCTTTTGTGGCTACTTCAATGGTTGAAATCTGAGTACCAGAGATGGTGTAACCTGAAGTAGTTGCCTCTATACCAGTGGTAATTTCAGGTGCATTTGTTCTTGAAACCTGCGTTCCAGTAATGGCCTTACTAGTTTTTTGCAAAGGTGAACTAAAGTCAACTGTTGTGATAGCAGCTTCAGTGATTATTTCAGGCACAATAGTTGTTGTTTCTACTGTAGTAATGTTTTGGGCTGCAACGGTGGTTACGGCAGATGTAGTTTCATTTGAAGCAGTTGTCTCAGAATCAGTTGCTGCTGTTACTGTTACTGCTACTTCTGGAGTTGTTGTCGAAGATGAAATAGTAGTTACACCTGCTGAAGTTGTTATAGGAGGTGTGATAGTACCTTCCTCAACAGTAGACTGTACTGTTATGGTACTCCCAATCACAGTTGAGGCACCAACTGTAGTAACTTTATCCTCAGAACTTGTCTCGGCTACTGTTGATGTACCAGCTGATGTAGCTGTCTCTGAATCTACAGTACTTGTCTCGGTAGATGTGATGATAGCACCAGTGGTAACACCAGGAGAGGTAGTTACTCCAGATACTGTGGTCTGAACAACTGTACTTGTAGCTTCAGCTTTGCTTGTGGCACTACTAGTTGTGCTTTCCATAGCTGTCGTGTCATCGAAAATAGTCATCTCGGCAGTTGGTTGACCACCAGTGGTGATACCAGAAGTTGTAGAAACCTCAGCTTGAGTGGTTTGGGTAGCCAAGGAAAAAGCTTCAGCTGCAGTTGTACTCTTTACAGTTGTAGTGATATCAGCAACAGTCGTTTCAGGAAGAGATATGGTCACAGCATTTGTACTTACACCAGCTGTTGTGAGAATCTCTGCAGTGGCTGTCTCTGATGTTAAAGAAACTCCAACTGTACTTGCTTCCACAGCAGATGTTATATCAACATCAGTGGTGAGACTAGAGGTTGTTGCTATCTCAGCTGCAGTTGTCTCACCAGGTAACGTTGTAGCTTCAACTGTGCTTGTGGCACTACCAGTTGTGCTTTCCACAGCCGAAGTGACATCAGCAGTTGTGTCTGCAGCAGGGGTGGACACAGACTCTGTAGTCACTCCTGCAGTAGTGAATATCTCAGCAGTAGTTGTTTGGGGTGCTGAAGTGATTTCAACAGTAGTTGGCTCTGCAGCAGTCGTCTGAGCATCAGTGGTCACACCAGAAGTTGTAGTTACGTCAGATATTGTGGTCTGAAAAGCCGTACTTGCAGCTTCAGCTGTGGTTGTAGCTCTACCAGTTGTGCTTTCCACAGCTGACGTCACATCAGCAGTTGTGGTCTCTGCAACAGGAGTGGCCACAGAACTTGAAGTCACTCCTGCAGTAGTGATTATCCCAGCAGTAGTTGTTTGGGGTGCTGAAGTGATTTCAACAGTAGTTGGCTCTGCAGCAGTGGTCTCAGCACCAGTGGTCACACCAGGAGTTGTTGTTACTTCAGATACTGTGGTCTGAACAACTGTACTTGTAGCTTCAGCTTTGCTTGTGGCACTACCAGTTGTGCTTTCAAAAGCCGAAGTCACATCAGCACCAGTGGTCACACCTTCAGTTGTAGTTACTTCAGATACGGTGGTCTGAACAACTGTAGTTGTAGCTTCAGCTGTGGTTGTGGCTCTACCAGTTGTGCTTTCCACAGCTGATGTCACATCAGCAGTTGTTGTGTCTGCAGCAGGGGTGGACACAGACTCTGTAGTCACTCCTGCAGTAGTGAATATCTCAGCAGTAGTTGTTTGGGCTGCTGAAGTGATTTCAACGGTAGTTCGCTCTGCAGCAGTGGTCTCAGCACCAGTGATCACACCAGGAGTTGTAGTTACTTCAGATACTGTGGTCTGAACAACTGTACTTGTAGCTTCAGCTTTGCTTGTGGCACTAACAGTTGTGCTTTCAACAGCCGAAGTCACATCAGCACCAGTGGTCACAGCTTGAGTTGTAGTTACTTCAGATACTGTGGTCTGAACAACGGTACTTGTAGCTTCAGCTGTGGTTGTGGCAATACCAGTTGTGCTTTCCACAGCTGATGTCACACCAGCAGTTGTTGTGTCTGCAGCAGGGGTGGACACAGACTCTGTAGTCACTCCTGCAGTAGTGAATATCTCAGCAGTAGTTGTTTGGGCTGCTAAAGTGATGTCAACAGTAGTTGGCTCTGCAGCAGTGGTCGGAGCATCAGTGGTCACACCAGAAGTTGTAGTTACTTCAGATATTGTGGTCTGAATAACTGTACTTGTAGCTTCAGCTGTGGTTGTGGCTCTACCAGATGTGCTTTCCACAGCTGATGTCAAATCAGCAGTTGTTGTGTCTGCAACAGGGGTGGCCACAGACTCTGTAGTCACTCCTGCAGTAGTGATTATCTCAGCAGTAGTTGTTTGGGGTGCTGAAGTGATTTCAACAGTAGTTGGCTCTGCAGCAGTGGTCTCAGCACCAGTGGTCACACCAGGAGTTGTAGTTACGTCAGATATTGTGGTCTGAATAACCGTACTTGCAGCTTCAGCTGTGGTTGTGGCTCTACCAGTTGTGCTTTCCACAGCTGATGAGAAATCAGCAGTTGTTGTGTCTGCAGCAGGGGTGGACACAGACTCTGTAGTCACTCCTGCAGTAGTGAATATCTCAGCAGTAGTTGTTTGGGGTGCTGAAGTGATTTCAACAGTAGTTGGCTCTGCAGCAGTCGTCTGAGCATCAGTGGTCACACCAGAAGTTGTAGTTACGTCAGATATTGTGGTCTGAAAAGCCGTACTTGCAGCTTCAGCTGTGGTTGTAGCTCTACCAGTTGTGCTTTCCACAGCTGACGTCACATCAGCAGTTGTGGTCTCTGCAACAGGAGTGGCCACAGAACTTGAAGACACTCCTGCAGTAGTGATTATCCCAGCAGTAGTTGTTTGGGGTGCTGAAGTGATTTCAACAGTAGTTGGCTCTGCAGCAGTGGTCTCAGCACCAGTGGTCACACCAGGAGTTGTTGTTACTTCAGATACTGTGGTCTGAACAACTGTACTTGTAGCTTCAGCTTTGCTTGTGGCACTACCAGTTGTGCTTTCAAAAGCCAAAGTCACATCAGCACCAGTGGTCACACCTTCAGTTGTAGATACTTCAGATACGGTGGTCTGAACAACTGTAGTTGTAGCTTCAGCTGTGGTTGTGGCTCTACCAGTTGTGCTTTCCACAGCTGATGTCACATCAGCAGTTGTTGTGTCAGCAGCAGGGGTGGACACAGACTCTGTAGTCACTCCTGCAGTAGTGAATATCTCAGCAGTAGTTGTTTGGGCTGCTGAAGTGATTTCAACGGTAGTTCGCTCTGCAGCAGTGGTCTCAGCACCAGTGGTCACACCAGGAGTTGTAGTTACTTCAGATACTGTGCTCTGAACAACTGTACTTGTAGCTTCAGCTTTGCTTGTGGCACTAACAGTTGTGCTTTCAACAGCCGAAGTCACATCAGCACCAGTGGTCACAGCTTGAGTTGTAGTTACTTCAGATACTGTGGTCTGAACAACGGTACTTGTAGCTTCAGCTGTGGTTGTGGCAATACCAGTTGTGCTTTCCACAGCTGATGTCACACCAGTAGTTGTTGTGTCTGCAGCAGGGGTGGACACAGACTCTGTAGTCACTCCTGCAGTAGTGAATATCTCAGCAGTAGTTGTTTGGGCTGCTGAAGTGATGTCAACAGTAGTTGGCTCTGCAGCAGTGGTCTCAGCATCAGTGGTCACACCAGAAGTTGTAGTTACTTCAGATATTGTGGTCTGAATAACTGTACTTGTAGCTTCAGCTGTGGTTGTGGCTGTACCAGATGTGCTTTCCACAGCTGATGTCAAATCAGCAGTTGTTGTGTCTGCAACAGGGGTGGCCACAGACTCTGTAGTCACTCCTGCAGTAGTGATTATCTCAGCAGTAGTTGTTCGGGGTGCTGAAGTGATTTCAACAGTAGTTGGCTCTGCAGCAGTGGTCTCAGCACCAGTGGTCACACCAGGAGTTGTAGTTACGTCAGATATTGTGGTCTGAATAACCGTACTTGCAGCTTCAGCTGTGGTTGTGGCTCTACCAGTTGTGCTTTCCACAGCTGATGAGAAATCAGCAGTTGTTGTGTCTGCAGCAGGGGTGGACACAGACTCTGTAGTCACTCCTGCAGTAGTGAATATCTCAGCAGTAGTTGTTTGGGGTGCTGAAGTGATTTCAACAGTAGTTGGCTCTGCAGCAGTCGTCTGAGCATCAGTGGTCACACCAGAAGTTGTAGTTACGTCAGATATTGTGGTCTGAAAAGCCGTACTTGCAGCTTCAGCTGTGGTTGTAGCTCTACCAGTTGTGCTTTCCACAGCTGACGTCACATCAGCAGTTGTGGTCTCTGCAACAGGAGTGGCCACAGAACTTGAAGTCACTCCTGCAGTAGTGATTATCCCAGCAGTAGTTGTTTGGGGTGCTGAAGTGATTTCAACAGTAGTTGGCTCTGCAGCAGTGGTCTCAGCACCAGTGGTCACACCAGGAGTTGTAGTTACGTCAGATATTGTGGTCTGAATAACCGTACTTGCAGCTTCAGCTGTGGTTGTGGCTCTACCAGTTGTGCTTTCCACAGCTGATGAGAAATCAGCAGTTGTTGTGTCTGCAGCAGGGGTGGACACAGACTCTGTAGTCACTCCTGCAGTAGTGAATATCTCAGCAGTAGTTGTTTGGGCTGCTGAAGTGATTTCAACAGTAGTTGGCTCTGCAGCAGTGGTCTCAGCATCAGTGGTCACACCAGAAGTTGTAGTTACTTCAGATACTGTGGTCTGAACAACTGTACTTGTAGCTTCAGCTTTGCTTGTGGCTCTACCAGTTGTGCTTTCCACAGCTGATGTCACACCAGCAGTTGTTGTGTCTGCAGCAGGGGTGGACACAGACTCTGTAGTCACTCCTGTAGTAGTGATTATCTCAGCAGTTGTTGTTTGGGCAGCTGAAGTGATGTCAACAGTAGTTGGCTCTGCAGCAGTGGTCTGAGCATCAGTGGTCACAACAGAAGTTGTAGTTACGTCAGATATTGTGGTCTGAATAACCGTACTTGCAGCTTCAGCTGTGGTTGTGGCTCTACCAGTTGTGCTCTCCACAGCTGACGTCACATCAGCAGTTGTGGTCTCTGCAACAGGAGTGGCCACAGAACTTGAAGTCACTCCTTCAGTAGTGATTGTCCTAGCAGTAGTTGTTTGGGCTGCTGAAGTGATTTCAACTGTAGTTGGCTCTGCAGCAGTGGTCTTGGCATCAGTGGTCACACCAGAAGTTGTTGTTACTTCAGATACTGTGGTCTGAACAACCGTACTTGTAGCTTCAGCTTTGCTTGTGGCACTAACAGTTGTGCTTTCCACAGCCGAAGTCACATCAGCAGTTGTGTCTGCAGCAGGGGTGGTCACAGAACTTGAAGTCACTCCTGCAGTAGTGATTATCTCAGCAGTAGTTGTTTGGGCTGCTGAAGTGATTTCAACAGTAGTTGGCTCTGCAGCAGTGGTCTCAGCATCAGTGGTCACACCAGAAGTTGTAGTTACTTCAGATACTGTGGTCTGAACAACTGTACTGGTAGCTTCAGCTTTGCTTGTGGCACTAACAGTTGTGCTTTCCACAGCTGACGTCACATATGCAGTTGTGGTCTCTGCAACAGGAATGGCCACAGAACTTGAAGTCACTCCTGCAGTAGTGATTATCCCAGCAGTAGTTGTTTGGGCTGCTGAAGTGATTTTAACAGTAGTTGGCTCTGCAGCAGTGGTCTCAGCAACAGCGGTCAAACCAGGAGTTGTAGTTACTTCAGATACTGTGGTATGAACAACTGTACTTGTAGCTTCAGCTGTGGTTGTGTCTGCAGCAGTGGTGGACACAGACTCTGTAGTCACTCCTGCAGTAGTGAATATCTCAGCAGTAGTTGTTTGGGCTGCTGAAGTGATTTCAACAGTAGTTGGCTCTGCAACAGTGGTCTTAGCATCAGTGGTCACACCAGAAGTTGTAGTTACTTCAGATACTGTGGTCTGAACAACTGTACTAGTAGCTTCAGCTTTGCTTGTGGCACTACCAGTTGTGCTTTCAACAGCCGAAGTCACATCAGCACCAGTGGTCACACCTTGAGTTGTAGTTACTTCAGATACTGTGGTCTGAACAACTGTACTGGTAGCTTCAGCTTTGCTTGTGGCACTACCAGTTGTGCTTTCAACAGCCGAAGTCACATCAGCACCAGTGGTCACACCTTGAGTTGTAGTTACTTCAGATACTGTGGTCTGAACAACTGTACTGGTAGCTTCAGCTTTGCTTCTGGCACTTCCAGTTGTCCTTTCAACAGCCGAAGTCACATCAGCAGTTGTGTCAGCAGCAGGGGTGGACACAGACTCTGTAGTCACTCCTGCAGTAGTGATTATCTCAGCAGTAGTTGTTTGGGCTGCTGAAGTGATTTCAACAGTAGTTGGCTCTGCAGCAGTGGTCTCAGCATCAGTGGTCACACCAGAAGTTGTAGTTACTTCAGATACTGTGGTCTGAACAACTGTACTTGTAGCTTCAGCTTTGCTGGTGGCACTAACAGTTGTGCTTTCCACAGCCGAAGTCACATCAGCAGTTGTGTCTGCAGCAGGGGTGGACACAGACTCTGTAGTCACTCCTGCAGTAGTGAATGTCCTAGCAGTAGTTGTTTGGGCTGCTGAAGTGATTTCAACTGTAGTTGGCTCTGCAGCAGTGGTCTGAGCATCAGTGGTCACAACAGAAGTTGTAGTTACGTCAGATATTGTGGTCTGAATAACCGTACTTGCAGCTTCAGCTGTGGTTGTGGCTCTACCAGTTGTGCTCTCCACAGCTGACGTCACATCAGCAGTTGTGGTCTCTGCAAAAGGAGTGGCCACAGAACTTGAAGTCACTCCTTCAGTAGTGATTGTCCTAGCAGTAGTTGTTTGGGCTGCTGAAGTGATTTCAACTGTAGTTGGCACTGCAGCAGTGGTCTTGGCATCAGTGGTCACACCAGAAGTTGTAGTTACTTCAGATACTGTGGTCTGAACAACCGTACTTGTAGCTTCAGCTTTGCTTGTGGCACTAACAGTTGTGCTTTCCACAGCCGAAGTCACATCAGCAGTTGTGTCTGCAGCAGGGGTGGTCACAGAACTTGAAGTCACTCCTGCAGTAGTGATTATCTCAGCAGTAGTTGTTTGGGCTGCTGAAGTGATTTCAACAGTAGTTGGCTCTGCAGCAGTGGTCTCAGCATCAGTGGTCACACCAGAAGTTGTAGTTACTTCAGATACTGTGGTCTGAACAACTGTACTGGTAGCTTCAGCATTGCTTGTGGCACTAACAGTTGTGCTTTCCACAGCCGAAGTCACATCAGCAGTTGTGTCTGCAGCAGGGGTGGACACAGACTCTGTAGTCACTCCTGAAGTAGTGATTATCTTAGCAGTAGTTGTTTGGGCTGCTGAAGTGATTTCAGCAATAGTTGGCTCGGCAGCAGTGGTCTGAGCATCAGTGGTCACACCAGAAGTTGTAGTTACGTCAGATATTGTGGTCTGAATAACTGTACTTACAGCTTCAGCTGTGGTTGTGGCTCTTCCAGTTGTGCTTTCCACAGCTGACGTCACATCAGCAGTTGTGGTCTCTGCAAGAGGGGTAGCCACAGAACTTGAAGTCACTCCTGCAGTAGTGATTATCTCAGCAGTACTTGTTTGGGCTGCTGAAGTGATTTCAACAGTAGTTGGCTCTGCAGCAGTGGTCTCAGCATCAGTGGTCACACCAGAAGTTGTAGTTACTTCAAATACTGTGGTCTGAACAACTGTACTTGTAGCTTCAGCTTTGCTTGTGGCACTAACAGTTGTACTTTCCACAGCCGAAGTCACATCAGCAGTTGTGTCTGCAGCAGGGGTGGACACAGACTCTGTAGTCACTCCTGCAGTAGTGATTATCTCAGCAGTAGTTGTTTGGGCTGCAGAAGTGATTTCAACAGTAGTTGGCTCGGCAGCAGTGGTCTGAGCATCAGTGGTCACACCAGAAGTTGTAGTTACGTCAGATATTGTGGTCTGAATAACTGTACTTACAGCTTCAGCTGTGGTTGTGGCTCTTCCAGTTGTGCTTTCCACAGCTGACGTCACATATGCAGTTGTGGTCTCTGCAACAGGAATGGCCACAGAACTTGAAGTCACTCCTGCAGTAGTGATTATCCCAGCAGTAGTTGTTTGGGCTGCTGAAGTGATTTTAACAGTAGTTGGCTCTGCAGCAGTGGTCTCAGCACCAGCGGTCAAACCAGGAGTTGTAGTTACTTCAGATACTGTGGTATAAACAACTGTACTTGTAGCTTCAGCTGTGGTTGTGTCTGCAGCAGTGGTGGACACAGACTCTGTAGTCACTCCTGCAGTAGTGAATATCTCAGCAGTAGTTGTTTGGGCTGCTGAAGTGATTTCAACAGTAGTTGGCTCTGCAACAGTGGTCTTAGCATCAGTGGTCACACCAGAAGTTGTAGTTACTTCAGATACTGTGGTCTGAACAACTGTACTTGTAGCTTCAGCTTTGCTTGTGGCACTACCAGTTGTGCTTTCAACAGCCGAAGTCACATCAGCACCAGTGGTCACACCTTGAGTTGTAGTTACTTCAGATACTGTGGTCTGAACAACTGTACTGGTAGCTTCAGCTTTGCTTGTGGCACTACCAGTTGTGCTTTCAACAGCCGAAGTCACATCAGCACCAGTGGTCACACCTTGAGTTGTAGTTACTTCAGATACTGTGGTCTGAACAACTGTACTGGTAGCTTCAGCTTTGCTGGTGGCACTTCCAGTTGTCCTTTGAACAGCCGAAGTCACATCAGCAGTTGTGTCAGCAGCAGGGGTGGACACAGACTCTGTAGTCACTCCTGCAGTAGTGATTATCTCAGCAGTAGTTGTTTGGGCTGCTGAAGTGATTTCAACAGTAGTTGGCTCTGCAGCAGTGGTCTCAGCATCAGTGGTCACACCAGAAGTTGTAGTTACTTCAGATACTGTGGTTTGAACAACTGTACTTGTAGCTTCAGCTTTGCTGGTGGCACTAACAGTTGAGCTTTCCACAGCCGAAGTCACATCAGCAGTTGTGTCTGCAGCAGGGGTGGACACAGACTCTGTAGTCACTCCTGCAGTAGTGAATATCTCAGCAGTAGTTGTTTGGGCTGCTGAAGTGATTTCAACTGTAGTTGGCTCTGCAACAGTGGTATTGGCATCAGTGGTCATACCAGAAGTTGTAGTTACTTCAGATACTGTGGTCTGAACAACAGTACTTGTAGCTTCAGCTTTGCTTGTGGCACTACCAGTTGTGCTTTCAACAGCCGAAGTCACATCAGCACCAGTGGTCACACCTTGAGTTGTAGTTACTTCGGAAACTGTGGTCTGAACAACTGTACTTGTAGCTTCATCTTTGCTTGTGGCACTACCAGTTGTGCTTTCAACAGCCGAAGTCACATCAGCACCAGTGGTCACACCTTGAGTTGTAGTTACTTCAGAAACTGTGGTGTGAACAACTGTACTTGTAGCTTCATCTTTGCTTGTGGCACTACCAGTTGTGCTTTCCACAGCCGAAGTGACATCAGCAGTTGTGTCTGCAGCAGGGTGGACACAGACTCTGTAGTCACTCCTGCAGTAGTGATTATCTGAACAGTAGTTGTTTGGGCTGCTGAAGTGATGTCAACAGTAGTTGGCTCTGCAGCAGTGGTCTGAGCATCAGTGGTCACACCAGAAGTTGTAGTTACGTCAGATATTGTGGTCTGAAAAGCCGTACTTGCAGCTTCAGCTGTGGTTGTAGCTCTACCAGTTGTGCTTTCCACAGCTGACGTCACATCAGCAGTTGTGGTCTCTGCAACAGGAGTGGCCACAGAACTTGAAGTCACTCCTGCAGTAGTGATTATCCCAGCAGTAGTTGTTTGGGCTGCTGAAGTGATTTCAACAGTAGTTGGCTCTGCAGCAGTGGTCTCAGCACCAGTGGTCACACCAGGAGTTGTAGTTACTTCAGATACTGTGGTCTGAACAACTGTACTTGTAGCTTCAGCTTTTCTTGTGGCACTACTAGTTGTGCTTTCAACAGCCGAAGTCACATCAGCAGTTGTTGTGTCTGCAGCAGGGGTGGACACAGACTCTGTAGTCACTCCTGCAGTAGTGAATATCTCAGCAGTAGTTGTTTGGGCTGCTGAAGTGATTTCAACAGTAGTTGGCTCTGCAGCAGTGGTCTCAGCATCAGTGGTCACACCAGAAGTTGTAGTTACTTCAGATACTGTGGTCTGAACAACTGTACTTGTAGCTTCAGCTTTGCTGGTGGCACTAACAGTTGTGCTTTCCACAGCCGAAGTCACATCAGCAGTTGTGTCTGCAGCAGGGGTGGACACAGACTCTGTAGTCACTCCTGCAGTAGTGAATATCTCAGCAGTAGTTGTTTGGGCTGCTGAAGAGATTTCAACAGTAGTTGGCTCTCCAACAGTGGTCTTAGCATCAGTGGTCACACCAGAAGTTGTAGTTACTTCAGATACTGTGGTCTGAACAACAGTACTTGTAGCTTCAGCTTTGCTTGTGGCACTACCAGTTGTGCTTTCAACAGCCGAAGTCACATCAGCACCAGTGGTCACACCTTGAGTTGTAGTTACTTCAGAAACTGTGGTCTGAACAACTGTACTTGTAGCTTCATCTTTGCTTGTGGCACTACCAGTTGTGCTTTCCACAGCCGAAGTGACATCAGCAGTTGTGTCTGCAGCAGGGGTGGACACAGACTCTGTAGTCACTCCTGCGGTAGTGATTATCTCAGCAGTAGTTGTTTGGGCTGCTGAAGTGATGTCAACAGTAGTTGGCTCTGCAGCAGTGGTCTGAGCATCAGTGGTCACACCAGAAGTTGTAGTTACGTCAGATATTGTGGTCTGAAAAGCCGTTCTTGCAGCTTCAGCTGTGGTTGTAGCTCTACCAGTTGTGCTTTCCACAGCTGACGTCACATCAGCAGTTGTGGTCTCTGCAACAGGAGTGGCCACAGAACTTGAAGTCACTCCTGCAGTAGTGATTATCCCAGCAGTAGTTGTTTGGGCTGCTGAAGTGATTTCAACAGTAGTTGGCTCTGCAGCAGTGGTCTCAGCACCAGTGGTCACACCAGGAGTTGTAGTTACTTCAGATACTGTGGTCTGAACAACTGTACTTGTAGCTTCAGCTTTTCTTGTGGCACTACCAGTTGTGCTTTCAACAGCCGAAGTCACATCAGCAGTTGTTGTGTCTGCAGCAGGGGTGGATTCAGACTCTGTAGTCACTGCTGCAGTAGTGAATATCTCAGCAGTAGTTGTTTGGGCTGCTGAAGTGATTTCAACAGTAATTGGCTCTGCAAAAGTGGTCTTAGCATCAGTGGTCACACCAGAAGTTGTAGTTACTTCGGATACTGTGGTCTGAACAACTGTATTTGTAGCTTCAGCTTTGCTTGTGGCACTACTAGTTGTGCTTTCAACAGCCGCAGTCACATCAGCACCAGTGGTCACACCTTCAGTTGTAGTTACTTCAGATACGGTGGTCTGAACAACTGTACTTGTAGCTTCGGCTGTGGTTGTGGCTCTACCAGTTGTGCTTTCCACAGCTGATGTCACACCAGCAGTTGTTGTGTCTACAGCAGGGGTGGACACAGACTCTGTAGTCACTCCTGCAGTAGTGAATATCTCAGCAGTAGTTGTTTGGGCTGCTGAAGTGATGTCAACAGTAGTTGGCTCTGCAGCAGTAGCCTGAACATCAGTGGTCACACCAGAAGTTGTAGTTACTTCAGATATTGTGGTCTGAATAACTGTACTTGTAGCTTCAGCTGTGGTTGTGGCTCTACCAGATGTGCTTTCCACAGCTGATGTCAAATCAGCAGTTGTTGTGTCTGCAACAGGGGTGGCCACAGACTCTGTAGTCACTCCTGCAGTAGTGATTATCTCAGCAGTAGTTGTTTGGGGTGCTGAAGTGATTTCAACAGTAGTTGGCTCTGCAGCAGTGGTCTCAGCACCAGTGGTCACACCAGGAGTTGTAGTTACGTCAGATATTGTGGTCTGAATAACCGTACTTGCAGCTTCAGCTGTGGTTGTGGCTCTACCAGTTGTGCTTTCCACAGCTGATGAGAAATCAGCAGTTGTTGTGTCTGCAGCAGGGGTGGACACAGACTCTGTAGTCACTCCTGCAGTAGTGAATATCTCAGCAGTAGTTGTTTGGGCTGCTGAAGTGATTTCAACAGTAGTTGGCTCTGCAGCAGTGGTCTCAGCATCAGTGGTCACACCAGAAGTTGTAGTTACTTCAGATTCTGTGGTCTGAACAACTGTACTTGTAGCTTCAGCTTTGCTTGTGGCACTACCAGTTGTCCTTTCAACAGCCGAAGTCACATCAGCACCAGTGGTCACACCTTGAGTTGTAGTTACTTCAGATACTGTGGTCTGAACAACTGTACTTCTAGCTTCAGCTGTGGTTGTGGCTCTACCAGTTGTGCTTTCCACAGCTGATGTCACACCAGCAGTTGTTGTGTCTGCAGCAGGGGTGGACACAGACTCTGTAGTCACTCCTGTAGTAGTGATTATCTCAGCAGTTGTTGTTTGGGCTGCTGAAGTGATGTCAACAGTAGTTGGCTCTGCAGCAGTGGTCTGAGCATCAGTGGTCACAACAGAAGTTGTAGTTACGTCAGATATTGTGGTCTGAATAACCGTACTTGCAGCTTCAGCTGTGGTTGTGGCCCTACCAGTTGTGCTTTCCACAGCTGACGTCACATCGGCAGTTGTGGTCTCTGCAACAGGAGTGGCCACAGAACTTGAAGTCACTCCTTCAGTAGTGATTGTCCTAGCAGTAGTTGTTTGGGCTGCTGAAGTGATTTCAACTGTAGTTGGCTCTGCAGCAGTGGTCTTGGCATCAGTGGTCACACCAGAAGTTGTAGTTACTTCAGATACTGTGGTCTGAACAACCGTACTTGTAGCTTCAGCTTTGCTTGTGGCACTACCAGTTGTGCTTTCCACAGCCGAAGTCACATCAGCAGTTGTGTCTGCAGCAGGGGTGGTCACAGAACTTGAAGTCACTCCTGCAGTAGTGATTATCTCAGCAGTAGTTGTTTGGGCTGCTGAAGTGATTTCAACAGTAGTTGGCTGTGCAGCAGTGGTCTCAGCATCAGTGGTCACACCAGAAGTTGTAGTTACTTCAGATACTGTGGTCTGAACAACTGTACTTGTAGCTTCAGCTTTGCTTGTCGCACTAACAGTTGTGCTTTCCACAGCCGAAGTCACATCAGCAGTTGTGTCTGCAGCAGGGGTGGACACAGACTCTGTAGTCACTCCTGAAGTAGTGATTATCTCAGCAGTAGTTGTTTGGGCTGGAGAAGTGATTTCAACAGTAGTTGGCTCGGCAGCAGTGGTCTGAGCATCAGTGGTCACACCAGAAGTTGTAGTTACGTCAGATATTGTGGTCTGAATAACTGTACTTACAGCTTCAGCTGTGGTTGTGGCTCTTCCAGTTGTGCTTTCCACAGCTGACATCACATCAGCAGTTGTGGTCTCTGCAACAGGGGTGGCCACAGAACTTGAAGTCACTCCTGCAGTAGTGATTATCCCAGCAGTAGCTTTTTGGGCTGCTGAAGTGATTTCAACAGTAGTTGGCCCTGCAGCAGTGGTCTCAGCACCAGCGGTCAAACCAGGAGTTGTAGTTACTTCAGATACTGTTGTCTGAACAACTGTACTGGCAGCTTCAGCTTTGCTTGTGGCACTACCAGTTGTGCTTTCAACAGCCGAAGTCACATCAGCACCAGTGGTCACACCTTGAGTTGTAGTTACTTCAGATACTGTGCTATGAACAACTGTACTTGTAGCTTCAGCTGTGGTTGTGTCTGCAGCAGTGGTGGACACAGACTCTGTAGTCACTCCTGCAGTAGTGAATATTTCAGCAGTAGTTGTTTGGGCTGCAAATGTGATTTCAACAGTAGTTGGCTCTGCAACAGTGGTCTGAGCATCAGTGGTCACACCAGAAGTTGTAGTTACTTCAGATACTGTGGTCTGAACAACTGTACTTGTAGCTTCAGCTTTGCTTGTGGCACTACCAGTTGTGCTTTCAACAGCCGAAGTCACATCAGCACCAGTGGTCACACCTTGAGTTGTAGTTACTTCAGATAATGTGGTCTGAACAACTGTACTGGTAGCTTCAGCTTTGCTTGTGGCACTACCAGTTGTGCTTTCAACAGCCGAAGTCACAACAGCACCAGTGGTCACACCTTGAGTTGTAGTTACTTCAGATACTGTGCTCTGAACAACTGTACTGGTAGCTTCAGCTTTGCTTGTGGCACTTCCAGTTGTGCTTTCCACAGCCGAAGTCACATCAGCAGTTGTGTCAGCAGCAGGGGTGGACACAGACTCTGTAGACACTCCTGCAGTAGTGATTATCTCAGCAGTAGTTGTTGGGGCTGCTGAAGTGATTTCAACAGTAGTTGGCTCTGCAGCAGTGGTCTCAGCATCAGTGGTCACACCAGAAGTTGTAGTTACTTCAGATACTGTGGTCTGAACAACTGTACTTGTAGCTTCAGCTTTGCTGGTGGCACTAACAGTTGTGCTTTCCACAGCCGAAGTCACATCAGCAGTTGTGTCTGCAGCAGGGGTGGACACAGACTCTGTAGTCACTCCTGCAGTAGTGAATATCTCAGCAGTAGTTGTTTGGGCTGCTGAAGTGATTTCAACAGTAGTTGGCTCTGCAACAGTGGTCTTAGCATCAGTGGTCACACCAGAAGTTGTAGTTACTTCAGATACTGTGGTCTGAACAACTGTACTGGTAGCTTCAGCTTTGCTTGTGGCACTAACAGTTGTGCTTTCCACAGCCGAAGTCACATCAGCAGTTGTGTCTGCAGCAGGGGTGGACACAGACTCTGTAGTCACTCCTGAAGTAGTGATTATCTCAGCAGTAGTTGTTTGGGCTGGAGAAGTGATTTCAACAGTAGTTGGCTCGGCAGCAGTGGTCTCAGCATCAGTGGTCACACCAGAAGTTGTAGTTACTTCAGATACTGTGGTCTGAACAACTGTACTTGTAGCTTCAGCTTTGCTGGTGGCACTAACAGTTGTGCTTTCCACAGCCGAAGTCACATCAGCAGTTGTGTCTGCAGCAGGGGTGGACACAGACTCTGTAGTCACTCCTGCAGTAGTGAATATCTCAGCAGTAGTTGTTTGGGCTGCTGAAGTGATTTCAACAGTAGTTGGCTCTGCAACAGTGGTCTTAGCATCAGTGGTCACACCAGAAGTTGTAGTTACTTCAGATACTGTGGTCTGAACAACAGTACTTGTAGCTTCAGCTTTGCTTGTGGCACTACCAGTTGTGCTTTCAACAGCCGAAGTCACATCAGCACCAGTGGTCACACCTTGAGTTGTAGTTACTTCAGATACTGTGGTCTGAACAACTGTACTTGTAGCTTCAGCTGTGGTTGTGGCTCTACCAGTTGTGCTTTCCACAGCTGATGTCACATCAGCAGTTGTTGTGTCTGCAGCTGGGGTGGACACAGACTCTGTAGTCACTCCTGCAGTAGTGAATATCTCAGCAGTAGTTGTTTGGGCTGCTGAAGTGATTTCAACAGTGGTTGGCTCTGCAACAGTGGTCTTAGCACCAGTGGTCACACCAGAAGTTGTAGTTACTTCAGATACTGTGGTCTGAACAACTGTACTTGTAGCTTCAGCTTTGCTTGTGGCACTACCAGTTGTGCTTTCAACAGCCGAAGTCACATCAGCACCAGTGGTCACACCTTGAGTTGTAGTTACTTCGGATACTGTGGTCTGAACAACTGTACTTGTCGCTTCAGCTGTGGTTGTGGCTATACCAGTTGTGCTTTCCACAGGTGATGTCACATCAGCAGTTGTTGTGTCTGCAGCAGGGGTGGACACAGACTCTGTAGTCACTCCTGCAGTAGTGAATATCCCAGCAGTAGTTGTTTGGGCTGCTGAAGTGATTTCAACAGTAGTTGGCTCGGCAGCAGTGATCTCACCATCAGTGGTCACACCAGAAGTTGTAGTTACTTCAGATACTGTGGTCTGAACAACTGTACTGGTAGCTTCAGCTTTGCTTGTGGCACTTCCAGTTGTGCTTTCCACAGCCGAAGTCACATCAGCAGTTGTGTCGGCAGCAGGGGTGGACACAGACTCTGTAGACACTCCTGCAGTAGTGATTATCTCAGCAGTAGTTGTTTGGGCTGCTGAAGTGATTTCAACAGTAGTTGGCTCTGCAGCAGTGGTCTCAGCATCAGTGGTCACACCAGAAGTTGTAGTTACTTCAGATACTGTGGTCTGAACAACTGTACTTGTAGCTTCAGCTTTGCTGGTGGCACTAACAGTTGTGCTTTCCACAGCCGAAGTCACATCAGCAGTTGTGTCTGCAGCAGGGGTGGACACAGACTCTGTAGTCACTCCTGCAGTAGTGAATATCTCAGCAGTAATTGTTTGGGCTGCTGAAGTGATTTCAACAGTAGTTGGCTCTGCAACAGTGGTCTTAGTATCAGTGGTCACACCAGAAGTTGTAGTTACTTCAGATACTGTGGTCTGAACAACTGTACTTGTAGCTTCAGCTTTGCTTGTGGCACTACCAGTTGTGCTTTCAACAGCCGAAGTCACATCAGCACCAGTGGTCACACCTTGAGTTGTAGTTACTTCAGATACTGGGGTCTGAACAACTGTACTTGTAGCTTCAGCTGTGGTTGTGGCTCTACCAGTTGTGCTTTCCAAAGCTGATGTCACATCAGCAGTTGTTGTGTCTGCAGCAGGGGTGGACACAGACTCTGTAGTCACTCCTGCAGTAGTGATTATCTCAGCAGTAGTTGTTTGGGCTGCTGAAGTGATTTCAACAGTAGTTGGCTCTGCAGCAGTGGTCTCAGCATCAGTGGTCACACCAGAAGTTGTAGTTACTTCAGATACTGTGGTCTGAACAACTGTACTTGTAGCTTCAGCTTTGCTGGTGGCACTACCAGTTGTGCTTTCAACAGCCGAAGTCACATCAGCACCAGTGGTCACACCTTGAGTTGTAGTTACTTCGGATACTGTGGTCTGAACAACTGTACTTGTCGCTTCAGCTGTGGTTGTGGCTATACCAGTTGTGCTTTCCACAGGTGATGTCACATCAGCAGTTGTTGTGTCTGCAGCAGGGGTGGACACAGACTCTGTAGTCACTCCTGCAGTAGTGAATATCCCAGCAGTAGTTGTTTGGGCTGCTGAAGTGATTTCAACAGTAGTTGGCTCGGCAGCAGTGATCTCACCATCAGTGGTCACACCAGAAGTTGTAGTTACTTCAGATACTGTGGTCTGAACAACTGTACTGGTAGCTTCAGCTTTGCTTGTGGCACTTCCAGTTGTGCTTTCCACAGCCGAAGTCACATCAGCAGTTGTGTCGGCAGCAGGGGTGGACACAGACTCTGTAGACACTCCTGCAGTAGTGATTATCTCAGCAGTAGTTGTTTGGGCTGCTGAAGTGATTTCAACAGTAGTTGGCTCTGCAGCAGTGGTCTCAGCATCAGTGGTCACACCAGAAGTTGTAGTTACTTCAGATACTGTGGTCTGAACAACTGTACTTGTAGCTTCAGCTTTGCTGGTGGCACTAACAGTTGTGCTTTCCACAGCCGAAGTCACATCAGCAGTTGTGTCTGCAGCAGGGGTGGACACAGACTCTGTAGTCACTCCTGCAGTAGTGAATATCTCAGCAGTAATTGTTTGGGCTGCTGAAGTGATTTCAACAGTAGTTGGCTCTGCAACAGTGGTCTTAGTATCAGTGGTCACACCAGAAGTTGTAGTTACTTCAGATAATGTGGTCTGAACAACTGTACTTGTAGCTTCAGCTTTGCTTGTGGCACTACCAGTTGTGCTTTCAACAGCCGAAGTCACATCAGCACCAGTGGTCACACCTTGAGTTGTAGTTACTTCAGATACTGGGGTCTGAACAACTGTACTTGTAGCTTCAGCTGTGGTTGTGGCTCTACCAGTTGTGCTTTCCAAAGCTGATGTCACATCAGCAGTTGTTGTGTCTGCAGCAGGGGTGGACACAGACTCTGTAGTCACTCCTGCAGTAGTGATTATCTCAGCAGTAGTTGTTTGGGCTGCTGAAGTGATTTCAACAGTAGTTGGCTCTGCAGCAGTGGTCTCAGCATCAGTGGTCACACCAGAAGTTGTAGTTACTTCAGATACTGTGGTCTGAACAACTGTACTTGTAGCTTCAGCTTTGCTGGTGGCACTAACAGTTGTGCTTTCCACAGCCGAAGTCACATCAGCAGTTGTGTCTGCAGCAGGGGTGGACACAGACTCTGTAGTCACTCCTGCAGTAGTGAATATCTCAGCAGTAGTTGTTTGGGCTGCTGAAGTGATTTCAACAGTAGTTGGCTCTGCAGCAGTGGTCTGAGCATCAGTGGTCACACCAGAAGTTGTAGTTACTTCAGATACTGTGGTCTGAACAACAGTACTTGTAGCTTCAGCTTTGCTTGTGGCACTACCAGTTGTGCTTTCAGCAGCCGAAGTCACATCAGCACCAGTGGTCACACCTTGAGTTGTAGTTACTTCAGAAACTGTGGTCTGAACAACTGTACTTGTAGCTTCATCTTTGCTTGTGGCACTACCAGTTGTGCTTTCCACAGCTGATGTCACATCAGCAGTTGTTGTGTCTGCAGCAGGGGTGGACACAGACTCTGTAGTCACTCCTGAAGTAGTGATTATCTCAGGAGTAGTTGTTTGGGCTGCTGAAGTGATTTCAACAGTAGTTGGCTCTGCAACAGTGGTCTCAGCATCAGTTGTCACACCAGAGGTTGTAGTTACTTCAGATACTGTGGTCTGAATAACTGTACTTGTAGCTTCAGCTGTGGTTGTTGCTCTACCAGTTGTGCTTTCAACAGCCGAAGTCATATCAGCACCAGTGGTCACACCAGAAGTTGTAGTTACGTCAGATATTGAGGTCTGAATAACTGTACTTACAGCTTCAGCTGTGGTTGTGGCTCTTCCAGTTGTGCTTTCCACAGCTGACGTCACATCAGCAGTTGTGGTCTCTGCAAGAGGGGTAGCCACAGAACTTGAAGTCACTCCTGCAGTAGTGATTATCCCAGCAGTAGTTGTTTGAGCTGCTGAAATGATTTCAACAGTAGTTGGCTCTGCAGCAGTGGTCTCAGCACCAGTGGTCACAACAGGATTTGTAGTTACTTCAGATACTGTGGTCTGAACAACTGTACTTGTAGCTTCAGCTTTGCTTGTGGCACTACCAGTTGTGCTTTCAACAGCCGAAGTCACATCAGCACCAGTGGTCACACCTTGAGTTGTAGTTACTTCAGAAACTGTGGTCTGAACAACTGTACTAGTAGCTTTATCTTTGCTTGTGGCACTACCAGTTGTGCTTTCCACAGCTGATGTCACATCAGCAGTTGTTGTGTCTGCAGCAGGGGTGGACACAGACTCTGTAGTCACTTCTGCAGTAGTGATTATCTCAGCAGTAGTTGTTTGGGCTGCTGAAGTGATTTCAACAGTAGTTGGCTCTGCAGCAGTGGTCTCAGCATCAGTGGTCACACCAGAAGTTGTAGTTACTTCAGATACTGTGGTCTGAACAACTGTACTTGTAGCTTCAGCTTTGCTTGTGGCACTACCAGTTGTGCTTTCAACAGCCGAAGTCACATCAGCACCAGTGGTCACACCTTGAGTTGTAGTTACTTCAGATACTGTGGTCTGAACAACTGTACTTGTAGCTTCAGCTGTGGTTGTGGCTCTACCATTTGTGCTTTCCAAAGCTGATGTCACATCAGCAGTTGTTGTGTCTGAGGCAGGGGTGGACACAGACTCTGTAGTCACTCCTGCAGTAGTGAATATCTCAGCAGTAGTTGTTTGGGCTGCTGAAGTGATTTCAACAGTAGTTGGCTCTGCAACAGTGGTCTTAGCATCAGTGGTCACACCAGAAGTTGTAGTTACTTCAGATACTGTGGTCTGAATAACTGTACTTGTAGCTTCAGCTGTGGTTGTTGCTCTACCAGTTGTGCTTTCAACAGCCGAAGTCATATCAGCACCAGTGGTCACACCAGAAGTTGTAGTTACGTCAGATATTGTGGTCTGAATAACTGTACTTACAGCTTCAGCTTTGCTTGTGGCTCTTCCAGTTGTGCTTTCCACAGCTGATGTCACATCAGCAGTTGTTGTGTCTGCAGCAGGGGTGGACACAGACTCTGTAGTCACTCCTGCAGTAGTGATTATCCCAGCAGTAGTTGTTTGAGCTGATGAAGTGATTTCAACAGTAGTTGGCTCTGCAGCAGTGGTCTCAGCACCAGTGGTCACAACAGGAGTTGTAGTTACTTCAGATACTGTGGTCTGAACAACTGTACTTGTAGCTTCAGCTTTGCTTGTGGCACTACCAGTTGTGCTTTCAACAGCCGAAGTCACATCAGCACCAGTGGTCACACCTTGAGATGTAGTTACTTCAGATACTGTGGTCTGAACAACTGTACTTGTAGCTTCAGCTTTGCTTGTGGCACTACCAGTTGTGCTTTCAACAGCCGAAGTCACATCAGCACCAGTGGTCACACCTTGAGTTGTAGTTACTTCAGATACTGTGGTCTGAACAACTGTACTTGTAGCTTCAGCTGTGGTTGTGGCTCTACCAGTTGTGCTTTCCAAAGCTGATGTCACATCAGCAGTTGTGTCTGCAGCAGGGGTGGACACAGACTCTGTAGTCACTCCTGCAGTAGTGATTATCTCAGCAGTAGTTGTTTGGGCTGCTGAAGTGATTTCAACAGTAGTTGGCTCTGCAGCAGTGGTCTCAGCATCAGTGGTCACACCAGAAGTTGTAGTTACTTCAGATACTGTGGTCTGAACAACTGTACTTGTAGCTTTAGCTTTGCTGGTGGCACTAACAGTTGTGCTTTCCACAGCCGAAGTCACATCAGCAGTGGTGTCTGCAGCAGGGGTGGACACAGACTCTGTAGTCACTCCTGCAGTAGTGAATATCTCAGCAGTAGTTGTTTGGGCTGCTGAAGTGATTTCAACAGTAGTTGGCTCTGCAACAGTGGTCTTAGCATCAGTGGTCACACCAGAAGTTGTAGTTACTTCAGATACTGTGGTCTGAACAACAGTACTTGTAGCTTCAGCTTTGCTTGTGGCACTACCAGTTGTGCTTTCCACAGCCGAAGTCACATCAGCAGTTGTGTCTGCAGCAGGGGTGGACACAGACTCTGTAGTCACTCCTGCAGTAGTGAATATCTCAGCAGTAGTTGTTTGGGCTGCTGAAGTGATTTCAACAGTAGTTGGCTCTGCAACAGTGGTCTTAGCATCAGTGGTCACACCAGAAGTTGTAGTTACTTCAGATACTTTGGTCTGAACAACAGTACTTGTAGCTTCAGCTTTGCTTGTGGAACTACCAGTTGTGCTTTCAACAGCCGAAGTCACATCAGCACCAGTGGTCACACCTTGAGTTGTAGTTACTTCAGAAACTGTGGTCTGAACAACTGTACTTGTAGCTTCATCTTTGCTTGTGGCACTACCAGTTGTGCTTTCCACAGCTGATGTCACATCAGCAGTTGTTGTGTCTGCAGCACGGGTGGACACAGACTCTGTAGTCACTCCTGCAGTAGTGATTATCTCAGCAGTAGTTGTTTGGGCTGCTGAAGTGATTTCAACAGTAGTTGGCTCTGCAACAGTGGTCTCAGCATCAGTTGTCAAACCAGAAGTTGTAGTTACTTCAGATACTGTGGTCTGAATAACTGTACTTGTAGCTTCAGCTGTGGTTGTTGCTCTACCAGTTGTGCTTTCAAAAGCCGAAGTCATATCAGCACCAGTGGTCACACCAGAAGTTGTAGTTACGTCAGATATTGTGGTCTGAATAACTGTACTTACAGCTTCAGCTTTGCTTGTGGCTCTTCCAGTTGTGCTTTCCACAGCTGACGTCACATCAGCAGTTGTGGTCTCTGCAAGAGGGGTAGCCACAGAACTTGAAGTCACTCCTGCAGTAGTGGTTATCCCAGCAGTAGTTGTTTGAGCTGCTGAAGTGATTTCAACAGTAGTTGGCTCTGCAGCAGTTTTCTCAGCACCAGTGGTCACAACAGGAGTTGTAATTACTTCAGATACTGTGGTCTGAACAACTGTACTTGTAGCTTCAGCTTTGCTTGTGGCACTACCAGTTGTGCTTTCAACAGCCGAAGTCACATCAGCACCAGTGGTCACACCTTGAGATGTAGTTACTTCAGATACTGTGGTCTGAACAACTGTACTTGTAGCTTCAGCTTTGCTTGTGGCACTACCAGTTGTGCTTTCAACAGCCGAAGTCACATCAGCACCAGTGGTCACACCTTGAGTTGTAGTTACTTCAGATACTGTGGTCTGAACAACTGTACTTGTAGCTTCAGCTGTGGTTGTGGCTCTACCAGTTGTGCTTTCCAAAGCTGATGCAACATCAGCAGTTGTTGTGTCTGCAGCAGGGGTGGACACAGACTCTGTAGTCACTCCTGCAGTAGTGATTATCTCAGCAATAGTTGTTTGGGCTGCTGAAGTGATTTCAACAGTAGTTGGCTCTGCAGCAGTGGTCTCAGCATCAGTGGTCACACCAGAAGTTGTAGTTACTTCAGATACTGTGGTCTGAACAACTGTACTTGTAGCTTCAGCTTTGCTGGTGGCACTAACAGTTGTGCTTTCCACAGCCGAAGTCACATCAGCAGTTGTGTCTGCAGCAGGGGTGGACACAGACTCTGTAGTCACTCCTGCAGTAGTGAATATCTCAGCAGTAGTTGTTTGGGCTGCTGAAGTGATTTCAACAGTAGTTGGCTCTGCAACAGTGGTCTTAGCATCAGTGGTCACACCAGAAGTTGTAGTTACTTCAGATACTGTGGTCTGAACAACTGTACTTGTAGCTTCAGCTTTGCTTGTGGCACTACCAGTTGTGCTTTCAACAGCCGAAGTCACATCAGCACCAGTGGTCACACCTTGAGTTGTAGTTATTTCAGAAACTGTGGTCTGAACAACTGTACTTGTAGCTTCAGCTGTGGTTGTGGCTCTACCAGTTGTGCTTGCCACAGCTGATGTCACATCAGCAGTTGTTGTGTCTGCAGCAGGGGTGGACACAGACTCTGTAGTCACTCCTGCAGTAGTGAATATCTCAGCAGTAGTTGTTTGGGCTGCTGAAGTGATTTCAACAGTAGTTGACTCTGCAACAGTGGTCTTAGCATCAGTGGTCACACCAGAAGTTGTAGTTACTTCAGATACTGTGGTCTGAACAACTGTACTTGTAGCTTCAGCTTTGCTTGTGGCACTACCAGTTGGGCTTTCAACAGCCGAAGTCACATCAGCACCAGTGGTCACACCTTGAGTTGTAGTTACTTCAGATACTGTGGTCTGAACAACTGTACTTGTAGCTGCAGCTTTGCTGGTGGCACTAACAGTTGTGCTTTCCACAGCCGAAGTCACATCAGCAGTTGTGTCTGCAGCAGGGGTGGACACAGACTCTGTAGTCACTCCTGCCGTAGTGAATATCTCAGCAGTAGTTTTTTGGGCTGCTGAAGTGATTTCAACAGTAGTTGGCTCTGCAACAGTGGTCTTAGCATCAGTGGTCACACCAGAAGTTGTAGTTACTTCAGATACTGTGGTCTGAACAACAGTACTTGTAGCTTCAGCTTTGCTTGTGGCACTACCAGTTGTGCTTTCAAAAGCCGAAGTCATATCAGCACCAGTGGTCACACCAGAAGTTGTAGTTACGTCAGATATTGTGGTCTGAATAACTGTACTTACAGCTTCAGCTTTGCTTGTGGCTCTTCCAGTTGTGCTTTCCACAGCTGACGTCACATCAGCAGTTGTGGTCTCTGCAAGAGGGGTAGCCACTGAACTTGAAGTCACTCCTGCAGTAGTGATTATCCCAGCAGAAGTTGTTTGAGCTGCTGAAGTGATTTCAACAGTAGTTGGCTCTGCAGCAGTGGTCTCAGCACCAGTGGTCAAAACAGGAGTTGTAGTTACTTCAGATACTGTGGTCCGAACAACTGTACTTGTAGCTTCAGCTTTGCTTGTGGCACTACCAGTTGTGCTTTCAGAAGCCGAAGTCACATCAGCACCAGTGGTCACACCTTGAGATGTAGTTACTTCAGATACTGTGGTCTGAACAACTGTACTTGTAGCTTCAGCTTTGCTTGTGGCACTACCAGTTGTGCTTTCAACAGCCGAAGTCACATCAGCACCAGTGGTCACACCTTGAGTTGTAGTTACTTCAGATACTGTGGTCTGAACAACTGTACTTGTAGCTTCAGCTGTGGTTGTGGCTCTACCAGTTGTGCTTTCCAAAGCTGATGTCACATCAGCAGTTGTTGTGTCTGCAGCAGGGGTGGACACAGACTCTGTAGTCACTCCTGCAGTAGTGATTATCTCAGCAGTAGTTGTTTGGGCTGCTGAAGTGATTTCAACAGTAGTTGGCTCTGCAGCAGTGGTCTCAGCATCAGTGGTCACACCAGAAGTTGTAGTTACTTCAGATACTGTGGTCTGAACAACTGTACTTGTAGCTTCAGCTTTGCTGGTGGCACTAACAGTTGTGCTTTCCACAGCCGAAGTCACATCAGCAGTTGTGTCTGCAGCAGGGGTGGACACAGACTCTGTAGTCACTCCTGCAGTAGTGAATATCTCAGCAGTAGTTGTTTGGGCTGCTGAAGTGATTTCAACAGTAGTTGGCTCTGCAACAGTGGTCTTAGCATCAGTGGTCACACCAGAAGTTGTAGTTACTTCAGATACTGTGGTCTGAACAACAGTACTTGTAGCTTCTGCTTTGCTTGTGGCACTACCAGTTGTGCTTTCAACAGCCGAAGTCACATCAGCACCAGTGGTCACACCTTGAGTTGTAGTTACTTCAGAAACTGTGGTCTGAACAACTGTACTTGTAGCTTCATCTTTGCTTGTGGCACTACCAGTTGTGCTTTCCACAGCTGATGTCACATCAGCAGTTGTTGTGTCTGCAGCAGGGGTGGACACAGACTCTGTAGTCACTCCTGCAGTAGTGAATATCTCAGCAGTAGTTGTTTGGGCTGCTGAAGTGATTTCAACGGTAGTTGGCTCTACAACAGTGGTCTTAGCATCAGTGGTCACACCTTGAGTTGTAGTTACTTCAGATACTGTGGTCTGAACAACTGTACTTGTAGCTTCAGCTTTGCTTGTGGCACTACCAGTTGTGCTTTCAACAGCCGAAGTCACAAGAGCACCAGTGGTCACACCTTCAGTTGTAGTTACTTCAGATACTGTGGTCTGAACAACTGTACTTGTAGCTTCAGCTGTGGTTGTGGCTCTACCAGTTGTGCTTTCCACAGCTGATGTCACATCAGCAGTTGTTGTGTCTGCAGCAGGGATGGACACAGACTCTGTAGTCACTCCTGCAGTAGTGATTATCTCAGCAGTAGTTGTTTGGGCTGCTGAAGTGATTTCAACAGTAGTTGGCTCTGCAGCAGTGGTCTCAGCATCAGTGGTCACACCAGAAGTTGTAGTTACTTCAGATACTGTGGTCTGAACAACTGTACTTGTAGCTTCAGCTTTGCTGGTGGCACTAACAGTTGTGCTTTCCACAGCCGAAGTCACATCAGCAGTTGTGTCTGCAGCAGGGGTGGACACAGACTCTGTAGTCACTCCTGCAGTAGTGAATATCTCAGCAGTAGTTGTTTGGGCTGCTGAAGTGATTTCAACAGTAGTTGGCTCTGCAACAGTGGTCTTAGCATCAGTGGTCACACCAGAAGTTGTAGTTACTTCAGATACTGTGGTCTGAACAACAGTACTTGTAGCTTCTGCTTTGCTTGTGGCACTACCAGTTGTGCTTTCAACAGCCGAAGTCACATCAGCACCAGTGGTCACACCTTGAGTTGTAGTTACTTCAGAAACTGTGGTCTGAACAACTGTACTTGTAGCTTCATCTTTGCTTGTGGCACTACCAGTTGTGCTTTCCACAGCTGATGTCACATCAGCAGTTGTTGTGTCTGCAGCAGGGGTGGACACAGACTCTGTAGTCACTCCTGCAGTAGTGAATATCTCAGCAGTAGTTGTTTGGGCTGCTGAAGTGATTTCAACGGTAGTTGGCTCTACAACAGTGGTCTTAGCATCAGTGGTCACACCTTGAGTTGTAGTTACTTCAGATACTGTGGTCTGAACAACTGTACTTGTAGCTTCAGCTTTGCTTGTGGCACTACCAGTTGTGCTTTCAACAGCCGAAGTCACATCAGCACCAGTGGTCACACCTTGAGTTGTAGTTACTTCAGATACTGTGGTCTGAACAACTGTACTTGTAGCTTCAGCTGTGGTTGTGGCTCTAGCAGTTGTGCTTTCCACAGCTGATGTCACATCAGCAGTTGTTGTGTCTGCAGCAGGGATGGACACAGACTCTGTAGTCACTCCTGCAGTAGTGAATATCTCAGCAGTAGTTGTTTGGGCTGCTGAAGTGATTTCAACAGTAGTTGGCTCTGCAACAGTGGTCTTAGCATCAGTGGTCACACCAGAAGTTGTAGTTACTTCAGATACTGTGGTCTGAACAACAGTACTTGTAGCTTCAGCTTTGCTGGTGGCACTACCAGTTGTGCTTTCAACAGCTGATGTCACATCAGCAGTTGTTGTGTCTGCAGCAGGGGTGGACACAGACTCTGTAGTCACTTCTGCAGTAGTGAATATCTCAGCAGTAGTTGTTTGGGCTGCTGAAGTGATTTCAACAGAAGTTGGCTCTGCAACAGTGGTCTCAGCATCAGTTGTCACACCAGAAGTTGTAGTTACTTCAGATACTGTGGTCTGAATAACTGTACTTGTAGCTTCAGCTGTGGTTGTTGCTCTACCAGTTGTGCTTTCAAAAGCCGAAGTCATATCAGCACCAGTGGTCACACCAGAAGTTGTAGTTACGTCAGATATTGTGGTCTGAATAACTGTACTGACAGCTTCAGCTTTGCTTGTGGCTCTTCCAGTTGTGCTTTCCACAGCTGACGTCACATCAGCAGTTGTGGTCTCTGCAAGAGGGGTAGCCACAGAACTTGAAGTCACTCCTGCAGTAGTGATTATCCCAGCAGTAGTTGTTTGAGCTGATGAAGTGATTTCAACAGTAGTTGGCTCTGCAGCAGTGGTCTCAGCACCAGTGGTCACAACAGGAGTTGTAGTTACTTCAGATACTGTGGTCTGAACAACTGTACTTGTAGCTTCAGCTTTGCTTGTGGCACTACCAGTTGTGCTTTCAAAAGCCGAAGTCACATCAGCACCAGTGGTCACACCTTGAGATGTAGTTACTTCAGGAACTGTGGTCTGAACAACTGTACTTGTAGCTTCAGCTTTGCTTGTGGCACTACCAGTTGTGCTTTCAACAGCCGAAGTCACATCAGCACCAGTGGTCACACCTTGAGTTGTAGTTACTTCAGATACTGTGGTCTGAACAACTGTACTTGTAGCTTCAGCTGTGGTTGTGGCTCTACCAGTTGTGCTTTCCACAGCTGATGTCACATCAGCAGTTGTTGTGTCTGCAGCAGGGGTGGACACAGACTCTGTAGTCACTCCTGCAGTAGTGAATATCTCAGCAGTAGTTGTTTGGGCTGCTGAAGTGATTTCAACGGTAGTTGGCTCTACAACAGTGGTCTTAGCATCAGTGGTCACACCTTGAGTTGTAGTTACTTCAGATACTGTGGTCTGAACAACTGTACTTGTAGCTTCAGCTTTGCTTGTGGCACTACCAGTTGTGCTTTCAACAGCCGAAGTCACATCAGCACCAGTGGTCACACCTTGAGTTGTAGTTACTTCAGATACTGTGGTCTGAACAACTGTACTTGTAGCTTCAGCTGTGGTTGTGGCTCTACCAGTTGTGCTTTCCACAGCTGATGTCACATCAGCAGTTGTTGTGTCTGCAGCAGGGATGGACACAGACTCTGTAGTCACTCCTGCAGTAGTGAATATCTCAGCAGTAGTTGTTTGGGCTGCTGAAGTGATTTCAACAGTAGTTGGCTCTGCAACAGTGGTCTTAGCATCAGTGGTCACACCAGAAGTTGTAGTTACTTCAGATACTGTGGTCTGAACAACAGTACTTGTAGCTTCAGCTTTGCTGGTGGCACTACCAGTTGTGCTTTCAACAGCTGATGTCACATCAGCAGTTGTTGTGTCTGCAGCAGGGGTGGACACAGACTCTGTAGTCACTTCTGCAGTAGTGAATATCTCAGCAGTAGTTGTTTGGGCTGCTGAAGTGATTTCAACAGAAGTTGGCTCTGCAACAGTGGTCTCAGCATCAGTTGTCACACCAGAAGTTGTAGTTACTTCAGATACTGTGGTCTGAATAACTGTACTTGTAGCTTCAGCTGTGGTTGTTGCTCTACCAGTTGTGCTTTCAAAAGCCGAAGTCATATCAGCACCAGTGGTCACACCAGAAGTTGTAGTTACGTCAGATATTGTGGTCTGAATAACTGTACTGACAGCTTCAGCTTTGCTTGTGGCTCTTCCAGTTGTGCTTTCCACAGCTGACGTCACATCAGCAGTTGTGGTCTCTGCAAGAGGGGTAGCCACAGAACTTGAAGTCACTCCTGCAGTAGTGATTATCCCAGCAGTAGTTGTTTGAGCTGATGAAGTGATTTCAACAGTAGTTGGCTCTGCAGCAGTGGTCTCAGCACCAGTGGTCACAACAGGAGTTGTAGTTACTTCAGATACTGTGGTCTGAACAACTGTACTTGTAGCTTCAGCTTTGCTTGTGGCACTACCAGTTGTGCTTTCAACAGCCGAAGTCACATCAGCACCAGTGGTCACACCTTGAGATGTAGTTACTTCAGGAACTGTGGTCTGAACAACTGTACTTGTAGCTTCAGCTTTGCTTGTGGCACTACCAGTTGTGCTTTCAACAGCCGAAGTCACATCAGCACCAGTGGTCACACCTTGAGTTGTAGTTACTTCAGATACTGTGGTCTGAACAACTGTACTTGTAGCTTCAGCTGTGGTTGTGGCTCTACCAGTTGTGCTTTCCAAAGCTGATGTCACATCAGCAGTTGTTGTGTCTGCAGCAGGGGTGGACACAGACTCTGTAGTCACTCCTGCAGTAGTGATTATCTCAGCAGTAGTTGTTTGGGCTGCTGAAGTGATTTCAACAGTAGTTGGCTCTGCAGCAGTGGTCTCAGCATCAGTGGTCACACCAGAAGTTGTAGTTACTTCAGATACTGTGGTCTGAACAACTGTACTTGTAGCTTCAGCTTTGCTGGTGGCACTAACAGTTGTGCTTTCTACAGCCGAAGTCACATCAGCAGTTGTGTCTTCAGCAGGGGTGGACACAGACTCTGTAGTCACTCCTGCAGTAGTGAATATCTCAGCAGTAGTTGTTTGGGCTGCTGAAGTGATTTCAACAGTAGTTGGCTCTGCAACAGTGGTCTTAGCATCAGTGGTCACACCAGAAGTTGTAGTTACTTCAGATACTGTGGTCTGAACAACAGTACTTGTAGCTTCAGCTTTGCTTGTGGCACTACCAGTTGTGCTTTCAACAGCCGAAGTCACATCAGTACTAGTGGTCACACCTTGAGTGGTAGTTACTTCAGAAACTGTGGTCTGAACAACTGTACTTGTAGCTTCAGCTTTGCTTGTGGCACTACCAGTTGTGCTTTCCACAGCTGATGTCACTTCAGCAGTTGTTGTGTCTGCAGCAGGGGTGGACACAGACTCTGTAGTCACTCCTGCAGTAGTGAATATCTCAGCAGTAGTTGTTTGGGCTGCTGAAGTGATTTCAACAGTAGATGGCAGTGCAACAGTGGTCTTAGCATCAGTGGTCACACCAGAAGTTGTAGTTACTTCAGATACTGTGGTCTGAACAACAGTACTTGGAGCTTCAGCTTTGCTTGTGGCACTACCAGTTGTGCTTTCCACAGCTGACGTCACATCAGCAGTTGTGGTCTCTGCAACAGGGGTGGACACAGAACTTGAAGTCACTCCTGCAGTAGTGATTATCTCAGCAGTAGTTGTTTGGGCGGCTGAAGTGATTTCAACAGTAGTTGGCTCTGCAGCAGTGGTCTGAGCATCAGTGGTCACACCAGAGGTTGTAGTTACGTCAGATATTGTGGTCTGAATAACCGTACTTGCGGCTTCAGCTGTGGTTGTAGCTCTACCAGTTGTGCTTTCCACAGCTGACGTCACATCAGCAGTTGTGGTCTCTGCAACATTGGTGGCCACAGAACTTGAAGTCACTCCTGCAGTAGTGATTATCCCAGCAGTAGTTGTTTGGGCTGCTGAAGTGATTTCAACAGTAGTTGGCTCTGCAGCAGTGGTCTCAGCCCCACTGGTCACACCAGGAATTGTAGTTACTTCAGATACTGTGGTCTGAACACCTGTACTTGTAGCTTCAGCTTTGCTTGTGGCACTACCAGTTGTGCTTTCCACAGCTGATGTCACATCAGCAGTTGTTGTGTCTGCAGCAGGGGTGGACACAGACTCTGTAGTCACTCCTGCAGTAGTGAATAACTCAGCAGTAGTTGTTTGGGCTGCTGAAGTGATTTCAACAGTAGTTGGCTCTGCAACAGTGGTCTTAGCATCAGTGGTCACACCAGAAGTTGTAGTTACTTCAGATACTGTGGTCTGAACAACAGTACTTGTAGCTTCAGCTTTGCTTGTGGCACTACCAGTTGTGCTTTCAACAGCCGAAGTCACATCAGCACCAGTGGTCACACCTTGAGTTGTAGTTACTTCAGAAACTGTGGTCTGAACAACTGTACTTGTAGCTTCAGCTTTGCTTGTGGCACTACCAGTTGTGCTTTCCACAGCTGATGTCACATCAGCAGTTGTTGTGTCTGCAGCAGGGGTGGACACAGACTCTGTAGTCACTCCTGCAGTAGTGAATATCTCAGCAGTAGTTGTTTGGGCTGCTGAAGTGATTTCAACAGTAGTTGGCTCCGCAACAGTGGTCTCAGCATCAGTGGTCACACCAGAAGTTGTAGTTACTTCAGATACTGTGGTCTGAATAACTGTACTTGTAGCTTCAGCTGTGGTTGTTGCTCTACCAGTTGTGCTTTCGACAGCTGATGTCACATCACCAGTTGTTTTGCCTGCAACAGGGGTGGCCACAGAACTTGTAGTCACTCCTGCAGTAGTGATTATCTCAGCAGTAGTTGTTTGGGAGATCATGGTTGTAACAGCTTCTGTGGTTCTGTCTGGAAGAGTTGTCTCAACTTCAGTGGTTAAACCAGAAGTTGTGCCAATATCAGCAGATGTTTGAGCAGCTGTAGTTGTTGCGGGACCTATTGTAGTCCCTTCATCTACAGTATTGTGTGCAGGCGAAGAGGTTTGTACAGTTGTCTCTGCTGCAGTGGTGGTCCAAGTCACGGTTGAGGCACTGAGTGTGGTGACTTTATCCTCAGAAGTTGTCTCGGCCGCTGTTGATGTACCAGCTGCTGCAGTTGTCTCAGCACCCGCAGTAGTTGTCTTGGTAGATGTGCTAAAGCAGCTGATGTCTGAGGAGCTGTAGTTCTTACCTCATCGGTTGTGATACCTTCAGAGACAGTTGTTTCTACAGATGTAGCCACACCTTGTGTGGTAGTCTCGACATCAACAGTAGTATCAGCCACAGTGGTACTTCTGCCGGTTGTGGCTACCTCTGGAGTTGTCTGGGATGTTCTGGTGGATAAAGCTTCTGTACTGCTCTCTGCAACAGTAGCCTCAGTACCAGTGGTTATTCCAAGAGATGTGCTCACACCAGCTGATGTCTGCGCAGCTGTGGTTATTCCCTGCATTGTGGTCGTACCTCCATCAATAGTAGTTTCCACAGGTGAAGTCACAACTGGAGTGGTTGTCTCTGCTACAATTGTAGTTTCAGCCACAGTTGTAGCTTTATAGGTTGAGGCTATTTCTGGAATTGTTGTCTCTGATGTTATTTGAGTTACAGCTTCTTTACTTCTTTCTGACAAAGTAGTCTCAATGTCAGAGGTTATTCCCACAGTTGTGCTAATAACAGCTGATGTCTGTGTAGCTGTTGTTGCCCCCTGCTCTGTAGTGATACTTTCAGCAAACGTAGTTTCAGCAGACGTAGTTACTGATTTTTCAAGAGAGGTTGTTGCGACAGGTGTAGTGACAACAACAGTTGTTTCAGCACTAGTCATATCAGCAACCGCTGTTGTCTGTTCTGAAGTTGTACTCTCAGAAACAGATGTCAATCCTGTTGTTGTGGTAAACTCACCACTGCTAGTCTGGCCTGGCGAGGTAGTTCCATTTGTTATTGTTGTCACAGCAACAGCTGTAGTGTCAGCATCAAATGTTGTCTGTGCTGGAGTTGTGGACTCGGGCAGAGCAGTTACTTCGCTGACAGTGGTAACCTCCACGGTGGTTTTTTGCACTTCAGTGGTCGTTACATCTGCAATAGTTGTCTCAGCAACAGTGGTACTTTCAGTCATAGTAGTTGCCTCAGCGCTTGTGGTTTGATCAGCTTTTGTCTGGGGAGCTGTTGAAAAGTATAAATAAATGTAACAATAATTTCAGCTTTTGACACCTTGTACTTTAACAAAATTATTACAATTATGACAGAAGATTATGAACCAAATTGATTTTCTTAGTTTAGTTAATTAGTAATGATTGGAATGTAACTGATTAAATGGTTTACTATGAACTTTTTGAGCCATCATTTGAAAGTTGAATCAATTCGATGAGTTACAATGGCAAATGAATCATGAATGATGTTAACGAGGAATATCATTGCTCAATAATGTAGATAAATATAAGAAAATGACATTAATCATTTGGACGATTTATACATACCTGCATGCAAACTATTTTGAACCCCCAAAAGACTGCAGTTCTGAGCTGTTCTTTCATTTTAACTTGACAATCTTGCGTATGACGTTCAGTTCAGGTAAGTTTGTCTGTGTGAGTCTGACAAAAGCTTTTACACACTGAGACATTGATATGGTCTTATATTTTTTTTTCACTGTGCCTGCATCAAAATGATTGTATTGCTATAATTGAGTATTCCTATCTCCACACTTCCCTACATATTTTAATCCATGCTGGTCTTTAATTTTTTTCTGGTGTAAGTTGCTGGTGGTGGCACTTTATTGACATGAACAGAAACAGAAAAAAAATATTCTTCCTTTATATGTAGTTTTTGTAATGATTTATTTTTAAAACCTGGCAGTACCAAAGAATGCAATTAGTCAAAAAAATGTCAGCTATCTTATAATTGGATTTCACTGTCTGAATCTTTCAACAGTTTAATGCCACTCACTGCTAAACGTTCACAGTCACATATTTGTTTTAGCATAACAGTTACTCTCCTCCCACCAATTCCCCGAATTATTTTAGGTTGTTTAAGAATTTGGCTCGTTTTGAATACTTACAATTGTGATTACCTATTTTTTTTTTTTTTAAACAGTTGCTCTGTACATTAATACTTGCACTGTAATAATAACTTATACACAATTAAGAATGGGTCCACGTAAATATTTCATACAAGTGTCCTCGGCATTTTTTTAATATGAAAGGACCTGGTGAGCATGTAACCAAAATAGAACGTAATCTTTTTTTCTATGGTCGTTGCCACGGTAACAGGCCATTTTACATTACACTGCATATTTCAGCAAAATATCTTTCCGCATTGCAAATTAGGGACAAAAAGTTGAAAACTGGGTTTAACACCTGATGCAGCCTGCATTCTAAACATATCTCATATTTATTTGTCATTTCCAAAATCTAAGTATGGATTATAGAAATGATTTTGACATATGTGGTTGGGGTCCACACAGCATAATTCAGCACCATAACTATTCGCATACTAAAATTTGGGCCAAGAAGCTGAAATTCATCTGTTTTCATGCCACTAAACAAAATGTTATCAGAAAATGGAATGTTAAAAATGCTGGGGGGGTTTAAAAGTTAGATTTTGCTGCCAAAAATGCTGTTTATTCTGTAGGAGTTATTCACATTCCAACCTACTCTTATGATTTGAAATAGGTACCAGAATCATAAAAGGATTATTTTTGGTGTATTATTACTTCAAACAGAAGGAACACCTCAAACTTCACTTTTCCTGTTTTCCTTTTTTTTTTGAAAATGATACAATAGGATACTCCATAAATAGGATACAATCCCCAAAAATTTTCCAGATATGGAAAGACTACTGTTGACTCTAATTAAATCCAAAAGGAAAATATTCTAAGACCCCTGGCAAGTTGACTTTCTGAGGGACAAATTTAGGGTACAAATAACAATTTTGCAAGTTCTAAAAACCTGCTGTAACGAATGTGCAAAAAAAGCAAAAGGGTGACATTTAAACATTATTTTTTTTCTCAAATAAGGGCAAGGATGATACTTTGTAACGATATGGTTGATTTTGTGATATAACTTTGCATTTTGGCTGGCCGATTTTTAAAATAAGCTAAAAATAGATTTTGAGTCCCAAAAACTTGCTAAAAATACTATGGCAACGGGCCATAGATTTTTTTAAGTTTTAATTTTGTTACTCAGCTCACCACGTCCTTCATATTAAAGAAAAGTGTTGAGGACAATTACAAGAAATATTTATGTGGACCCACTATTAAGTAGACCTATATAAAACAAAATATGAATGAGAAAGACAATATGGTAACCGTCACAAATCAGCCAAATTCAGACACCTAATTGTGCTTAATAGTGATGCACATGTTAATGTAGATTCAGAATAGATGCATTTCATGTCACATTTTATGTCGGAATGCACAATCTTTCAATTTGGCTGATTTGAGTCAATTAAAAGGTATGTATCTAGGGGTTTATGGGAGATATTCAAATGAAATGTTAAATCAAGCATGAATTATTAAATGACAATAATGGAAAATGATTTTGCTAAAGACATATGAAAATTAAAGAAATGTTGCCTTAATAAATGACAAAATTCAAGGCAAGAATTTCTGAATATTTATGTTAAAATACAAAATGTAAATCTGGAATGAAAATGAAAATATAAATATGGCCAAAGAAAGAAAAATGAGATGGCAAAATGCATACATATTATAGTAATTTAACATGTTTTTCTGATATATGATATTATATACACATATTATTATTAATATGAGGCGTGATCTTACAGGGCAAGTCAAAAAATTTAACCCAAACCCAAAGATGTATATTTCATATTTCATATTTAAAAAAAAATGTACCATCAAAACTAATTATGAATGGTAAGTCAATTTAATAAACTACATTAAGATGAAAAAAATACTTCAACTTCAAGCTGTTCAAATTATATCTCCATTTAAATGAAATGCCCCTAAAATCAGTTTGTCCAAAAACAGCAATTTATTGTGTGTTCTAACTGTTTGGAACAACAAAGAAAATGTCACAGAATATTTGTTTCAAAAATAGTTAGTCAGCCCTGCTTTGACTAACAACGTGATTTATAAAATCCACAGGCCTTCAAAAGGACTTCGTAGAATATTTTAAACTTTTAAACTAAGGATTTTATCGCTCCTGATGTTTGCCGACAATTGTAATGACAATTCTTGAATTTGAATTGAATTTTTGGACAAAACAGATTTTAGGGTCATTTCATTTAAATGGTGATATAATTTGAACGAATTGAGCAATTAAAGTGAGTTTTCATCTAAAACAAGATTATTGAATTGACTTACCATTCGTATTTATTTTTGGTGCTACACATTTTTTGTAAAATATGAAATAGATTTCTTAAGGTTTGGGTTCCCCTTTTGTTTTACTCATCCTGTATTTTGAGTAATTAAAGAGGCAAACAAAATTATGTACAGGACAAATAAAACAAATGGATAGCATCTCAAATTCACTCAAACTACATATTGATTAATGGAGAATATGAAAAGACATCAATAACTGTCAAAAATAGCTATTTTACGCATGAATATTAAAACAAACACATGAAATGAAACAAGATAAATGCATGGTACGTAACAAATTAAAGTTATTGTAACATTCTTGGAAGAAAATAAACAAGAGCATGGAGAATGAATATTAAACATTACTATTTATATCAGGCTTTCCAGCGGTAAAAATAAATCAGCGCATTGTTTGCTATCAGAAAAAAAGGACCTGGATGATAGCAATATTATGTCAGTAAAAGTACCCGTATGAAGACAATGTTACTTTTGATATTGCCCTAATCCGGGCATTTTCGCTGGTTCCCGAAAGATCAAGAGCAGAGAAACTCAGTTGACAGCCAGTCAACAACCGCAATGGCAGCTTCATGCGGCGTGAAAGTTGTTTCGGTAAGTGAAAAACAATTTGACGAAACAGGAGAAATGAAGACAGTATCCTGAAATGTATTTTTTGCGAAAACAGGTCAGCCCGATATAAATAATAATAATATTGGATGGCTTTATATTTTCGGAGGACACACGAATATATTGCACTCGCTATGACAATTTTGTACTTGTCTTCCACTCAGGCAATATTGTTACAGCTGTTGCAATATATTCTTGAATCCCCCTCAAAGCCATCCATTACTATATAAATATTTAAATGGCACAAAAATAAAAGTGATATTTGAAATGTTCGCTGCAGGAAGAATGACTTTCTCTGGCTTCAGGACAGCAGCCAACAATGCACACTCAGAGTTGATTGTGATCCAATGTATTAATGGCTACAGAAATTTTAATCTCTAGAATAAATATTCAATAAAACCACAAAAACTTTCTGCATCAAATTCAGTTGCAATCTACTTTGATCTCTAAGCATTGTACAATGCATCTCTCAAACTGGGAAGCATTGCACATTGGGTATGAAGTATATGTAGCTTCAGTTGCAAGTAAATTCAACTCAATAATCGCAAAACTAGTATTTAGAAGATGTTTAATGAAAGAACTTTCTGCTCTTGTAAACATATGCCATATTTGACTTAACGTCAAACAAAAGAAAATCATGTGGAACAGCAAGAACACACAAAAGCAGAGTTTAGTTAGGAAGGGAAATACACAAATATCAACATGTGATTTGCTTTCTTACCATGGTATACTTTGCCATGTCTGTTTTTTTTAGTTTCAATAGCTTTTTTGAATATGATTCAAACTAGACAAGACAGGCCTTGTAAAGCTGGTCACAGAGGGCACAAAACCTATTCAACTGATATAGAATTGCTAATATGTTCGTACAATAAACAGTAGAGGTCTATGTGTTGGAAAGAGGTAACCAGTCTAATTCAGAACTGACAGTCAGTCAGTCAGTGAGATAGGTAACAAGTCTAACTATCAAGTAACACACGTCAGTTAGTGAAATAGGTAAACAGTCTAATTCACAAGTGAGAGTCAGTCAGTGAGATAGGTGAACAATTGCATTCACAACAACAGTAAGTCAGTTGGAGACTTTAACAAGTGCAATTATTAAGTATGAGTCAGTCAGTGAGACATTCAATTAGACATTCCATAAGTCAGTGAGTCAGTCAGGTACAAAGACTACATATATTGACTGGCCCCTCTGTGACCAGCAAAAACAAGAGGGGTTCCTTCTATTTTGTTGTCTGTTTTGAGATGAAAGCATAATATGAAGCACACACATTTGAATTTCTCTGTGTAATTGACCTATAGCCGTTTGCGAGTTAGCCATGCCCCCTTAGACAACCTTATGGAGTTTTTGTACACTAAGATTTGTTTGTCTAAGATTTTGCGTGTTCCACGTCCATTCATATATCATGAAATTGAACAATATTTCACAAGCTGCGTTGACATGATTCTACCGCGATAGGTCAACTCTGACACAGTGAAGGCCTTTTGCCCCCTTTAGTACAACACGGATGTGAGTCACCATGGATATGACCAAGGAAAACTGGAAATCAGGGAGTAATGTAACATCTTGGATGTATGAGTTAGTGAAGTGGGTCTGTATCACACAAGGGGTTCAGAATAGAATGTTACAGATTAATCAGCCAACAACTTGATTAAAACACATTCCCAACCAAAGATGAAAGAAACGCAGATACACACAATTATAAATGTTAGAAAATGAAAAAGGCCTCACAATTAAACTACCATGTCCCAAGCAGTCAGAAATATCAACAACTTGAAATGGGTGTTTCAACAGCTTCAACCATCATGATGGCAATATTAAGCCAGATGCTGATATTAAGCCTTTGACATTTTGTTCAATGTTAATTAAACAGGCTTGGGGCCTGGTCAATAGTAATGTCCCTCTCCTTCTTTGTCCAGGCCCCAAGCCTGTTTTAAATGTATCCTTTTAAAATCGGCCAAGCACATATTTATTCCCTTAGTAATACATTTTATTACATAATATTAATTCCTGGATGAATTGATAAACCATGAGGAAGTGGTTTTTGATGGAATATGGAGTAATAGGCAAGTTGGTTTGGGCAGTAAAGGTACAAATAATGGGTTCAGTTAGGTGCACAATACAAAGGAAGTGAATGTCAACATGTAAGTTCATGGAAATGAGCAGTATAGACAATAATGAGAATTCTAATGTTTCATTTTCAAATTCACCTACTGTACATAGGTTTTGGTTTTAAGTATACTTGATACCTGATTTGCTTCATTGTATCTGCAGAATTAAACAATTCTGTAAAGTAAACCTGTAAACTAATCCTCACTATGCTAAAGTAACCTGGGTAAAATGAAGAAAGTATATATAAAAGTTCAAATGTTTATTTCTGCAGATACCCACGAAAGTAGAAAAAAAATCAACTTCTTACAGACATGCAAAGCATCAATCAGTACATGAATTTGAAAATGAATATAAATGAAAAACACAAAGATAAACAAATATAACACAGAAACACAGAGCATGCATATGATGAAATGATTCAAGATGAATAAATGAATAGATTGTGTAAAATCTTTACATACAAATGAGCAAGTACAAATTAAAAAGCCACAGTGTGTGTGTGTGTGTCACTGTTACACCTGTTACTTTTCTTGTGCTTCATTAATGGTGTCAGGATAAGGAGCACAAATGGAGTTTTGCCTCATTTGTAGCGTTAAGATTTGGATTTTATGAATGGTATAAAACAAACGTTTTGTGACCTAAGAAATGCTGGTTTTGTTGTTTCTGAAAAACAAAACAGTGTTCTTAAAACAATCAACAAGTTAAACAAAAAGTAAGGATGTATATAAAAAACACAACAACACGTATGTAAGTATGGCATATTCAACTGCACTTGCTTCAATACATATTAATATTAGCAAAACAATCCGTACCTGTAGTTGTTAATAAAGAAGCAGCTGTGGTCTCAGTCAATCCTTTAGTGGCTACTACAATGGTTGAAATCTGAGTACTAGAGGTGGTGTAACCTGAAGTAGTTGCCTCTATACCAGTGGTAATTTCAGGTGCATTTGTTCTTGAAACCTGAGTTCCAGTAGTGGCCTTACTAGTTTTTTGCAAAGGTGAACTAAAGTCAACTGTTGTGATGGCAGCTTCAGTGATTGTTTCAGGCACAATAGTTGTTGTTTCTACTGTAGTTATGTTTTGGGCTGCAGCGGTGGTTACAGCAGATGTAGTTTCATTTGAACCAGTTGTCTCAGTACCAGTTCCTGCTGTTACTGTTACTGCTACTTCTGGAGTTGTTGTCGAAGATGAAATAGTAGTTACACCTGCTGAAGTTGTTATAGGAGGTGTGATAGTACCTTCCTCAACAGTAGACTGTACTGTTATGGTACTCCCAATCACAGTTGAGGCACCAACTGTTGTAACTTTATCCTCAGAACTTGTCACGGCTACTGTTGATGTACCAGCTGATGTAGCTGTCTGTGAATCTACAGTACGTGTCTCGCTAAATGTGCTTATAGCACCTGTGGTAACACCAGCAGTTGTAGTTACTTCAGATACTGTGGTCTGAACAACTGTACTTGTAGCTTCAGCTTTGCTTGTGGCACTACCAGTTGTGCTTTCAACAGCCGAAGTTACATCAGCAGTTGTGTCTGCAACAGGGGTGGCCACAGACTCTGTAGTCACTCCTGAAGTGATTTCAACAGTAGTGCTTGTGGCACTACCAGTTGTGCTTTCAACAGCCGAAGTTACATCAGCAGTTGTGTCTGCAACAGGGGTGGCCACAGACTCTGTAGTCACTCCTGAAGTGATTTCAACAGTAGTTGGCTCTGCAGCAGTGGTCTCAGCACCAGTGGTCACACCAGGAGTTGTTGTTACTTCAGATACTGTGGTCTGAATAACTGTACTTGTAGCTTCAGCTGTGGTTGTGGCACTACCAGTTGTGCTTTCCACAGCTGACGTCAAATCAGCAGTTGTGGTCTCTGCAACAGGGGTGGCCACAGAACTTGAAGTCACTCCTGCAGTAGTTATAATCTCAGCAGTAGTTGTTTGGGATGCTGAAGTGATTTCAACAGTAGTTGGCTCTGCAGCAGTGGTCTCAGCACCAGTGGTCACACCAGAAGTTGTAGTTACTTCAGCAACTGTGGTCTGAATAACTGTACTTGTAGCTTCAGCTATGGTTGTGGCACTACCCCTGGTGCTTTCCACAGCTGATGTCACATCAGCAGTTGTTGGGTCTGCAACAGGGGTGGACACAGACTCTGTAGTCACTCCTGCAGTAGCGATTATCTCAGCAGTAGTTGTTTGAGCTGCTGAAGTGATTTCAACAGTAGTTGGCTCTGCAGCAGTGGTCTCAGCACCAGTGGTCACACCAGGAGTTGAAGTTAATTCAAATACTGTGGTCTGAACAACTGTTCTTGTAGCTTCAGCTTTGCTTGTGGCACTACCAATTGTGCTTTCCACAGCTGATGTCACATCAGCAGTTGTTGTATCTGCAACAGGCGTGGCCACCGAACTTGTTGTCACTCCTGCAGTAGTGACTATCTCAGCAGTAGTTGTTTGGGCTGCTGAAGTGATTTCAACAGTAGTTGGCTCTGCAGCTGGGGTATCAGCACCAGTGGTCACACCAGAAGTTGTAGTTACTTCAGATATTGTGGTCTGAGTAACTGTACTTGTAGCTTCAGCTTTGCTTGTGGCACTACCAGTTGTGCTTTCCACAGCTGACGTCAAATCTGCAGTTGTGGTCTCTGCAACAGGGGTGGCCACAGAACTTGAAGTCACTCCTGCAGTAGTGATTATCTCAGCAGTAGTTGTTTGGGCTGCTGAAGTGAATTCAACAGTAGTTGGCTCTGCAGCAGTGGTCTCAGCATCAGTGGTCACACCAGAAGTTGTAGTTATTTCAGATTTTGTGGTCTGAATAACTGTACTTGTAGCTTCAGCTGTGGTTGTGGCACTACCAGTTGTGCTTTCAACAGCCGAAGTTACATCAGCAGTTGTGTCTGCAACAGGGGTGGCCACAGACTCTGTAGTCACTCCTGAAGTGATTTCAACAGTAGTTGGCTCTGCAGCAGTGGTCTCAGCACCAGTGGTCACACCAGGAGTTGTTGTTACTTCAGATACTGTGGTCTGAATAACTGTACTTGTAGCTTCAGCTGTGGTTGTGGCACTACCAGTTGTGCTTTCCACAGCTGACGTCAAATCAGCAGTTGTGGTCTCTGCAACAGGGGTGGCCACAGAACTTGAAGTCACTCCTGCAGTAGTGATTATCTCAGCAGTAGTTGTTTGGGATGCTGAAGTGATTTCAACAGTAGTTGGCTCTGCAGCAGTGGTCTCAGCACCAGTGGTCACACCAGAAGTTGTAGTTACTTCAGCAACTGTGGTCTGAATAACTGTACTTGTAGCTTCAGCTATGGTTGTGGCACTACCCGTTGTGCTTTCCACAGCTGATGTCACATCAGCAGTTGTTGGGTCTGCAACAGGGGTGGACACAGACTCTGTAGTCACTCCTGCAGTAGCGATTATCTCAGCAGTAGTTGTTTGAGCTGCTGAAGTGATTTCAACAGTAGTTGGCTCTGCAGCAGTGGTCTCAGCACCAGTGGTCACACCAGAAGTTGTAGTTACTTCAGATTTTGTGGTCTGAGTAACTGTACTTGTAGCTTCAGCTTTGCTTGTGGCACTACCAGTAGTGCTTTCAACAGCAGAAGTCACATCAGCAGTTGTTGTGTCTGCAGCAGGGGTGGACACAGACTCTGTAGTCACTCCTGCAGTAGTGATTATCTCAGCAGTAGTTGTTTGGGCTGCTGAAGTGATTTCAACAGTAGTTGGCTCTGCAGCAGTGGTCTCAGCACCAGTGGTCACAACAGGAGTTGTTGTTACTTCAGATACTGTGGTCTGAATAACTGTACTTGTAGCTTCAGCTGTGGTTGTGGCACTACCAGTTGTGCTTTCCACAGCTGACGTCAAATCTGCAGTTGTGGTCTCTGCAACAGGGGTGGCCACAGAACTTGAAGTCACTCCTGCAGTAGTGATTATCTCAGCAGTAGTTGTTTGGGCTGCTGAAGTGAATTCAACAGTAGTTGGCTCTGCAGCAGTGGTCTCAGCATCAGTGGTCACACCAGAAGTTGTAGTTATTTCAGATTTTGTGGTCTGAATAACTGTACTTGTAGCTTCAGCTGTGGTTGTGGCTCTACCAGTTGTGCTTTCCACAGCTGATGTCACATCAGCAGTTGTTGTGTCTGAAACAGGCGTGGACACAGACTCTGTAGTCGCTCCTGCAGTAGTGATTATCTCAGCAGTAGTTGTTTGGGCTGCTGAAGTGATTTCAACAGTAGTTGGCTCTGCAGCAGTGGTCTCAGCACCAGTGGTCACACCAGGAGTTGTTGTTACTTCAGATACTGTGGTCTGAATAACTGTACTTGTAGCTTCAGCTGTAGTTGTGGCACTACCAGTTGTGCTTTCCACAGCTGATGTCACATCAGCAGTTGTGGTCTCTGCAACAGGGGTGGCCACAGAACTTGAAGTCACTCCTGCAGTAGTGATTATCTCAGCAGTAGTTGTTTGGGATGCTGAAGTGATTTCAACAGTAGTTGGCTCTGCAGCAGTGGTCTCAGCACCAGTGGTCACACCAGGAGTTGTTGTTACTTCAGATACTGTGGTCTGAATAACTGTACTTGCAGCTTCAGCTGTAGTTGTGGCACTACCAGTTGTGCTTTCCACAGCTGACGTCACATCAGCAGTTGTGGTCTCTGCAACAGGGGTGGCCACAGAACTGGCCACTCCTGCAGTAGTGATTATCTCAGCAGTAGTTGTTTGGGCTGCTGAAGTGATTTCAACAGTAGTTGGCTCTGCAGCAGTGGTCTGAGCATCAGTGGTCACACCAGAAGTTGTAGTTATTTCAGATTTTGTGGTCTGAATACCTGTACTTGTAGCTTCAGCTGTGGTTGTGGCACTACCAGTTGTGCTTTCGACAGCTAATGTCACATCAGCAGTTGTTAAGTCTGCAACAGGGGTGGCCTCAGAACTTGAAGTCACTCCTGCAGTAGTGATTATCTCAGCAGTAGTTGTTTGGGCTGCTGAAGTGATTTCAACAGTAGTTGGCTCTGCAGCAGTGGTCTCAGCACCAGTGGTCACACCAGGAGTTGTTGTTACTTCAGATACTGTGGTCTGAATAACTGTACTTGTAGCTTCAGCTGTGGTTGTGGCACTACCCGTTGTGCTTTCCACAGCTGACGTCAAATCAGCAGTTGTGGTCTCTGCAACAGGGGTGGCCACAGAACTTGAAGTCACTCCTGCAGTAGTGATTATCTCAGCAGTAGTTGTTTGGGATGCTGAAGTGATTTCAACAGTAGTTGGCTCTGCAGCAGTGGTCTCAGCACCAGTGGTCACACCAGAAGTTGTAGTTACTTCAGCAACTGTGGTCTGAATAACTGTACTTGTAGCTTCAGCTATGGTTGTGGCACTACCCGTTGTGCTTTCCACAGCTGATATCACATCAGCAGTTGTTATGTCTGAAACAGGGTTGGCCACAGAACCTGAAGTCAGTCCTGCAGTAGTGATTATCTCAGCAGTAGTTGTTTGGGCTGCTGAAGTGATTTCAACAGTAGTTGGCACTGCAGCAGTGGTCTCAGCACCAGTGGTCACACCAGGAGTTGTTGTTACTTCAGATACTGTGGTCTGAATAACTGTACTTGCAGCTTCAGCTGTAGTTGTGGCACTACCAGTTGTGCTTTCCACAGCTGACGTCACATCAGCAGTTGTTATGTCTGCAACAGGGGTGGATACAGACTCTGTGGTCACGCCTGCAGTAGTGATTATCTCAGCAGTAGTTGTTTGGGCTGCTGAAGTGAATTCAACAGTAGTTGGCTCTGCAGCAGTGGTCTGAGCATCAGTGGTCACACCAGAAGTTGTAGTTATTTCAGATTTTGTGGTCTGAATAACTGTACTTGTAGCTTCAGCTGTGGTTGTGGCACTACCAGTTGTGCTTTCGACAGCTAATGTCACATCAGCAGTTGTTAAGTCTGCAACAGGGGTGGCCTCAGAACTTGAAGTCACTCCTGCAGTAGTGATTATCTCAGCAGTAGTTGTTTGGGCTGCTGAAGTGATTTCAACAGTAGTTGGCTCTGCAGCAGTGGTCTCAGCAGCAGTGGTCACACCAGGAGTTGTTGTTACTTCAGATACTGTGGTCTGAATAACTGTACTTGTAGCTTCAGCTGTGGTTGTGGCACTACCAGTTGTGCTTTCCACAGCTGACGTCAAATCAGCAGTTGTGGTCTCTGCAACAGGGGTGGACACAGAACTTGAAGTCACTCCTGCAGTAGTGATTATCTCAGCAGTAGTTGTTTGGGATGCTGAAGTGATTTCAACAGTAGTTGGCTCTGCAGCAGTGGTCTCAGCACCAGTGGTCACACCAGGAGTTGTTGTTACTTCAGATACTGTGGTCTGAATAACTGTACTTGTAGCTTCAGCTGTGGTTGTGGCACTACCCGTTGTGCTTTCCACAGCTGACGTCACATCAGCAGTTGTGGTCTCTGCAACAGGGGTGGCCACAGAACTGGAAGTCACTCCTGCAGTAGTGATTATCTCAGCAGTAGTTGTTTGGGATGCTGAAGTGATTTCAACAGTAGTTGGCACTGCAGCAGTGGTCTCAGCACCAGTGGTCACACCAGGAGTTGTTGGTACTTCAGATACTGTGGTCTGAATAACTGTACTTGCAGCTTCAGCTGTAGTTGTGGCACTACCAGTTGTGCTTTCCACAGCTGACGTCACATCAGCAGTTGTTATGTCTGCAACAGGGGTGGACACAGACTCTGTGGTCACTCCTGCAGTAGTGATTATCTCAGCAGTAGTTGTTTGGGCTGCTGAAGTGATTTCAACAGTAGTTGGCTCTGCAGCAGTGGTCTGAGCATCAGTGGTCACACCAGAAGTTGTAGTTATTTCAGATTTTGTGGTCTGAATAACTGTACTTGTAGCTTCAGCTGTGGTTGTGGCACTACCAGTTGTGCTTTCGACAGCTAATGTCACATCAGCAGTTGTTAAGTCTGCAACAGGGGTGGCCTCAGAACTTGAAGTCACTCCTGCAGTAGTGATTATCTCAGCAGTAGTTGTTTGGGCTGCTGAAGTGATTTCAACAGTAGTTGGCTCTGCAGCAGTGGTCTCAGCACCAGTGGTCACACCAGGAGTTGTTGTTACTTCAGATACTGTGGTCTGAATAACCGTACTTGTAGCTTCAGCTGTGGTTGTGGCACTACCCGTTGTGCTTTCCACAGCTGACGTCAAATCAGCAGTTGTGGTCTCTACAACAGGGGTGGCCACAGAACTTGAAGTCACTCCTGCAGTAGTGATTATCTCAGCAGTAGTTGTTTGGGATGCTGAAGTGATTTCAACAGTAGTTGGCTCTGCAGCAGTGGTCTCAGCACCAGTGGTCACACCAGAAGTTGTAGTTACTTCAGCAACTGTGGTCTGAATAACTGTACTTGTAGCTTCAGCTATGGTTGTGGCACTACCCGTTGTGCTTTCCACAGCTGATATCACATCAGCAGTTGTTATGTCTGAAACAGGGTTGGCCACAGAACTTGAAGTCAGTCCTGCAGTAGTGATTATCTCAGCAGTAGTTGTTTGGGCTGCTGAAGTGATTTCAACAGTAGTTGGCACTGCAGCAGTGGTCTCAGCACCAGTGGTCACACCAGGAGTTGTTGTTACTTCAGATACTGTGGTCTGAATAACTGTACTTGCAGCTTCAGCTGTAGTTGTGGCACTACCAGTTGTGCTTTCCACAGCTGACGTCACATCAGCAGTTGTTATGTCTGCAACAGGGGTAGACACAGACTCTGTGGTCACTCCTGCAGTAGTGATTATCTCAGCAGTAGTTGTTTGGGCTGCTGAAGTGAATTCAACAGTAGTTGGCTCTGCAGCAGTGGTCTGAGCATCAGTGGTCACACCAGAAGTTGTAGTTATTTCAGATTTTGTGGTCTGAATAACTGTACTTGTAGCTTCAGCTGTGGTTGTGGCACTACCAGTTGTGCTTTCGACAGCTGATGTCACATCAGCAGTTGTTAAGTCTGCAACAGGGGTGGCCTCAGAACTTGAAGTCACTCCTGCAGTAGTGATTATCTCAGCAGTAGTTGTTTGGGCTGCTGAAGTGATTTCAACAGTAGTTGGCTCTGCAGCAGTGGTCTCAGCAGCAGTGGTCACACCAGGAGTTGTTGTTACTTCAGATACTGTGGTCTGAATAACTGTACTTGTAGCTTCAGCTGTGGTTGTGGCACTACCAGTTGTGCTTTCCACAGCTGACGTCAAATCAGCAGTTGTGGTCTCTGCAACAGGGGTGGACACAGAACTTGAAGTCACTCCTGCAGTAGTGATTATCTCAGCAGTAGTTGTTTGGGATGCTGAAGTGATTTCAACAGTAGTTGGCTCTGCAGCAGTGGTCTCAGCACCAGTGGTCACACCAGGAGTTGTTGTTACTTCAGATACTGTGGTCTGAATAACTGTACTTGTAGCTTCAGCTGTGGTTGTGGCACTACCCGTTGTGCTTTCCACAGCTGACGTCACATCAGCAGTTGTGGTCTCTGCAACAGGGGTGGCCACAGAACTGGAAGTCACTCCTGCAGTAGTGATTATCTCAGCAGTAGTTGTTTGGGATGCTGAAGTGATTTCAACAGTAGTTGGCACTGCAGCAGTGGTCTCAGCACCAGTGGTCACACCAGGAGTTGTTGGTACTTCAGAAACTGTGGTCTGAATAACTGTACTTGCAGCTTCAGCTGTAGTTGTGGCACTACCAGTTGTGCTTTCCACAGCTGACGTCACATCAGCAGTTGTTATGTCTGCAACAGGGGTGGACACAGACTCTGTGGTCACTCCTGCAGTAGTGATTATCTCAGCAGTAGTTGTTTGGGCTGCTGAAGTGATTTCAACAGAAGTTGGCTCTGCAGCAGTGGTCTGAGCATCAGTGGTCACACCAGAAGTTGTAGTTATTTCAGATTTTGTGGTCTGAATAACTGTACTTGTAGCTTCAGCTGTGGTTGTGGCACTACCAGTTGTGCTTTCGACAGCTAATGTCACATCAGCAGTTGTTAAGTCTGCAACAGGGGTGGCCTCAGAACTTGAAGTCACTCCTGCAGTAGTGATTATCTCAGCAGTAGTTGTTTGGGCTGCTGAAGTGATTTCAACAGTAGTTGGCTCTGCAGCAGTGGTCTCAGCACCAGTGGTCACACCAGGAGTTGTTGTTACTTCAGATACTGTGGTCTGAATAACCGTACTTGTAGCTTCAGCTGTGGTTGTGGCACTACCCGTTGTGCTTTCCACAGCTGACGTCAAATCAGCAGTTGTGGTCTCTGCAACAGGGGTGGCCACAGAACTTGAAGTCACTCCTGCAGTAGTGATTATCTCAGCAGTAGTTGTTTGGGATGCTGAAGTGATTTCAACAGTAGTTGGCTCTGCAGCAGTGGTCTCAGCACCAGTGGTCACACCAGAAGTTGTAGTTACTTCAGCAACTGTGGTCTGAATAACTGTACTTGTAGCTTCAGCTATGGTTGTGGCACTACCCGTTGTGCTTTCCACAGCTGATATCACATCAGCAGTTGTTATGTCTGAAACAGGGTTGGCCACAGAACTTGAAGTCAGTCCTGCAGTAGTGATTATCTCAGCAGTAGTTGTTTGGGCTGCTGAAGTGATTTCAACAGTAGTTGGCACTGCAGCAGTGGTCTCAGCACCAGTGGTCACACCAGGAGTTGTTGTTACTTCAGATACTGTGGTCTGAATAACTGTACTTGCAGCTTCAGCTGTAGTTGTGGCACTACCAGTTGTGCTTTCCACAGCTGACGTCACATCAGCAGTTGTTATGTCTGCAACAGGGGTGGACACAGACTCTGTGGTCACTCCTGCAGTAGTGATTATCTCAGCAGTAGTTGTTTGGGCTGCTGAAGTGAATTCAACAGTAGTTGGCTCTGCAGCAGTGGTCTGAGCATCAGTGGTCACACCAGAAGTTGTAGTTATTTCAGATTTTGTGGTCTGAATAACTGTACTTGTAGCTTCAGCTGTGGTTGTGGCACTACCAGTTGTGCTTTCGACAGCTAATGTCACATCAGCAGTTGTTAAGTCTGCAACAGGGGTGGCCTCAGAACTTGAAGTCACTCCTGCAGTAGTGATTATCTCAGCAGTAGTTGTTTGGGCTGCTGAAGTGATTTCAACAGTAGTTGGCTCTGCAGCAGTGGTCTCAGCACCAGTGGTCACACCAGGAGTTGTTGTTACTTCAGATACTGTGGTCTGAATAACTGTACTTGTAGCTTCAGCTGTGGTTGTGGCACTACCAGTTGTGCTTTCCACAGCTGACGTCAAATCAGCAGTTGTGGTCTCTGCAACAGGGGTGGCCACAGAACTTGAAGTCACTCCTGCAGTAGTGATTATCTCAGCAGTAGTTGTTTGGGATACTGAAGTGATTTCAACAGTAGTTGGCTCTGCAGCAGTGGTCTCAGCACCAGTGGTCACACCAGGAGTTGTTGTTACTTCAGATACTGTGGTCTGAATAACTGTACTTGTAGCTTCAGCTGTGGTTGTGGCACTACCCGTTGTGCTTTCCACAGCTGACGTCACATCAGCAGTTGTTATGTCTGCAACAGGGGTGGACACAGACTCTGTGGTCACTCCTGCAGTAGTGATTATCTCAGCAGTAGTTGTTTGGGCTGCTGAAGTGAATTCAACAGTAGTTGGCTCTGCAGCAGTGGTCTGAGCATCAGTGGTCACACCAGAAGTTGTAGTTATTTCAGATTTTGTGGTCTGAATAACTGTACTTGTAGCTTCAGCTGTGGTTGTGGCACTACCAGTTGTGCTTTCGACAGCTAATGTCACATCAGCAGTTGTTAAGTCTGCAACAGGGGTGGCCTCAGAACTTGAAGTCACTCCTGCAGTAGTGATTATCTCAGCAGTAGTTGTTTGGGCTGCTGAAGTGATTTCAACAGTAGTTGGCTCTGCAGCAGTGGTCTCAGCACCAGTGGTCACACCAGGAGTTGTTGTTACTTCAGATACTGTGGTCTGAATAACTGTACTTGTAGCTTCAGCTGTGGTTGTGGCACTACCAGTTGTGCTTTCCACAGCTGACGTCAAATCAGCAGTTGTGGTCTCTGCAACAGGGGTGGCCACAGAACTTGAAGTCACTCCTGCAGTAGTGATTATCTCAGCAGTAGTTGTTTGGGATGCTGAAGTGATTTCAACAGTAGTTGGCTCTGCAGCAGTGGTCTCAGCACCAGTGGTCACACCAGGAGTTGTTGTTACTTCAGATACTGTGGTCTGAATAACTGTACTTGTAGCTTCAGCTGTGGTTGTGGCACTACCCGTTGTGCTTTCCACAGCTGACGTCACATCAGCAGTTGTGGTCTCTGCAACAGGGGTGGCCACAGAACTTGAAGTCACTCCTGCAGTAGTGATTATCTCAGCAGTAGTTGTTTGGGCTGCTGAAGTGATTTCAACAGTAGTTGGCTCTGCAGCAGTGGTCTCAGCACCAGTGGTCACACCAGGAGTTGTTGTTACTTCAGATACTGTGGTCTGAATAACTGTACTTGTAGCTTCAGCTGTAGTTGTGGCACTACCAGTTGTGCTTTCTACAGCTGATGTCACATCAGCAGTTGTTATGTCTGCAACAGGGGTGGCCACAGACTCTGTGGTCACTCCTGCAGTAGTGATTATCTCAGCAGTAGTTGTTTGGGCTGCTGAAGTGATTTCAACAGTAGTTAGCTCTGCAGCAGTGGTCTGAGCATCAGTGGTCACACCAGAAGTTGTAGTTATTTCAGATTTTGTGGTCTGAGTAACTGTACTTGTAGCTTCAGCTGTGGTTGTGGCTCTACCAGTTGTGCTTTCCACAGCTGATGTCACATCAGCAGTTGTTGTGTCTGCAACAGGGGTGGCCACAGAACTTGAAGTCACTCCTGCAGTAGTGATTATCTCAGCAGTAGTTGTTTGGGCTGCTGAAGTGAATTCAACAGTAGTTGGCTCTGCAGCAGTGGTCTCAGCATCAGTGGTCACACCAGAAGTTGTAGTTATTTCAGATTTTGTGGTCTGAATAACTGTACTTGTAGCTTCAGCTGTGGTTGTGGCACTACCAGTTGTGCTTTCGACAGCTATGTCACATCAGCAGTTGTTAAGTCTGCAACAGGGGTGGCCTCAGAACTTGAAGTCACTCCTGCAGTAGTGATTATCTCAGCAGTAGTTGTTTGGGCTGCTGAAGTGATTTCAACAGTAGTTGGCTCTGCAGCAGTGGTCTCTGCACCAGTGGTCACACCAGGAGTTGTTGTTACTTCAGATACTGTGGTCTGAATAACTGTACTTGTAGCTTCAGCTGTGGTTGTGGCACTACCAGTTGTGCTTTCCACAGCTGACGTCAAATCAGCAGTTGTGGTCTCTGCAACAGGGGTGGCCACAGAACTTGAAGTCACTCCTGCAGTAGTGATTATCTCAGCAGTAGTTGTTTGGGATACTGAAGTGATTTCAACAGTAGTTGGCTCTGCAGCAGTGGTCTCAGCACCAGTGGTCACACCAGGAGTTGTTGTTACTTCAGATACTGTGGTCTGAATAACTGTACTTGTAGCTTCAGCTGTGGTTTGGCACTACCAGTTGTGCTTTCACAGCTGACGTCACATCAGCAGTTGTGGTCTCTGCAACAGGGGTGGCCACAGAACTTGAAGTCACTCCTGCAGTAGTGATTATCTCAGCAGTAGTTGTTTGGGATGCTGAAGTGATTTCAACAGTAGTTGGCACTGCAGCAGTGGTCTCAGCACCAGTGGTCACACCAGGAGTTGTTGGTACTTCAGATACTGTGGTCTGAATAACTGTACTTGCAGCTTCAGCTGTAGTTGTGGCACTACCAGTTGTGCTTTCTACAGCTGATGTCACATCAGCAGTTGTTATGTCTGCAACAGGGGTGGCCACAGACTCTGTGGTCACTCCTGCAGTAGTGATTATCTCAGCAGTAGTTGTTTGGGCTGCTGAAGTGATTTCAACAGTAGTTGGCTCTGCAGCAGTGGTCTGAGCATCAGTGGTCACACCAGAAGTTGTAGTTATTTCAGATTTTGTGGTCTGAATAACTGTACTTGTAGCTTCAGCTGTGGTTGTGGCTCTACCAGTTGTGCTTTCCACAGCTGATGTCACATCAGCAGTTGTTGTGTCTGCAACAGGGGTGGCCACAGAACTTGAAGTCACTCCTGCAGTAGTGATTATCTCAGCAGTAGTTGTTTGGGCTGCTGAAGTGATTCAACAGTAGTTGGCTCTGCAGCAGTGGTCTCAGCACCAGTGGTCACACCAGAAGTTGTAGTTACTTCAGATTTGTGGTCTGAATAACTGTACTTGTAGCTTCAGCTGTGGTTGTGGCTCTACCAGTTGTGCTTTCCACAGCTGATGTCACATCAGCAGTTGTTGTGTCTGCAACAGGGGTGGACACAGACTCTGTAGTCACTCCTGCAGTAGTGATTATCTCAGCAGTAGTTGTTTGGGCTGCTGAAGTGATTTCAACAGTAGTTGGCTCTGCAGCAGTGGTCTCAGCACCAGTGGTCACACCAGGAGTTGTTGTTACTTTAGATACTGTGGTCTGAATAACTGTACTTGTAGCTTCAGCTGTGGTTGTGGCACTACCAGTTGTGCTTTCCACAGCTGACATCACATCAGCAGTTGTGGTCTCTGCAACAGGGGTGGCCACAGAACTTGAAGTCACTCCTGCAGTAGTGATTATCTCAGCAGTAGTTGTTTGGGCTGCTGAAGTGATTTCAACAGTAGTTGGCTCTGCAGCAGTGGTCTCAGCACCAGTGGTCACACCAGAAGTTGTAGTTACTTCAGCAACTGTGGTCTGAATAACTGTACTTGTAGCTTCAGCTGTGGTTGTGGCTCTACCAGTTGTGCTTTCTACAGCTGATGTCACATCAGCAGTTGTTGTGTCTGCAACAGGGGTGGACACAGACTCTGTAGTCACTCCTGCAGTAGTGATTATCTCAGCAGTAGTTGTTTGGGCTGCTGAAGTGATTTCAACAGTAGTTGGCTCTGCAGCAGTTGTCTCAGCACCAGTGGTCACACCAGGAGTTGTTGTTACTTCAGCTACTGTGGTCTGAATAACTGTACTTGTAGCTTCAGCTGTGGTTGTGGCACTACCAGTTGTGCTTTCCACAGCTGATGTCACATCAGCAGTTGTGGTCTCTGCAACAGGGGTGGCCACAGAACTTGAAGTCACTCCTGCAGTAGTGATTATCTCAGCAGTAGTTGTTTGGGCTGCTGAAGTGATTTCAACAGTAGTTGGCTCTGCAGCAGTGGTCTCAGCATCAGTGGTCACACCAGAAGTTGTAGTTATTTCAGATTTTGTGGTCTGAATAACTGTACTTGTAGCTTCAGCTGTGGTTGTGGCTCTACCAGTTGTGCTTTCCACAGCTGATGTCACATCAGCAGTTGTTGTGTCTGCAACAGGCGTGGACTCTGTAGTCACTCCTGCAGTAGTGATTATCTCAGCAGTAGTTGTTTGGGCTGCTGAAGTGATTTCAACAGTAGTTGGCTCTGCAGCAGTGGTCTCAGCACCAGTGGTCACACCAGAAGTTGTAGTTACTTCAGAACTGTGGTCTGAATAACTGTACTTGTAGCTTCAGCTGTGGTTGTGGCTCTACCAGTTGTGCTTTCTTCAGCTGATGTCACATCAGCAGTTGTTGTGTCTGCAACAGGGGTGGACACAGACTCTGTAGTCACTCCTGCAGTAGTGATTATCTCAGCAGTAGTTGTTTGGGCTGCTGAAGTGATTTCAACAGTAGTTGGCTCTGCAGCAGTGGTCTCAGCACCAGTGGTCACACCAGGAGTTGTTGTTACTTCAGCTACTGTGGTCTGAATAACTGTACTTGTAGCTTCAGCTGTGGTTGTGGCACTACCAGTTGTGCTTTCCACAGCTGATGTCACATCAGCAGTTGTGGTCTCTGCAACAGGGGTGGCCACAGACCTTGAAGTCACTCCTGCAGTAGTGATTATCTCAGCAGTAGTTGTTTGGGATGCTGAAGTGATTTCAACAGTAGTTGGCTCTGCAGCAGTGGTCTCAGCACCAGTGGTCACACCAGAAGTTGTAGTTACTTCAGCAACTGTGGTCTGAATAACTGTACTTGTAGCTTCAGCTGTGGTTGTGGCACTACCAGTTGTGCTTTCTACAGCTGATGTCACATCAGCAGTTGTTATGTCTGCAACAGGGGTGGCCACAGAACTTGAAGTCACTCCTGCAGTAGTGATTATCTCAGCAGTAGTTGTTTGGGCTGCTGAAGTGATTTCAACAGTAGTTGGCTCTGCAGCAGTGGTCTCAGCACCAGTGGTCACACCAGGAGTTGTTGTTACTTCAGATACTGTGGTCTGAATAACTGTACTTGTAGCTTCAGCTGTGGTTGTGGCACTACCAGTTGTGCTTTCCACAGCTGACGTCACATCAGCAGTTGTGGTCTCTGCAACAGGGGTGGCCACAGAACTTGAAGTCACTCCTGCAGTAGTGATTATCTCAGCAGTAGTTGTTTGGGATGCTGAAGTGATTTCAACAGTAGTTGGCTCTGCAGCAGTGGTCTCAGCACCAGTGGTCACACCAGAGTTGTTGTTACTTCAGATACTGTGGTCTGAATAACTGTACTTGTAGCTTCAGCTGTGGTTGTGGCACTACCAGTTGTGCTTTCTACAGCTGATGTCACATCAGCAGTTGTTATGTCTGCAACAGGGGTGGCCACAGACTCTGTGGTCACTCCTGCAGTAGTGATTATCTCAGCAGTAGTTGTTTGGGCTGCTGAAGTGATTTCAACAGTAGTTGGCTCTGCAGCAGTGGTCTGAGCATCAGTGGTCACACCAGAAGTTGTAGTTATTTCAGATTTTGTGGTCTGAATAACTGTACTTGTAGCTTCAGCTGTGGTTGTGGCTCTACCAGTTGTGCTTTCCACAGCTGATGTCACATCAGCAGTTGTTATGTCTGCAACAGGGGTGGCCACAGAACTTGAAGTCACTCCTGCAGTAGTGATTATCTCAGCAGTAGTTGTTTGGGCTGCTGAAGTGATTTCAACAGTAGTTGGCTCTGCAGCAGTGGTCTCAGCACCAGTGGTCACACCAGAAGTTGTAGTTATTTCAGATTTTGTGGTCTGAATAACTGTACTTGTAGCTTCAGCTGTGGTTGTGGCTCTACCAGTTGTGCTTTCCACAGCTGATGTCACATCAGCAGTTGTTGTGTCTGCAACAGGCGTGGACACAGACTCTGTAGTCACTCCTGCAGTAGTGATTATCTCAGCAGTAGTTGTTTGGGCTGCTGAAGTGATTTCAACAGTAGTTGGCTCTGCAGCAGTGGTCTCAGCACCAGTGGTCACACCAGGAGTTGTGTTACTTCAGATACTGTGGTCTGAATAACTGTACTTGTAGCTTCAGCTGTGGTTGTGGCACTACCAGTTGTGCTTTCCACAGCTGACGTCACATCAGCAGTTGTGGTCTCTGCAACAGGGGTGGCCACAGAACTTGAAGTCACTCCTGCAGTAGTGATTATCTCAGCAGTAGTTGTTTGGGCTGCTGAAGTGATTCAACAGTAGTTGGCTCTGCAGCAGTGGTCTCAGCACCAGTGGTCACACCAGAAGTTGTAGTTACTTCAGCAACTGTGGTCTGAATAACTGTACTTGTAGCTTCAGCTGTGGTTGTGGCTCTACCAGTTGTGCTTTCTACAGCTGATGTCACATCAGCAGTTGTTGTGTCTGCAACAGGGGTGGACACAGACTCTGTAGTCACTCCTGCAGTAGTGATTATCTCAGCAGTAGTTGTTTGGGCTGCTGAAGTGATTTCAACAGTAGTTGGCTCTGCAGCAGTGGTCTCAGCACCAGTGGTCACACCAGGAGTTGTTGTTACTTCAGCTACTGTGGTCTGAATAACTGTACTTGTAGCTTCAGCTGTGGTTGTGGCACTACCAGTTGTGCTTTCCACAGCTGATGTCACATCAGCAGTTGTGGTCTCTGCAACAGGGGTGGCCACAGAACTTGAAGTCACTCCTGCAGTAGTGATTATCTCAGCAGTAGTTGTTTGGGCTGCTGAAGTGATTTCAACAGTAGTTGGCTCTGCAGCAGTGGTCTCAGCACCAGTGGTCACACCAGAAGTTGTAGTTATTTCAGATTTTGTGGTCTGAATAACTGTACTTGTAGCTTCAGCTGTGGTTGTGGCTCTACCAGTTGTGCTTTCCACAGCTGATGTCACATCAGCAGTTGTTGTGTCTGCAACAGGCGTGGACCTCTCTAGTCACTCCTGCAGTAGTGATTATCTCAGCAGTAGTTGTTTGGGCTGCTGAAGTGATTTCAACAGTAGTTGGCTCTGCAGCAGTGGTCTCAGCACCAGTGGTCACACCAGAAGTTGTAGTTACTTCAGCAACTGTGGTCTGAATAACTGTACTTGTAGCTTCAGCTGTGGTTGTGGCTCTACCAGTTGTGCTTTCTACAGCTGATGTCACATCAGCAGTTGTTGTGTCTGCAACAGGGGTGGCCACAGACTCTGTAGTCACTCCTGCAGTAGTGATTATCTCAGCAGTAGTTGTTTGGGCTGCTGAAGTGATTTCAACAGTAGTTGGCTCTGCAGCAGTGGTCTCAGCACCAGTGGTCACACCAGAAGTTGTAGTTATTTCAGATTTGTGGTCTGAATAACTGTACTTGTAGCTTCAGCTGTGGTTGTGGCTCTACCAGTTGTGCTTTCCACAGCTGATGTCACATCAGCAGTTGTTGTGTCTGCAACAGGGGTGGACACAGACTCTGTAGTCACTCCTGCAGTAGTGATTATCTCAGCAGTAGTTGTTTGGGCTGCTGAAGTGATTTCAACAGTAGTTGGCTCTGCAGCAGTGGTCTCAGCACCAGTGGTCACACCAGAAGTTGTAGTTACTTCAGCAACTGTGGTCTGAATAACTGTACTTGTAGCTTCAGCTGTGGTTGTGGCACTACCAGTTGTGCTTTCCACAGCTGATGTCACATCAGCAGTTGTGGTCTCTGCAACAGGGGTGGCCACAGAACTTGAAGTCACTCCTGCAGTAGTGATTATCTCAGCAGTAGTTGTTTGGGCTGCTGAAGTGATTTCAACAGTAGTTGGCTCTGCAGCAGTGGTCTCAGCACCAGTGGTCACACCAGAAGTTGTAGTTATTTCAGATTTGTGGTCTGAATAACTGTACTTGTAGCTTCAGCTGTGGTTGTGGCACTACCAGTTGTGCTTTCGACAGCTGATGTCACATCAGCAGTTGTTAGTGTCTGCAACAGGGGTGGCCACAGAACTTGAAGTCACTCCTGCAGTAGTGATTATCTCAGCAGTAGTTGTTTGGGCTGCTGAAGTGATTTCAACAGTAGTTGGCTCTGCAGCAGTGGTCTCAGCATCAGTGGTCACACCAGAAGTTGTAGTTACTTCAGATACTGTGGTCTGAATAACTGTACTTGTAGCTTCAGCTGTGGTTGTGGCTCTACCAGTTGTGCTTTCCACAGCTGATGTCACATCAGCAGTTGTTGTGTCTGCAACAGGGGTGGCCACAGAACTTGAAGTCACTCCTGCAGTAGTGATTATCTCAGCAGTAGTTGTTTGGGCTGCTGAAGTGATTTCAACAGTAGTTGGCTCTGCAGCAGTGGTCTCAGCACCAGTGGTCACACCAGAAGTTGTAGTTATTTCAGATTTTGTGGTCTGAATAACTGTACTTGTAGCTTCAGCTGTGGTTGTGGCTCTACCAGTTGTGCTTTCCACAGCTGATGTCACATCAGCAGTTGTTGTGTCTGCAACAGGGGTGGACACAGACTCTGTAGTCACTCCTGCAGTAGTGATTATCTCAGCAGTAGTTGTTTGGGCTGCTGAAGTGATTTCAACAGTAGTTGGCTCTGCAGCAGTGGTCTCAGCACCAGTGGTCACACCAGGAGTTGTTGTTACTTCAGATACTGTGGTCTGAATAACTGTACTTGTAGCTTCAGCTGTGGTTGTGGCACTACCAGTTGTGCTTTCCACAGCTGACGTCACATCAGCAGTTGTGGTCTCTGCAACAGGGGTGGCCACAGAACTTGAAGTCACTCCTGCAGTAGTGATTATCTCAGCAGTAGTTGTTTGGGCTGCTGAAGTGAATTCAACAGTAGTTGGCTCTGCAGCAGTGGTCTCAGCACCAGTGGTCACACCAGAAGTTGTAGTTACTTCAGCAACTGTGGTCTGAATAACTGTACTTGTAGCTTCAGCTGTGGTTGTGGCTCTACCAGTTGTGCTTTCTACAGCTGATGTCACATCAGCAGTTGTTGTGTCTGCAACAGGGGTGGACACAGACTCTGTAGTCACTCCTGCAGTAGTGATTATCTCAGCAGTAGTTGTTTGGGCTGCTGAAGTGATTTCAACAGTAGTTGGCTCTGCAGCAGTGGTCTCAGCACCAGTGGTCACACCAGAGTTGTTGTTACTTCAGCTACTGTGGTCTGAATAACTGTACTTGTAGCTTCAGCTGTGGTTGTGGCACTACCAGTTGTGCTTTCCACAGCTGATGTCACATCAGCAGTTGTGGTCTCTGCAACAGGGGTGGCCACAGAACTTGAAGTCACTCCTGCAGTAGTGATTATCTCAGCAGTAGTTGTTTGGGCTGCTGAAGTGATTTCAACAGTAGTTGGCTCTGCAGCAGTGGTCTCAGCATCAGTGGTCACACCAGAAGTTGTAGTTATTTCAGATTTGTGGTCTGAATAACTGTACTTGTAGCTTCAGCTGTGGTTGTGGCTCTACCAGTTGTGCTTTCCACAGCTGATGTCACATCAGCAGTTGTTGTGTCTGCAACAGGGTGGACTCTGTAGTCACTCCTGCAGTAGTGATTATCTCAGCAGTAGTTGTTTGGGCTGCTGAAGTGATTTCAACAGTAGTTGGCTCTGCAGCAGTGGTCTCAGCACCAGTGGTCACACCAGAAGTTGTAGTTACTTCAGCACTGTGGTCTGAATAACTGTACTTGTAGCTTCAGCTGTGGTTGTGGCTCTACCAGTTGTGCTTTCTACAGCTGATGTCACATCAGCAGTTGTTGTGTCTGCAACAGGGGTGGACACAGACTCTGTAGTCACTCCTGCAGTAGTGATTATCTCAGCAGTAGTTGTTTGGGCTGCTGAAGTGATTTCAACAGTAGTTGGCTCTGCAGCAGTGGTCTCAGCACCAGTGGTCACACCAGGAGTTGTTGTTACTTCAGATACTGTGGTCTGAATAACTGTACTTGTAGCTTCAGCTGTGGTTGTGGCACTACCAGTTGTGCTTTCCACAGCTGACGTCACATCAGCAGTTGTGGTCTCTGCAACAGGGGTGGCCACAGAACTTGAAGTCACTCCTGCAGTAGTGATTATCTCAGCAGTAGTTGTTTGGGCTGCTGAAGTGATTTCAACAGTAGTTGGCTCTGCAGCAGTGGTCTCAGCACCAGTGGTCACACCAGAAGTTGTAGTTACTTCAGCAACTGTGGTCTGAATAACTGTACTTGTAGCTTCAGCTGTGGTTGTGGCTCTACCAGTTGTGCTTTCTACAGCTGATGTCACATCAGCAGTTGTTATGTCTGCAACAGGGGTGGCCACAGACTCTGTGTCACTCCTGCAGTAGTGATTATCTCAGCAGTAGTTGTTTGGGCTGCTGAAGTGATTTCAACAGTAGTTGGCTCTGCAGCAGTGGTCTCAGCATCAGTGGTCACACCAGAAGTTGTAGTTCTTCAGATTTTGTGGTCTGAATAACTGTACTTGTAGCTTCAGCTGTGGTTGTGGCTCTACCAGTTGTGCTTTCCACAGCTGATGTCACATCAGCAGTTGTGTCTGCAACAGGGGTGGCCACAGACTCTGTAGTCACTCCTGCAGTAGTGATTATCTCAGCAGTAGTTGTTTGGGCTGCTGAAGTGAATTCAACAGTAGTTGGCTCTGCAGCAGTGGTCTCAGCACCAGTGGTCACACCAGAAGTTGTAGTTATTTCAGATTTTGTGGTCTGAATAACTGTACTTGTAGCTTCAGCTGTGGTTGTGGCTCTACCAGTTGTGCTTTCCACAGCTGATGTCACATCAGCAGTTGTTGTGTCTGCAACAGGGTGGACACAGACTCTGTAGTCACTCCTGCAGTAGTGATTATCTCAGCAGTAGTTGTTTGGGCTGCTGAAGTGATTTCAACAGTAGTTGGCTCTGCAGCAGTGGTCTCAGCACCAGTGGTCACACCAGGAGTTGTTGTTACTTCAGATACTGTGGTCTGAATAACTGTACTTGTAGCTTCAGCTGTGGTTGTGGCACTACCAGTTGTGCTTTCCACAGCTGACGTCACATCAGCAGTTGTTGTCTCTGCAACAGGGGTGGCCACAGAACTTGAAGTCACTCCTGCAGTAGTGATTATCTCAGCAGTAGTTGTTTGGGCTGCTGAAGTGATTTCAACAGTAGTTGGCTCTGCAGCAGTGGTCTCAGCACCAGTGGTCACACCAGAAGTTGTAGTTACTTCAGCAACTGTGGTCTGAATAACTGTACTTGTAGCTTCAGCTGTGGTTGTGGCTCTACCAGTTGTGCTTTCTACAGCTGATGTCACATCAGCAGTTGTTGTGTCTGCAACAGGGGTGGACACAGACTCTGTAGTCACTCCTGCAGTAGTGATTATCTCAGCAGTAGTTGTTTGGGCTGCTGAAGTGATTTCAACAGTAGTTGGCTCTGCAGCAGTGGTCTCAGCACCAGTGGTCACACCAGGAGTTGTTGTTACTTCAGATACTGTGGTCTGAATAACTGTACTTGTAGCTTCAGCTGTGGTTGTGGCACTACCAGTTGTGCTTTCCACAGCTGATGTCACATCAGCAGTTGTGTCTCTGCAACAGGGGTGGCCACAGAACTTGAAGTCACTCCTGCAGTAGTGATTATCTCAGCAGTAGTTGTTTGGGCTGCTGAAGTGATTTCAACAGTAGTTGGCTCTGCAGCAGTGGTCTCAGCACCAGTGGTCACACCAGAAGTTGTAGTTACTTCAGATTTTGTGGTCTGAATAACTGTACTTGTAGCTTCAGCTGTGGTTGTGGCACTACCAGTTGTGCTTTCCACAGCTGATGTCACATCAGCAGTTGTTGTCTGCAACAGGGGTGGCCACAGAACTTGAAGTCACTCCTGCAGTAGTGATTATCTCAGCAGTAGTTGTTTGGGCTGCTGAAGTGATTTCAACAGTAGTTGGCTCTGCAGCAGTGGTCTCAGCACCAGTGGTCACACCAGGAGTTGTAGTTACTTCAGATACTGTGGTCTGAACAACTGTACTTGTAGCTTCAGCTGTGGTTGTGGCACTACCAGTTGTGCTTTCCACAGCTGATGTCACATCAGCAGTTGTTGTGTCTGCAACAGGGGTGGCCACAGACTCTGTAGTCACTCCTGCAGTAGTGATTATCTCAGCAGTAGTTGTTTGGGCTGCTGAAGTGATTTCAACAGTAGTTGGCTCTGCAGCAGTGGTCTCAGCACCAGTGGTCACACCAGAAGTTGTAGTTACTTCAGATACTGTGGTCTGAATAACTGTACTTGTAGCTTCAGCTGTGGTTGTGGCTCTACCAGTTGTGCTTTCCACAGCTGATGTCACATCAGCAGTTGTTGTGTCTGCAACAGGGGTGGACACAGACTCTGTAGTCACTCCTGCAGTAGTGATTATCTCAGCAGTAGTTGTTTGGGCTGCTGAAGTGATTTCAACAGTAGTTGGCTCTGCAGCAGTGGTCTCAGCACCAGTGGTCACACCAGAAGTTGTTGTTACTTCAGATACTGTGGTCTGAATAACTGTACTTGTAGCTTCAGCTGTGGTTGTGGCTCTACCAGTTGTGCTTTCCACAGCTGATGTCACATCAGCAGTTGTTGTGTCTGCAACAGGGGTGGCCACAGACTCTGTAGTCACTCCTGCAGTAGTGATTATCTCAGCAGTAGTTGTTTGGGCTGCTGAAGTGATTTCAACAGTAGTTGGCTCTGCAGCAGTGGTCTCAGCACCAGTGGTCACACCAGAAGTTGTAGTTACTTCAGAACTGTGGTCTGAATAACTGTACTTGTAGCTTCAGCTGTGGTTGTGGCTCTACCAGTTGTGCTTTCCACAGCTGATGTCACATCAGCAGTTGTTGTGTCTGCAACAGGGGTGGACACAGACTCTGTGGTCACTCCTGCAGTAGTGATTATCTCAGCAGTAGTTGTTTGGGCTGCTGAAGTGATTTCAACAGTAGTTGGCTCTGCAGCAGTGGTCTCAGCATCAGTGGTCACACCAGAAGTTGTAGTTACTTCAGATACTGTGGTCTGAATAACTGTACTTGTAGCTTCAGCTGTGGTTGTGGCACTACCAGTTGTGCTTTCCACAGCTGATGTCACATCAGCAGTTGTTGTCTGCAACAGGGGTGGCCACAGAACTTGAAGTCACTCCTGCAGTAGTGATTATCTCAGCAGTAGTTGTTTGGGCTGCTGAAGTGATTTCAACAGTAGTTGGCTCTGCAGCAGTGGTCTCAGCACCAGTGGTCACACCAGAAGTTGTAGTTACTTCAGCTACTGTGGTCTGAATAACTGTACTTGTAGCTTCAGCTGTGGTTGTGGCTCTACCAGTTGTGCTTTCTACAGCTGATGTCACATCAGCAGTTGTTGTGTCTGCAACAGGGGTGGACACAGACTCTGTGGTCACTCCTGCAGTAGTGATTATCTCAGCAGTAGTTGTTTGGGCTGCTGAAGTGATTTCAACAGTAGTTGGCTCTGCAGCAGTGGTCTCAGCACCAGTGGTCACACCAGAGTTGTTGTTACTTCAGATACTGTGGTCTGAATAACTGTACTTGTAGCTTCAGCTGTGGTTGTGGCACTACCAGTTGTGCTTTCCACAGCTGATGTCACATCAGCAGTTGTTGTGTCTGCAACAGGGGTGGACACAGACTCTGTGGTCACTCCTGCAGTAGTGATTATCTCAGCAGTAGTTGTTTGGGCTGCTGAAGTGATTTCAACAGTAGTTGGCTCTGCAGCAGTGGTCTCAGCACCAGTGGTCACACCAGGAGTTGTTGTTACTTCAGATATTGTGGTCTGAATAACTGTACTTGTAGCTTCAGCTGTGGTTGTGGCTCTACCAGTTGTGCTTTCCACAGCTGACGTCAATCAGCAGTTGTGGTCTCTGCAACAGGGGTGGCCACAGAACTTGAAGTCACTCCTGCAGTAGTGATTATCTCAGCAGTAGTTGTTTGGGCTGCTGAAGTGATTTCAACAGTAGTTGGCTCTGCAGCAGTGGTCTCAGCACCAGTGGTCACACCAGGAGTTGTTGTTACTTCAGCTACTGTGGTCTGAATAACTGTACTTGTAGCTTCAGCTGTGGTTGTGGCTCTACCAGTTGTGCTTTCCACAGCTGACGTCACATCAGCAGTTGTTGTGTCTGCAACAGGGGTGGCCACAGAACTTGAGGTCACTCCTGCAGTAGTGATTATCTCAGCAGTAGTTGTTTGGGCTGCTGAAGTGATTTCAACAGTAGTTGGCTCTGCAGCAGTGGTCTCAGCACCAGTGGTCACACCAGAAGTTGTAGTTATTTCAGATTTTGTGGTCTGAATAACTGTACTTGTAGCTTCAGCTGTGGTTGTGGCACTACCAGTTGTGCTTTCCACAGCTGATGTCACATCAGCAGTTGTTAAGTCTGCAACAGGGGTGGCCACAGAACTTGAAGTCACTCCTGCAGTAGTGATTATCTCAGCAGTAGTTGTTTGGGCTGCTGAAGTGATTTCAACAGTAGTTGGCTCTGCAGCAGTGGTCTCAGCACCAGTGGTCACACCAGAAGTTGTAGTTATTTCAGATTTTGTGGTCTGAATAACTGTACTTGTAGCTTCAGCTGTGGTTGTGGCACTACCAGTTGTGCTTTCCACAGCTGATGTCACATCAGCAGTTGTTAAGTCTGCAACAGGGGTGGCCACAGAACTTGAAGTCACTCCTGCAGTAGTGATTATCTCAGCAGTAGTTGTTTGGGCTGCTGAAGTGATTTCAACAGTAGTTGGCTCTGCAGCAGTGGTCTCAGCATCAGTGGTCACACCAGGAGTTGTTGTTACTTCAGATACTGTGGTCTGAATAACTGTACTTGTAGCTTCAGCTGTGGTTGTGGCACTACCAGTTGTGCTTTCCACAGCTGACGTCAAATCAGCAGTTGTGGTCTCTGCAACAGGGGTGGCCACAGAACTTGAAGTCACTCCTGCAGTAGTGATTATCTCAGCAGTAGTTGTTTGGGCTGCTGAAGTGATTTCAACAGTAGTTGGCTCTGCAGCAGTGGTCTCAGCACCAGTGGTCACACCAGAAGTTGTAGTTACTTCAGCTACTGTGGTCTGAATAACTGTACTTGTAGCTTCAGCTGTGGTTGTGGCTCTACCAGTTGTGCTTTCTACAGCTGATGTCACATCAGCAGTTGTTATGTCTGCAACAGGGGTGGCCACAGACTCTGTGGTCACTCCTGCAGTAGTGATTATCTCAGCAGTAGTTGTTTGGGCTGCTGAAGTGATTTCAACAGTAGTTGGCTCTGCAGCAGTGGTCTCAGCACCAGTGGTCACACCAGAAGTTGTAGTTACTTCAGATTTTGTGGTCTGAATAACTGTACTTGTAGCTTCAGCTGTGGTTGTGGCACTACCAGTTGTGCTTTCCACAGCTGACGTCACATCAGCAGTTGTGGTCTCTGCAACAGGGGTGGCCACAGAACTTGAAGTCACTCCTGCAGTAGTGATTATCTCAGCAGTAGTTGTTTGGGCTGCTGAAGTGATTTCAACAGTAGTTGGCTCTGCAGCAGTGGTCTCAGCACCAGTGGTCACACCAGAAGTTGTAGTTACTTCAGCAACTGTGGTCTGAATAACTGTACTTGTAGCTTCAGCTGTGGTTGTGGCTCTACCAGTTGTGCTTTCTACAGCTGATGTCACATCAGCAGTTGTTAAGTCTGCAACAGGGGTGGACACAGACTCTGTGGTCACTCCTGCAGTAGTGATTATCTCAGCAGTAGTTGTTTGGGCTGCTGAAGTGATTTCAACAGTAGTTGGCTCTGCAGCAGTGGTCTCAGCACCAGTGGTCACACCAGGAGTTGTTGTTACTTCAGATACTGTGGTCTGAATAACTGTACTTGTAGCTTCAGCTGTGGTTGTGGCACTACCAGTTGTGCTTTCCACAGCTGACGTCACATCAGCAGTTGTGGTCTCTGCAACAGGGGTGGCCACAGAACTTGAAGTCACTCCTGCAGTAGTGATTATCTCAGCAGTAGTTGTTTGGGCTGCTGAAGTGATTTCAACAGTAGTTGGCTCTGCAGCAGTGGTCTCAGCACCAGTGGTCACACCAGAAGTTGTAGTTACTTCAGAACTGTGGTCTGAATAACTGTACTTGTAGCTTCAGCTGTGGTTGTGGCTCTACCAGTTGTGCTTTCTACAGCTGATGTCACATCAGCAGTTGTTATGTCTGCAACAGGGGTGGCCACAGACTCTGTGGTCACTCCTGCAGTAGTGATTATCTCAGCAGTAGTTGTTTGGGCTGCTGAAGTGATTTCAACAGTAGTTGGCTCTGCAGCAGTGGTCTCAGCACCAGTGGTCACACCAGAAGTTGTAGTTATTTCAGATTTTGTGGTCTGAATAACTGTACTTGTAGCTTCAGCTGTGGTTGTGGCTCTACCAGTTGTGCTTTCCACAGCTGATGTCACATCAGCAGTTGTTGTGTCTGCAACAGGGGTGGACTCTGTAGTCACTCCTGCAGTAGTGATTATCTCAGCAGTAGTTGTTTGGGCTGCTGAAGTGATTTCAACAGTAGTTGGCTCTGCAGCAGTGGTCTCAGCACCAGTGGTCACACCAGGAGTTGTTGTTACTTCAGATACTGTGGTCTGAATAACTGTACTTGTAGCTTCAGCTGTGGTTGTGGCACTACCAGTTGTGCTTTCCACAGCTGACGTCACATCAGCAGTTGTGGTCTCTGCAACAGGGGTGGCCACAGAACTTGAAGTCACTCCTGCAGTAGTGATTATCTCAGCAGTAGTTGTTTGGGCTGCTGAAGTGATTTCAACAGTAGTTGGCTCTGCAGCAGTGGTCTCAGCACCAGTGGTCACACCAGAAGTTGTAGTTACTTCAGCAACTGTGGTCTGAATAACTGTACTTGTAGCTTCAGCTGTGGTTGTGGCTCTACCAGTTGTGCTTTCTACAGCTGATGTCACATCAGCAGTTGTTATGTCTGCAACAGGGGTGGACACAGACTCTGTAGTCACTCCTGCAGTAGTGATTATCTCAGCAGTAGTTGTTTGGGCTGCTGAAGTGATTTCAACAGTAGTTGGCTCTGCAGCAGTGGTCTCAGCACCAGTGGTCACACCAGGAGTTGTTGTTACTTCAGCTACTGTGGTCTGAATAACTGTACTTGTAGCTTCAGCTGTGGTTGTGGCACTACCAGTTGTGCTTTCCACAGCTGACGTCAATCAGCAGTTGTGGTCTCTGCAACAGGGGTGGCCACAGAACTTGAAGTCACTCCTGCAGTAGTGATTATCTCAGCAGTAGTTGTTTGGGCTGCTGAAGTGATTTCAACAGTAGTTGGCTCTGCAGCAGTGGTCTCAGCACCAGTGGTCACACCAGAAGTTGTTGTTACTTCAGCAACTGTGGTCTGAATAACTGTACTTGTAGCTTCAGCTGTGGTTGTGGCACTACCAGTTGTGCTTTCGACAGCTGATGTCACATCAGCAGTTGTTATGTCTGCAACAGGGGTGGCCACAGACTCTGTGGTCACTCCTGCAGTAGTGATTATCTCAGCAGTAGTTGTTTGGGCTGCTGAAGTGATTTCAACAGTAGTTGGCTCTGCAGCAGTGGTCTCAGCACCAGTGGTCACACCAGAAGTTGTAGTTATTTCAGATTTTGTGGTCTGAATAACTGTACTTGTAGCTTCAGCTGTGGTTGTGGCTCTACCAGTTGTGCTTTCCACAGCTGATGTCACATCAGCAGTTGTTAAGTCTGCAACAGGGGTGGCCACAGAACTTGAAGTCACTCCTGCAGTAGTGATTATCTCAGCAGTAGTTGTTTGGGCTGCTGAAGTGATTTCAACAGTAGTTGGCTCTGCAGCAGTGGTCTCAGCACCAGTGGTCACACCAGAAGTTGTAGTTATTTCAGATTTTGTGGTCTGAATAACTGTACTTGTAGCTTCAGCTGTGGTTGTGGCACTACCAGTTGTGCTTTCCACAGCTGATGTCACATCAGCAGTTGTTAAGTCTGCAACAGGGGTGGCCACAGAACTTGAAGTCACTCCTGCAGTAGTGATTATCTCAGCAGTAGTTGTTTGGGCTGCTGAAGTGATTTCAACAGTAGTTGGCTCTGCAGCAGTGGTCTCAGCACCAGTGGTCACACCAGAAGTTGTAGTTACTTCAGAACTGTGGTCTGAATAACTGTACTTGTAGCTTCAGCTGTGGTTGTGGCTCTACCAGTTGTGCTTTCTACAGCTGATGTCACATCAGCAGTTGTTATGTCTGCAACAGGGGTGGCCACAGACTCTGTGGTCACTCCTGCAGTAGTGATTATCTCAGCAGTAGTTGTTTGGGCTGCTGAAGTGATTTCAACAGTAGTTGGCTCTGCAGCAGTGGTCTCAGCATCAGTGGTCACACCAGAAGTTGTAGTTATTTCAGATTTTGTGGTCTGAATAACTGTACTTGTAGCTTCAGCTGTGGTTGTGGCACTACCAGTTGTGCTTTCCACAGCTGATGTCACATCAGCAGTTGTTAAGTCTGCAACAGGGGTGGCCACAGAACTTGAAGTCACTCCTGCAGTAGTGATTATCTCAGCAGTAGTTGTTTGGGCTGCTGAAGTGATTTCAACAGTAGTTGGCTCTGCAGCAGTGGTCTCAGCACCAGTGGTCACACCAGGAGTTGTTGTTACTTCAGATACTGTGGTCTGAATAACTGTACTTGTAGCTTCAGCTGTGGTTGTGGCTCTACCAGTTGTGCTTTCTACAGCTGATGTCACATCAGCAGTTGTTGTGTCTGCAACAGGGGTGGACACAGACTCTGTGGTCACTCCTGCAGTAGTGATTATCTCAGCAGTAGTTGTTTGGGCTGCTGAAGTGATTTCAACAGTAGTTGGCTCTGCAGCAGTGGTCTCAGCACCAGTGGTCACACCAGGAGTTGTTGTTACTTCAGATACTGTGGTCTGAATAACTGTACTTGTAGCTTCAGCTGTGGTTGTGGCACTACCAGTTGTGCTTTCCACAGCTGACGTCAAATCAGCAGTTGTGGTCTCTGCAACAGGGGTGGCCACAGAACTTGAAGTCACTCCTGCAGTAGTGATTATCTCAGCAGTAGTTGTTTGGGCTGCTGAAGTGATTTCAACAGTAGTTGGCTCTGCAGCAGTGGTCTCAGCACCAGTGGTCACACCAGAAGTTGTAGTTACTTCAGCAACTGTGGTCTGAATAACTGTACTTGTAGCTTCAGCTGTGGTTGTGGCTCTACCAGTTGTGCTTTCTACAGCTGATGTCACATCAGCAGTTGTTAAGTCTGCAACAGGGGTGGACACAGACTCTGTGGTCACTCCTGCAGTAGTGATTATCTCAGCAGTAGTTGTTTGGGCTGCTGAAGTGATTTCAACAGTAGTTGGCTCTGCAGCAGTGGTCTCAGCACCAGTGGTCACACCAGGAGTTGTTGTTACTTCAGATACTGTGGTCTGAATAACTGTACTTGTAGCTTCAGCTGTGGTTGTGGCACTACCAGTTGTGCTTTCCACAGCTGACGTCACATCAGCAGTTGTGGTCTCTGCAACAGGGGTGGCCACAGAACTTGAAGTCACTCCTGCAGTAGTGATTATCTCAGCAGTAGTTGTTTGGGCTGCTGAAGTGATTTCAACAGTAGTTGGCTCTGCAGCAGTGGTCTCAGCACCAGTGGTCACACCAGAAGTTGTAGTTACTTCAGCAACTGTGGTCTGAATAACTGTACTTGTAGCTTCAGCTGTGGTTGTGGCTCTACCAGTTGTGCTTTCTACAGCTGATGTCACATCAGCAGTTGTTATGTCTGCAACAGGGGTGGCCACAGACTTTGTGGTCACTCCTGCAGTAGTGATTATCTCAGCAGTAGTTGTTTGGGCTGCTGAAGTGATTTCAACAGTAGTTGGCTCTGCAGCAGTGGTCTCAGCACCAGTGGTCACACCAGAAGTTGTAGTTATTTCAGATTTTGTGGTCTGAATAACTGTACTTGTAGCTTCAGCTGTGGTTGTGGCTCTACCAGTTGTGCTTTCCACAGCTGACGTCACATCAGCAGTTGTTGTGTCTGCAACAGGGGTGGCCACAGAACTTGAGGTCACTCCTGCAGTAGTGATTATCTCAGCAGTAGTTGTTTGGGCTGCTGAAGTGATTTCAACAGTAGTTGGCTCTGCAGCAGTGGTCTCAGCACCAGTGGTCACACCAGAAGTTGTAGTTATTTCAGATTTTGTGGTCTGAATAACTGTACTTGTAGCTTCAGCTGTGGTTGTGGCTCTACCAGTTGTGCTTTCCACAGCTGATGTCACATCAGCAGTTGTTGTGTCTGCAACAGGGGTGGACTCTGTAGTCACTCCTGCAGTAGTGATTATCTCAGCAGTAGTTGTTTGGGCTGCTGAAGTGATTTCAACAGTAGTTGGCTCTGCAGCAGTGGTCTCAGCACCAGTGGTCACACCAGAAGTTGTAGTTACTTCAGCAACTGTGGTCTGAATAACTGTACTTGTAGCTTCAGCTGTGGTTGTGGCTCTACCAGTTGTGCTTTCTACAGCTGATGTCACATCAGCAGTTGTTATGTCTGCAACAGGGGTGGCCACAGACTCTGTGGTCACTCCTGCAGTAGTGATTATCTCAGCAGTAGTTGTTTGGGCTGCTGAAGTGATTTCAACAGTAGTTGGCTCTGCAGCAGTGGTCTCAGCATCAGTGGTCACACCAGAAGTTGTAGTTATTTCAGATTTTGTGGTCTGAATAACTGTACTTGTAGCTTCAGCTGTGGTTGTGGCTCTACCAGTTGTGCTTTCCACAGCTGACGTCACATCAGCAGTTGTTGTGTCTGCAACAGGGGTGGCCACAGAACTTGAGGTCACTCCTGCAGTAGTGATTATCTCAGCAGTAGTTGTTTGGGCTGCTGAAGTGAATTCAACAGTAGTTGGCTCTGCAGCAGTGGTCTCAGCACCAGTGGTCACACCAGAAGTTGTAGTTATTTCAGATTTTGTGGTCTGAATAACTGTACTTGTAGCTTCAGCTGTGGTTGTGGCTCTACCAGTTGTGCTTTCCACAGCTGATGTCACATCAGCAGTTGTTGTGTCTGCAACAGGCGTGGACTCTGTAGTCACTCCTGCAGTAGTGATTATCTCAGCAGTAGTTGTTTGGGCTGCTGAAGTGATTTCAACAGTAGTTGGCTCTGCAGCAGTGGTCTCAGCACCAGTGGTCACACCAGGAGTTGTTGTTACTTCAGATACTGTGGTCTGAATAACTGTACTTGTAGCTTCAGCTGTGGTTGTGGCACTACCAGTTGTGCTTTCCACAGCTGACGTCACATCAGCAGTTGTGGTCTCTGCAACAGGGGTGGCCACAGAACTTGAAGTCACTCCTGCAGTAGTGATTATCTCAGCAGTAGTTGTTTGGGCTGCTGAAGTGATTTCAACAGTAGTTGGCTCTGCAGCAGTGGTCTCAGCACCAGTGGTCACACCAGAAGTTGTAGTTACTTCAGCAACTGTGGTCTGAATAACTGTACTTGTAGCTTCAGCTGTGGTTGTGGCTCTACCAGTTGTGCTTTCTACAGCTGATGTCACATCAGCAGTTGTTATGTCTGCAACAAGGGTGGCCACAGACTCTGTAGTCACTCCTGCAGTAGTGATTATCTCAGCAGTAGTTGTTTGGGCTGCTGAAGTGATTTCAACAGTAGTTGGCTCTGCAGCAGTGGTCTCAGCACCAGTGGTCACACCAGGAGTTGTTGTTACTTCAGCTACTGTGGTCTGAATAACTGTACTTGTAGCTTCAGCTGTGGTTGTGGCACTACCAGTTGTGCTTTCCACAGCTGACGTCAAATCAGCAGTTGTGGTCTCTGCAACAGGGGTGGCCACAGAACTTGAAGTCACTCCTGCAGTAGTGATTATCTCAGCAGTAGTTGTTTGGGATGCTGAAGTGATTTCAACAGTAGTTGGCTCTGCAGCAGTGGTCTCAGCACCAGTGGTCACACCAGAAGTTGTTGTTATTTCAGATTTTGTGGTCTGAATAACTGTACTTGTAGCTTCAGCTGTGGTTGTGGCACTACCAGTTGTGCTTTCGACAGCTGATGTCACATCAGCAGTTGTTAAGTCTGCAACAGGGGTGGCCACAGAACTTGAAGTCACTCCTGCAGTAGTGATTATCTCAGCAGTAGTTGTTTGGGCTGCTGAAGTGATTTCAACAGTAGTTGGCTCTGCAGCAGTGGTCTCAGCACCAGTGGTCACACCAGGAGTTGTTGTTACTTCAGATACTGTGGTCTGAATAACTGTACTTGTAGCTTCAGCTGTGGTTGTGGCTCTACCAGTTGTGCTTTCTACAGCTGATGTCACATCAGCAGTTGTTAAGTCTGCAACAGGGGTGGACACAGACTCTGTGGTCACTCCTGCAGTAGTGATTATCTCAGCAGTAGTTGTTTGGGCTGCTGAAGTGATTTCAACAGTAGTTGGCTCTGCAGCAGTGGTCTCAGCACCAGTGGTCACACCAGGAGTTGTTGTTACTTCAGATACTGTGGTCTGAATAACTGTACTTGTAGCTTCAGCTGTGGTTGTGGCACTACCAGTTGTGCTTTCCACAGCTGACGTCAAATCAGCAGTTGTGGTCTCTGCAACAGGGGTGGCCACAGAACTTGAAGTCACTCCTGCAGTAGTGATTATCTCAGCAGTAGTTGTTTGGGATGCTGAAGTGATTTCAACAGTAGTTGGCTCTGCAGCAGTGGTCTCAGCACCAGTGGTCACACCAGAAGTTGTAGTTACTTCAGCAACTGTGGTCTGAATAACTGTACTTGTAGCTTCAGCTGTGGTTGTGGCTCTACCAGTTGTGCTTTCTACAGCTGATGTCACATCAGCAGTTGTTAAGTCTGCAACAGGGGTGGACACAGACTCTGTGGTCACTCCTGCAGTAGTGATTATCTCAGCAGTAGTTGTTTGGGCTGCTGAAGTGATTTCAACAGTAGTTGGCTCTGCAGCAGTGGTCTCAGCACCAGTGGTCACACCAGGAGTTGTTGTTACTTCAGATACTGTGGTCTGAATAACTGTACTTGTAGCTTCAGCTGTGGTTGTGGCACTACCAGTTGTGCTTTCCACAGCTGACGTCAAATCAGCAGTTGTGGTCTCTGCAACAGGGGTGGCCACAGAACTTGAAGTCACTCCTGCAGTAGTGATTATCTCAGCAGTAGTTGTTTGGGCTGCTGAAGTGATTTCAACAGTAGTTGGCTCTGCAGCAGTGGTCTCAGCACCAGTGGTCACACCAGAAGTTGTAGTTACTTCAGCAACTGTGGTCTGAATAACTGTACTTGTAGCTTCAGCTGTGGTTGTGGCTCTACCAGTTGTGCTTTCTACAGCTGATGTCACATCAGCAGTTGTTATGTCTGCAACAGGGGTGGCCACAGACTCTGTGGTCACTCCTGCAGTAGTGATTATCTCAGCAGTAGTTGTTTGGGCTGCTGAAGTGATTTCAACAGTAGTTGGCTCTGCAGCAGTGGTCTGAGCATCAGTGGTCACACCAGAAGTTGTAGTTATTTCAGATTTTGTGGTCTGAATAACTGTACTTGTAGCTTCAGCTGTGGTTGTGGCTCTACCAGTTGTGCTTTCCACAGCTGACGTCACATCAGCAGTTGTTGTGTCTGCAACAGGGGTGGCCACAGAACTTGAGGTCACTCCTGCAGTAGTGATTATCTCAGCAGTAGTTGTTTGGGCTGCTGAAGTGATTCAACAGTAGTTGGCTCTGCAGCAGTGGTCTCAGCACCAGTGGTCACACCAGAAGTTGTAGTTATTTCAGATTTTGTGGTCTGAATAACTGTACTTGTAGCTTCAGCTGTGGTTGTGGCTCTACCAGTTGTGCTTTCCACAGCTGATGTCACATCAGCAGTTGTTGTGTCTGCAACAGGCGTGGACTCTGTAGTCACTCCTGCAGTAGTGATTATCTCAGCAGTAGTTGTTTGGGCTGCTGAAGTGATTTCAACAGTAGTTGGCTCTGCAGCAGTGGTCTCAGCACCAGTGGTCACACCAGGAGTTGTTGTTACTTCAGATACTGTGGTCTGAATAACTGTACTTGTAGCTTCAGCTGTGGTTGTGGCACTACCAGTTGTGCTTTCCACAGCTGACGTCACATCAGCAGTTGTGGTCTCTGCAACAGGGGTGGCCACAGAACTTGAAGTCACTCCTGCAGTAGTGATTATCTCAGCAGTAGTTGTTTGGGCTGCTGAAGTGATTTCAACAGTAGTTGGCTCTGCAGCAGTGGTCTCAGCACCAGTGGTCACACCAGAAGTTGTAGTTACTTCAGCAACTGTGGTCTGAATAACTGTACTTGTAGCTTCAGCTGTGGTTGTGGCTCTACCAGTTGTGCTTTCTACAGCTGATGTCACATCAGCAGTTGTTATGTCTGCAACAGGGGTGGCCACAGACTCTGTAGTCACTCCTGCAGTAGTGATTATCTCAGCAGTAGTTGTTTGGGCTGCTGAAGTGATTTCAACAGTAGTTGGCTCTGCAGCAGTGGTCTCAGCACCAGTGGTCACACCAGGAGTTGTTGTTACTTCAGCTACTGTGGTCTGAATAACTGTACTTGTAGCTTCAGCTGTGGTTGTGGCACTACCAGTTGTGCTTTCCACAGCTGACGTCACATCAGCAGTTGTGGTCTCTGCAACAGGGGTGGCCACAGAACTTGAAGTCACTCCTGCAGTAGTGATTATCTCAGCAGTAGTTGTTTGGGCTGCTGAAGTGATTTCAACAGTAGTTGGCTCTGCAGCAGTGGTCTCAGCACCAGTGGTCACACCAGAAGTTGTTGTTATTTCAGATTTTGTGGTCTGAATAACTGTACTTGTAGCTTCAGCTGTGGTTGTGGCACTACCAGTTGTGCTTTCGACAGCTGATGTCACATCAGCAGTTGTTAAGTCTGCAACAGGGGTGGCCTCAGAACTTGAAGTCACTCCTGCAGTAGTGATTATCTCAGCAGTAGTTGTTTGGGCTGCTGAAGTGATTTCAACAGTAGTTGGCTCTGCAGCAGTGGTCTCAGCATCAGTGGTCACACCAGGAGTTGTTGTTACTTCAGATACTGTGGTCTGAATAACTGTACTTGTAGCTTCAGCTGTGGTTGTGGCTCTACCAGTTGTGCTTTCTACAGCTGATGTCACATCAGCAGTTGTTAAGTCTGCAACAGGGGTGGACACAGACTCTGTGGTCACTCCTGCAGTAGTGATTATCTCAGCAGTAGTTGTTTGGGCTGCTGAAGTGATTTCAACAGTAGTTGGCTCTGCAGCAGTGGTCTCAGCACCAGTGGTCACACCAGGAGTTGTTGTTACTTCAGATACTGTGGTCTGAATAACTGTACTTGTAGCTTCAGCTGTGGTTGTGGCACTACCAGTTGTGCTTTCCACAGCTGACGTCAAATCAGCAGTTGTGGTCTCTGCAACAGGGGTGGCCACAGAACTTGAAGTCACTCCTGCAGTAGTGATTATCTCAGCAGTAGTTGTTTGGGCTGCTGAAGTGATTTCAACAGTAGTTGGCTCTGCAGCAGTGGTCTCAGCACCAGTGGTCACACCAGAAGTTGTAGTTACTTCAGCAACTGTGGTCTGAATAACTGTACTTGTAGCTTCAGCTGTGGTTGTGGCTCTACCAGTTGTGCTTTCTACAGCTGATGTCACATCAGCAGTTGTTAAGTCTGCAACAGGGGTGGACACAGACTCTGTGGTCACTCCTGCAGTAGTGATTATCTCAGCAGTAGTTGTTTGGGCTGCTGAAGTGATTTCAACAGTAGTTGGCTCTGCAGCAGTGGTCTCAGCACCAGTGGTCACACCAGGAGTTGTTGTTACTTCAGATACTGTGGTCTGAATAACTGTACTTGTAGCTTCAGCTGTGGTTGTGGCACTACCAGTTGTGCTTTCCACAGCTGACGTCAAATCAGCAGTTGTGGTCTCTGCAACAGGGGTGGCCACAGAACTTGAAGTCACTCCTGCAGTAGTGATTATCTCAGCAGTAGTTGTTTGGGCTGCTGAAGTGATTTCAACAGTAGTTGGCTCTGCAGCAGTGGTCTCAGCACCAGTGGTCACACCAGAAGTTGTAGTTACTTCAGCAACTGTGGTCTGAATAACTGTACTTGTAGCTTCAGCTGTGGTTGTGGCTCTACCAGTTGTGCTTTCTACAGCTGATGTCACATCAGCAGTTGTTATGTCTGCAACAGGGGTGGCCACAGACTCTGTGGTCACTCCTGCAGTAGTGATTATCTCAGCAGTAGTTGTTTGGGCTGCTGAAGTGATTTCAACAGTAGTTGGCTCTGCAGCAGTGGTCTCAGCATCAGTGGTCACACCAGAAGTTGTAGTTATTTCAGATTTTGTGGTCTGAATAACTGTACTTGTAGCTTCAGCTGTGGTTGTGGCTCTACCAGTTGTGCTTTCCACAGCTGACGTCACATCAGCAGTTGTTGTGTCTGCAACAGGGGTGGCCACAGAACTTGAGGTCACTCCTGCAGTAGTGATTATCTCAGCAGTAGTTGTTTGGGCTGCTGAAGTGAATTCAACAGTAGTTGGCTCTGCAGCAGTGGTCTCAGCACCAGTGGTCACACCAGAAGTTGTAGTTATTTCAGATTTTGTGGTCTGAATAACTGTACTTGTAGCTTCAGCTGTGGTTGTGGCTCTACCAGTTGTGCTTTCCACAGCTGATGTCACATCAGCAGTTGTTGTGTCTGCAACAGGCGTGGACTCTGTAGTCACTCCTGCAGTAGTGATTATCTCAGCAGTAGTTGTTTGGGCTGCTGAAGTGATTTCAACAGTAGTTGGCTCTGCAGCAGTGGTCTCAGCACCAGTGGTCACACCAGGAGTTGTTGTTACTTCAGATACTGTGGTCTGAATAACTGTACTTGTAGCTTCAGCTGTGGTTGTGGCACTACCAGTTGTGCTTTCCACAGCTGACGTCACATCAGCAGTTGTGGTCTCTGCAACAGGGGTGGCCACAGAACTTGAAGTCACTCCTGCAGTAGTGATTATCTCAGCAGTAGTTGTTTGGGCTGCTGAAGTGATTTCAACAGTAGTTGGCTCTGCAGCAGTGGTCTCAGCACCAGTGGTCACACCAGAAGTTGTAGTTACTTCAGCAACTGTGGTCTGAATAACTGTACTTGTAGCTTCAGCTGTGGTTGTGGCTCTACCAGTTGTGCTTTCTACAGCTGATGTCACATCAGCAGTTGTTATGTCTGCAACAAGGGTGGCCACAGACTCTGTAGTCACTCCTGCAGTAGTGATTATCTCAGCAGTAGTTGTTTGGGCTGCTGAAGTGATTTCAACAGTAGTTGGCTCTGCAGCAGTGGTCTCAGCACCAGTGGTCACACCAGGAGTTGTTGTTACTTCAGCTACTGTGGTCTGAATAACTGTACTTGTAGCTTCAGCTGTGGTTGTGGCACTACCAGTTGTGCTTTCCACAGCTGACGTCAAATCAGCAGTTGTGGTCTCTGCAACAGGGGTGGCCACAGAACTTGAAGTCACTCCTGCAGTAGTGATTATCTCAGCAGTAGTTGTTTGGGCTGCTGAAGTGATTTCAACAGTAGTTGGCTCTGCAGCAGTGGTCTCAGCACCAGTGGTCACACCAGAAGTTGTTGTTACTTCAGCAACTGTGGTCTGAATAACTGTACTTGTAGCTTCAGCTGTGGTTGTGGCACTACCAGTTGTGCTTTCGACAGCTGATGTCACATCAGCAGTTGTTATGTCTGCAACAGGGGTGGCCACAGACTCTGTGGTCACTCCTGCAGTAGTGATTATCTCAGCAGTAGTTGTTTGGGCTGCTGAAGTGATTTCAACAGTAGTTGGCTCTGCAGCAGTGGTCTCAGCATCAGTGGTCACACCAGAAGTTGTAGTTATTTCAGATTTTGTGGTCTGAATAACTGTACTTGTAGCTTCAGCTGTGGTTGTGGCACTACCAGTTGTGCTTTCCACAGCTGATGTCACATCAGCAGTTGTTAAGTCTGCAACAGGGGTGGCCACAGAACTTGAAGTCACTCCTGCAGTAGTGATTATCTCAGCAGTAGTTGTTTGGGCTGCTGAAGTGATTTCAACAGTAGTTGGCTCTGCAGCAGTGGTCTCAGCACCAGTGGTCACACCAGAAGTTGTTGTTACTTCAGATACTGTGGTCTGAATAACTGTACTTGTAGCTTCAGCTGTGGTTGTGGCTCTACCAGTTGTGCTTTCCACAGCTGACGTCACATCAGCAGTTGTTGTGTCTGCAACAGGGGTGGCCACAGAACTTGAGGTCACTCCTGCAGTAGTGATTATCTCAGCAGTAGTTGTTTGGGCTGCTGAAGTGATTTCAACAGTAGTTGGCTCTGCAGCAGTGGTCTCAGCACCAGTGGTCACACCAGAAGTTGTAGTTATTTCAGATTTTGTGGTCTGAATAACTGTACTTGTAGCTTCAGCTGTGGTTGTGGCACTACCAGTTGTGCTTTCGACAGCTGATGTCACATCAGCAGTTGTTAAGTCTGCAACAGGGGTGGCCACAGAACTTGAAGTCACTCCTGCAGTAGTGATTATCTCAGCAGTAGTTGTTTGGGCTGCTGAAGTGATTTCAACAGTAGTTGGCTCTGCAGCAGTGGTCTCAGCACCAGTGGTCACACCAGAAGTTGTTGTTACTTCAGATACTGTGGTCTGAATAACTGTACTTGTAGCTTCAGCTGTGGTTGTGGCTCTACCAGTTGTGCTTTCCACAGCTGATGTCACATCAGCAGTTGTTGTGTCTGCAACAGGGGTGGCCACAGAACTTGAAGTCACTCCTGCAGTAGTGATTATCTCAGCAGTAGTTGTTTGGGCTGCTGAAGTGATTTCAACAGTAGTTGGCTCTGCAGCAGTGGTCTCAGCACCAGTGGTCACACCAGGAGTTGTTGTTACTTCAGATACTGTGGTCTGAATAACTGTACTTGTAGCTTCAGCTGTGGTTGTGGCACTACCAGTTGTGCTTTCCACAGCTGATGTCACATCAGCAGTTGTGGTCTCTGCAACAGGGGTGGCCACAGAACTTGAAGTCACTCCTGCAGTAGTGATTATCTCAGCAGTAGTTGTTTGGGCTGCTGAAGTGATTTCAACAGTAGTTGGCTCTGCAGCAGTGGTCTCAGCACCAGTGGTCACACCAGGAGTTGTTGTTACTTCAGATACTGTGGTCTGAATAACTGTACTTGTAGCTTCAGCTGTGGTTGTGGCACTACCAGTTGTGCTTTCCACAGCTGACGTCAAATCAGCAGTTGTGGTCTCTGCAACAGGGGTGGCCACAGAACTTGAAGTCACTCCTGCAGTAGTGATTATCTCAGCAGTAGTTGTTTGGGCTGCTGAAGTGATTTCAACAGTAGTTGGCTCTGCAGCAGTGGTCTCAGCACCAGTGGTCACACCAGAAGTTGTAGTTACTTCAGCAACTGTGGTCTGAATAACTGTACTTGTAGCTTCAGCTGTGGTTGTGGCTCTACCAGTTGTGCTTTCTACAGCTGATGTCACATCAGCAGTTGTTAAGTCTGCAACAGGGGTGGACACAGACTCTGTGGTCACTCCTGCAGTAGTGATTATCTCAGCAGTAGTTGTTTGGGCTGCTGAAGTGATTTCAACAGTAGTTGGCTCTGCAGCAGTGGTCTCAGCACCAGTGGTCACACCAGGAGTTGTTGTTACTTCAGATACTGTGGTCTGAATAACTGTACTTGTAGCTTCAGCTGTGGTTGTGGCACTACCAGTTGTGCTTTCCACAGCTGACGTCAATCAGCAGTTGTGGTCTCTGCAACAGGGGTGGCCACAGAACTTGAAGTCACTCCTGCAGTAGTGATTATCTCAGCAGTAGTTGTTTGGGCTGCTGAAGTGATTTCAACAGTAGTTGGCTCTGCAGCAGTGGTCTCAGCACCAGTGGTCACACCAGAAGTTGTAGTTACTTCAGCAACTGTGGTCTGAATAACTGTACTTGTAGCTTCAGCTGTGGTTGTGGCTCTACCAGTTGTGCTTTCTACAGCTGATGTCACATCAGCAGTTGTTATGTCTGCAACAGGGGTGGCCACAGACTCTGTGGTCACTCCTGCAGTAGTGATTATCTCAGCAGTAGTTGTTTGGGCTGCTGAAGTGATTTCAACAGTAGTTGGCTCTGCAGCAGTGGTCTGAGCATCAGTGGTCACACCAGAAGTTGTAGTTATTTCAGATTTTGTGGTCTGAATAACTGTACTTGTAGCTTCAGCTGTGGTTGTGGCTCTACCAGTTGTGCTTTCCACAGCTGACGTCACATCAGCAGTTGTTGTGTCTGCAACAGGGGTGGCCACAGAACTTGAGGTCACTCCTGCAGTAGTGATTATCTCAGCAGTAGTTGTTTGGGCTGCTGAAGTGAATTCAACAGTAGTTGGCTCTGCAGCAGTGGTCTCAGCACCAGTGGTCACACCAGAAGTTGTAGTTATTTCAGATTTTGTGGTCTGAATAACTGTACTTGTAGCTTCAGCTGTGGTTGTGGCTCTACCAGTTGTGCTTTCCACAGCTGATGTCACATCAGCAGTTGTTGTGTCTGCAACAGGCGTGGACTCTGTAGTCACTCCTGCAGTAGTGATTATCTCAGCAGTAGTTGTTTGGGCTGCTGAAGTGATTTCAACAGTAGTTGGCTCTGCAGCAGTGGTCTCAGCACCAGTGGTCACACCAGGAGTTGTTGTTACTTCAGATACTGTGGTCTGAATAACTGTACTTGTAGCTTCAGCTGTGGTTGTGGCACTACCAGTTGTGCTTTCCACAGCTGACGTCACATCAGCAGTTGTGGTCTCTGCAACAGGGGTGGCCACAGAACTTGAAGTCACTCCTGCAGTAGTGATTATCTCAGCAGTAGTTGTTTGGGCTGCTGAAGTGATTTCAACAGTAGTTGGCTCTGCAGCAGTGGTCTCAGCACCAGTGGTCACACCAGAAGTTGTAGTTACTTCAGCAACTGTGGTCTGAATAACTGTACTTGTAGCTTCAGCTGTGGTTGTGGCTCTACCAGTTGTGCTTTCTACAGCTGATGTCACATCAGCAGTTGTTATGTCTGCAACAAGGGTGGCCACAGACTCTGTAGTCACTCCTGCAGTAGTGATTATCTCAGCAGTAGTTGTTTGGGCTGCTGAAGTGATTTCAACAGTAGTTGGCTCTGCAGCAGTTGTCTCAGCACCAGTGGTCACACCAGGAGTTGTTGTTACTTCAGCTACTGTGGTCTGAATAACTGTACTTGTAGCTTCAGCTGTGGTTGTGGCACTACCAGTTGTGCTTTCCACAGCTGACGTCAAATCAGCAGTTGTGGTCTCTGCAACAGGGGTGGCCACAGAACTTGAAGTCACTCCTGCAGTAGTGATTATCTCAGCAGTAGTTGTTTGGGATGCTGAAGTGATTTCAACAGTAGTTGGCTCTGCAGCAGTGGTCTCAGCACCAGTGGTCACACCAGAAGTTGTTGTTACTTCAGCAACTGTGGTCTGAATAACTGTACTTGTAGCTTCAGCTGTGGTTGTGGCACTACCAGTTGTGCTTTCGACAGCTGATGTCACATCAGCAGTTGTTATGTCTGCAACAGGGGTGGCCACAGACTCTGTGGTCACTCCTGCAGTAGTGATTATCTCAGCAGTAGTTGTTTGGGCTGCTGAAGTGATTTCAACAGTAGTTGGCTCTGCAGCAGTGGTCTCAGCATCAGTGGTCACACCAGAAGTTGTAGTTATTTCAGATTTTGTGGTCTGAATAACTGTACTTGTAGCTTCAGCTGTGGTTGTGGCACTACCAGTTGTGCTTTCGACAGCTGATGTCACATCAGCAGTTGTTAAGTCTGCAACAGGGGTGGCCACAGAACTTGAAGTCACTCCTGCAGTAGTGATTATCTCAGCAGTAGTTGTTTGGGCTGCTGAAGTGATTTCAACAGTAGTTGGCTCTGCAGCAGTGGTCTCAGCACCAGTGGTCACACCAGTAGTTGTTGTTACTTCAGATACTGTGGTCTGAATAACTGTACTTGTAGCTTCAGCTGTGGTTGTGGCTCTACCAGTTGTGCTTTCCACAGCTGACGTCACATCAGCAGTTGTTGTGTCTGCAACAGGGGTGGCCACAGAACTTGAGGTCACTCCTGCAGTAGTGATTATCTCAGCAGTAGTTGTTTGGGCTGCTGAAGTGAATTCAACAGTAGTTGGCTCTGCAGCAGTGGTCTCAGCACCAGTGGTCACACCAGAAGTTGTAGTTATTTCAGATTTTGTGGTCTGAATAACTGTACTTGTAGCTTCAGCTGTGGTTGTGGCTCTACCAGTTGTGCTTTCGACAGCTAATGTCACATCAGCAGTTGTTAAGTCTGCAACAGGGGTGGCCACAGAACTTGAAGTCACTCCTGCAGTAGTGATTATCTCAGCAGTAGTTGTTTGGGCTGCTGAAGTGATTTCAACAGTAGTTGGCTCTGCAGCAGTGGTCTCAGCATCAGTGGTCACACCAGGAGTTGTTGTTACTTCAGATACTGTGGTCTGAATAACTGTACTTGTAGCTTCAGCTGTGGTTGTGGCACTACCAGTTGTGCTTTCCACAGCTGACGTCACATCAGCAGTTGTGGTCTCTGCAACAGGGGTGGCCACAGAACTTGAAGTCACTCCTGCAGTAGTGATTATCTCAGCAGTAGTTGTTTGGGATGCTGAAGTGATTTCAACAGTAGTTGGCTCTGCAGCAGTGGTCTCAGCACCAGTGGTCACACCAGAAGTTGTAGTTACTTCAGCAACTGTGGTCTGAATAACTGTACTTGTAGCTTCAGCTGTGGTTGTGGCTCTACCAGTTGTGCTTTCTACAGCTGATGTCACATCAGCAGTTGTTAAGTCTGCAACAGGGGTGGACACAGACTCTGTGGTCACTCCTGCAGTAGTGATTATCTCAGCAGTAGTTGTTTGGGCTGCTGAAGTGATTTCAACAGTAGTTGGCTCTGCAGCAGTGGTCTCAGCACCAGTGGTCACACCAGGAGTTGTTGTTACTTCAGATACTGTGGTCTGAATAACTGTACTTGTAGCTGCAGCTGTGGTTGTGGCACTACCAGTTGTGCTTTCCACAGCTGACGTCAAATCAGCAGTTGTGGTCTCTGCAACAGGGGTGGCCACAGAACTTGAAGTCACTCCTGCAGTAGTGATTATCTCAGCAGTAGTTGTTTGGGATGCTGAAGTGATTTCAACAGTAGTTGGCTCTGCAGCAGTGGTCTCAGCACCAGTGGTCACACCAGGAGTTGTTGTTACTTCAGCTACTGTGGTCTGAATAACTGTACTTGTAGCTTCAGCTGTGGTTGTGGCTCTACCAGTTGTGCTTTCCACAGCTGTGTCACATCAGCAGTTGTTGTGTCTGCAACAGGGGTGGCCACAGAACTTGAGGTCACTCCTGCAGTAGTGATTATCTCAGCAGTAGTTGTTTGGGCTGCTGAAGTGAATTCAACAGTAGTTGGCTCTGCAGCAGTGGTCTCAGCACCAGTGGTCACACCAAAAGTTGTAGTTATTTCAGATTTTGTGGTCTGAATAACTGTACTTGTAGCTTCAGCTGTGGTTGTGGCTCTACCAGTTGTGCTTTCCACAGCTGATGTCACATCAGCAGTTGTTGTGTCTGCAACAGGCGTGGACTCTGTAGTCACTCCTGCAGTAGTGATTATCTCAGCAGTAGTTGTTTGGGCTGCTGAAGTGATTTCAACAGTAGTTGGCTCTGCAGCAGTGGTCTCAGCACCAGTGGTCACACCAGGAGTTGTTGTTACTTCAGATACTGTGGTCTGAATAACTGTACTTGTAGCTTCAGCTGTGGTTGTGGCACTACCAGTTGTGCTTTCCACAGCTGATGTCACATCAGCAGTTGTGGTCTCTGCAACAGGGGTGGCCACAGAACTTGAAGTCACTCCTGCAGTAGTGATTATCTCAGCAGTAGTTGTTTGGGCTGCTGAAGTGATTTCAACAGTAGTTGGCTCTGCAGCAGTGGTCTCAGCATCAGTGGTCACACCAGGAGTTGTTGTTACTTCAGATACTGTGGTCTGAATAACTGTACTTGTAGCTTCAGCTGTGGTTGTGGCACTACCAGTTGTGCTTTCCACAGCTGACGTCACATCAGCAGTTGTGGTCTCTGCAACAGGGGTGGCCACAGAACTTGAAGTCACTCCTGCAGTAGTGATTATCTCAGCAGTAGTTGTTTGGGATGCTGAAGTGATTTCAACAGTAGTTGGCTCTGCAGCAGTGGTCTCAGCACCAGTGGTCACACCAGAAGTTGTAGTTACTTCAGCAACTGTGGTCTGAATAACTGTACTTGTAGCTTCAGCTGTGGTTGTGGCTCTACCAGTTGTGCTTTCTACAGCTGATGTCACATCAGCAGTTGTTAAGTCTGCAACAGGGGTGGACACAGACTCTGTGGTCACTCCTGCAGTAGTGATTATCTCAGCAGTAGTTGTTTGGGCTGCTGAAGTGATTTCAACAGTAGTTGGCTCTGCAGCAGTGGTCTCAGCACCAGTGGTCACACCAGGAGTTGTTGTTACTTCAGATACTGTGGTCTGAATAACTGTACTTGTAGCTTCAGCTGTGGTTGTGGCACTACCAGTTGTGCTTTCCACAGCTGACGTCAAATCAGCAGTTGTGGTCTCTGCAACAGGGGTGGCCACAGAACTTGAGGTCACTCCTGCAGTAGTGATTATCTCAGCAGTAGTTGTTTGGGCTGCTGAAGTGAATTCAACAGTAGTTGGCTCTGCAGCAGTGGTCTCAGCACCAGTGGTCACACCAGAAGTTGTAGTTATTTCAGATTTTGTGGTCTGAATAACTGTACTTGTAGCTTCAGCTGTGGTTGTGGCTCTACCAGTTGTGCTTTCGACAGCTGATGTCACATCAGCAGTTGTTAAGTCTGCAACAGGGGTGGCCACAGAACTTGAAGTCACTGCTGCAGTAGTGATTATCTCAGCAGTAGTTGTTTGGGCTGCTGAAGTGATTTCAACAGTAGTTGGCTCTGCAGCAGTGGTCTCAGCATCAGTGGTCACACCAGGAGTTGTTGTTACTTCAGATACTGTGGTCTGAATAACTGTACTTGTAGCTTCAGCTGTGGTTGTGGCACTACCAGTTGTGCTTTCCACAGCTGACGTCACATCAGCAGTTGTGGTCTCTGCAACAGGGGTGGCCACAGAACTTGAAGTCACTCCTGCAGTAGTGATTATCTCAGCAGTAGTTGTTTGGGATGCTGAAGTGATTTCAACAGTAGTTGGCTCTGCAGCAGTGGTCTCAGCACCAGTGGTCACACCAGAAGTTGTAGTTACTTCAGCAACTGTGGTCTGAATAACTGTACTTGTAGCTTCAGCTGTGGTTGTGGCTCTACCAGTTGTGCTTTCTACAGCTGATGTCAAATCAGCAGTTGTTATGTCTGCAACAGGGGTGGCCACAGACTCTGTAGTCACTCCTGCAGTAGTGATTATCTCAGCAGTAGTTGTTTGGGCTGCTGAAGTGATTTCAACAGTAGTTGGCTCTGCAGCAGTGGTCTGAGCATCAGTGGTCACACCAGAAGTTGTAGTTATTTCAGATTTTGTGGTCTGAATAACTGTACTTGTAGCTTCAGCTGTGGTTGTGGCACTACCAGTTGTGCTTTCGACAGCTAATGTCACATCAGCAGTTGTTAAGTCTGCAACAGGGGTGGCCTCAGAACTTAAAGTCACTCCTGCAGTAGTGATTATCTCAGCAGTAGTTGTTTGGGCTGCTGAAGTGATTTCAACAGTAGTTGGCTCTGCAGCAGTGGTCTCAGCACCAGTGGTCACACCAGGAGTTGTTGTTACTTCAGATACTGTGGTCTGAATAACTGTACTTGTAGCTGCAGCTGTGGTTGTGGCACTACCAGTTGTGCTTTCCACAGCTGACGTCAAATCAGCAGTTGTGGTCTCTGCAACAGGGGTGGCCACAGAACTTGAGGTCACTCCTGCAGTAGTGATTATCTCAGCAGTAGTTGTTTGGGCTGCTGAAGTGAATTCAACAGTAGTTGGCTCTGCAGCAGTGGTCTCAGCACCAGTGGTCACACCAGAAGTTGTAGTTATTTCAGATTTTGTGGTCTGAATAACTGTACTTGTAGCTTCAGCTGTGGTTGTGGCTCTACCAGTTGTGCTTTCGACAGCTAATGTCACATCAGCAGTTGTTAAGTCTGCAACAGGGGTGGCCTCAGAACTTGAAGTCACTGCTGCAGTAGTGATTATCTCAGCAGTAGTTGTTTGGGCTGCTGAAGTGATTTCAACAGTAGTTGGCTCTGCAGCAGTGGTCTCAGCATCAGTGGTCACACCAGGAGTTGTTGTTACTTCAGATACTGTGGTCTGAATAACTGTACTTGTAGCTTCAGCTGTGGTTGTGGCACTACCAGTTGTGCTTTCCACAGCTGACGTCACATCAGCAGTTGTGGTCTCTGCAACAGGGGTGGCCACAGAACTTGAAGTCACTCCTGCAGTAGTGATTATCTCAGCAGTAGTTGTTTGGGATGCTGAAGTGATTTCAACAGTAGTTGGCTCTGCAGCAGTGGTCTCAGCACCAGTGGTCACACCAGAAGTTGTAGTTACTTCAGCAACTGTGGTCTGAATAACTGTACTTGTAGCTTCAGCTGTGGTTGTGGCTCTACCAGTTGTGCTTTCTACAGCTGATGTCAAATCAGCAGTTGTTATGTCTGCAACAGGGGTGGCCACAGACTCTGTAGTCACTCCTGCAGTAGTGATTATCTCAGCAGTAGTTGTTTGGGCTGCTGAAGTGATTTCAACAGTAGTTGGCTCTACAGCAGTGGTCTGAGCATCAGTGGTCACACCAGAAGTTGTAGTTATTTCAGATTTTGTGGTCTGAATAACTGTACTTGTAGCTTCAGCTGTGGTTGTGGCACTACCAGTTGTGCTTTCGACAGCTAATGTCACATCAGCAGTTGTTAAGTCTGCAACAGGGGTGGCCACAGAACTTAAAGTCACTCCTGCAGTAGTGATTATCTCAGCAGTAGTTGTTTGGGCTGCTGAAGTGATTTCAACAGTAGTTGGCTCTGCAGCAGTGGTCTCAGCACCAGTGGTCACACCAGGAGTTGTTGTTACTTCAGATACTGTGGTCTGAATAACTGTACTTGTAGCTTCAGCTGTGGTTGTGGCTCTACCAGTTGTGCTTTCCACAGCTGTCGTCACATCAGCAGTTGTTGTGTCTGCAACAGGGGTGGCCACAGAACTTGAGGTCACTCCTGCAGTAGTGATTATCTCAGCAGTAGTTGTTTGGGCTGCTGAAGTGAATTCAACAGTAGTTGGCTCTGCAGCAGTGGTCACAGCACCAGAGGTCACACCAAAAGTTGTAGTTATTTCAGATTTTGTGGTCTGAATAACTGTAATTGTAGCTTCAGCTGTGGTTGTGGCTCTACCAGTTGTGCTTTCCACAGCTGATGTCACATCAGCAGTTGTTGTGTCTGCAACAGGCGTGGACTCTGTAGTCACTCCTGCAGTAGTGATTATCTCAGCAGTAGTTGTTTGGGCTGCTGAAGTGATTTCAACAGTAGTTGGCTCTGCAGCAGTGGTCTCAGCATCAGTGGTCACACCAGGAGTTGTTGTTACTTCAGATACTGTGGTCTGAATAACTGTACTTGTAGCTTCAGCTGTGGTTGTGGCACTACCAGTTGTGCTTTCCACAGCTGACGTCACATCAGCAGTTGTGGTCTCTGCAACAGGGGTGGCCACAGAACTTGAAGTCACTCCTGCAGTAGTGATTATCTCAGCAGTAGTTGTTTGGGATGCTGAAGTGATTTCAACAGTAGTTGGCTCTGCAGCAGTGGTCTCAGCACCAGTGGTCACACCAGAAGTTGTAGTTACTTCAGCAACTGTGGTCTGAATAACTGTACTTGTAGCTTCAGCTGTGGTTGTGGCTCTACCAGTTGTGCTTTCTACAGCTGATGTCAAATCAGCAGTTGTTATGTCTGCAACAGGGGTGGCCACAGACTCTGTAGTCACTCCTGCAGTAGTGATTATCTCAGCAGTAGTTGTTTGGGCTGCTGAAGTGATTTCAACAGTAGTTGGCTCTACAGCAGTGGTCTGAGCATCAGTGGTCACACCAGAAGTTGTAGTTATTTCAGATTTTGTGGTCTGAATAACTGTACTTGTAGCTTCAGCTGTGGTTGTGGCTCTACCAGTTGTGCTTTCCACAGCTGACGTCACATCAGCAGTTGTTGTGTCTGCAACAGGGGTGGCCACAGAACTTGAGGTCACTCCTGCAGTAGTGATTATCTCAGCAGTAGTTGTTTGGGCTGCTGAAGTGAATTCAACAGTAGTTGGCTCTGCAGCAGTGGTCTCAGCACCAGTGGTCACACCAGGAGTTGTTGTTACTTCAGCTACAGTGGTCTGAACAACTGTACTTGTAGCTTCAGCTGTGGTTGTGGCTCTACCAGTTGCGCTTTCCACAGCTGATGTCACATCAGCAGTTGTTATGTCTGCAACAGGGGTGGGCACAGAACTGGAAGTCAGTCCTGCAGTAGTGATTATCTCAGCAGTAGTTGTTTGGGCTGCTGAAGTGATTTCAACAGTAGTTGGCACTGCAGCAGTGGTCGCAGCACCAGTGGTCACACCAGGATTTGTAGTTACTTCAGATACTGTGGTCTGAACAAGTGTACTTGTAGCTTCAACTGTGGTTGTGACACTACCAGTTGTGCTTTCCACAGCTGATGTCACATCAGCAGTTGTTGTGTCTGCAGCAGGGGTGGACACAGACTCTGTGGTCACTCCTGCAGTAGTGATTATCTCAGCAGTAGTTGTTTGGGCTGCTGAAGTGATTTCAACAGTAGTTGGCTCTGCAGCAGTGGTCTCAGCATCAGTGGTCACACCAGAAGTTGTAGTTATTTCAGATTTTGTGGTCTGAATAACTGTACTTGTAGCTTCAGCTGTGGTTGTGGCACTACCAGTTGTGCTTTCGACAGCTGACGTCACATCAGCAGCTGTTGTGCCTGCAACAGGGGTGACCACAGAACTTGAAGTCACTCCTGCAGTAGTGATTATCTCAGCAGTAGTTGTTTGGGCTGCTGAAGTGAATTCAACAGTAGTTGGCTCTGCAGCAGTGGTCTCAGCACCAGTGGTCACACCAGAAGTTGTAGTTATTTCAGATTTTGTGGTCTGAATAACTGTACTTGTAGCTTCAGCTGTGGTTGTGGCTCTACCAGTTGTGCTTTCCACAGCTGATGTCACATCAGCAGTTGTTGTGTCTGCTACAGGCGTGGACTCTGTAGTCACTCCTGCAGTAGTGATTATCTCAGCAGTAGTTGTTTGGGCTGCTGAAGTGATTTCAACAGTAGTTGGCTCTGCAGCAGTGGTCTCAGCACCAGTGGTCACACCAGGAGTTGTTGTTACTTCAGATACTGTGGTCTGAATAACTGTACTTGAAGCTTCAGCTGTGGTTGTGGCACTACCAGTTTTGCTTTCCACAGCTGACGTCACATCAGCAGTTGTGGTCTCTGCAACAGGGGTGGCCACAGAACTTGAAGTCACTCCTGCAGTAGTGATTATCTCAGCAGTAGTTGTTTGGGCTGCTGAAGTGATTTCAACAGTAGTTGGCTCTGCAGCAGTGGTCTCAGCACCAGTGGTCACACCAGAAGTTGTAGTTACTTCAGCAACTGTTGTCCGAATAACTGTACTTGTAGCTTCAGCTGTGGTTGTGGCTCTACCAAGTGTGCTTTCTACAGCTGATGTCACATCAGCAGTTGTTATGTCTGCAACAGGGGTGGACACAGACTCTGTAGTCACTCCTGCAGTAGTGATTATCTCAGCAGTAGTTGTTTGGGCTGCTGAAGTGATTTCAACAGTAGTTGGCTCTGCAGCAGTTGTCTCAGCACCAGTGGTCACACCAGGAGTTGTTGTTACTTCAGCTACTGTGGTCTGAATAGCTGTACTTGTAGCTTCAGCTATGGTTGTGGCACTACCAGTTGTGCTTTCCACAGCTGACGTGAAATCAGCAGTTGTGGTCTCTGCAACAGGGGTGGCCACAGAACTTGAAGTCACTCCTGCAGTAGTGATTATCTCAGCAGTAGTTGTTTGGGATGCTGAAGTAATTTCAACAGTAGTTGGCTCTGCAGCAGTGGTCTCAGCACCAGTGGTCACACCAGAAGTTTTAGTTACTTCAGCAACTGTGGTCTGAATAACTGTACTTGTAGCTTCAGCTGTGGTTGTGGCTCTACCAGTTGTGCTTGCTACAGCTGATGTCACATCAGCAGTTGTTATGTCTGCTACAGGGGTGGCCACAGACTCTGTGGTCACTCCGGCAATAGTGATTATCTCAGCAGTAGTTGTTTGGGCTGCTGAAGTGATTTCAACAGTAGTTGGCTCTGCAGCAGTGGTCTGAGCATCAGTGGTCACACCGGAAGTTGTAGTTATTTCAGATTTTGTGGTCTGAATAACTGTACTTGTAGCTTCAGCTGTGGTTGTGGCTCTACCAGTTGTGCTTTCCACAGCTGACGTCACATCAGCAGTTGTGGTCTTTGCAACAGGGGTGGCCACAGAACTTGAAGTCACTCCTGCAGTAGTGATTATCTCAGCAGTAGTTGTTTGGGCTGCTGAAGTGATTTCAACAGTAGTTGGCTCGGCAGCAGTGGTCTCAGCACCAGTGGTCACACCAGGAGTTGTTGTTACTTCAGCTACAGTGGTCTGAACAACTGTACTTGTAGCTTCAGCTGTGGTTGTGGCTCTACCAGTTGCGCTTTCCACAGCTGATGTCACATCAGCAGTTGTTATGTCTGCAACATGGGTTGGCACAGAACTGGACGTCAGTCCTGCAGTAGTGATTATCTCAGCAGTAGTTGTTTGGGCTGCTGAAGTGATTTCAACAGTAGTTGGCACTGCAGCAGTGGTCTCAGCACCAGTGGTCACACCAGGATTTGTAGTTACTTCAGATACTGTGGTCTGAACAAGTGTACTTGTAGCTTCAGCTGTGGTTGTGGCACTACCAGTTGTGCTTTCGACAGCTGACGTCACATCAGCAGCTGTTGTGCCTGCAACAGGGGTGACCACAGAACTTGAAGTCAATCCTGCAGTAGTGATTATCTCAGCAGTAGTTGTTTGGGCTGCTGAAGTGATTTCAACAGTAGTTGGCACTGCAGCAGTGGTCTCAGCACCAGTGGTCACACCAGGAGTTGTAGCTACTTCAGATACTGTGGTCTGAACAACTGTACTTGTAGCTTCAGCTGTGGTTGTGGCACTACCAGTTGTGCTTTCCACAGCTGATGTCACATCAGCAGTTGTTGTGTCTGCAGCAGGGGTGGACACAGACTCTGTGGTCACTCCTGCAGTGGTGATTATCTCAGCAGTAGTTGTTTGGGCTGCTGAAGTAATTTCAACAGTAGTTGGCTCTGCAGCAGTGGTCTCAGCACCAGTGGTCACACCAGAAGTTGTAGTTATCTCAGATTTTGTGGTCTGAATAACTGTACTTGTAGCTTCAGCTGTGGTTTTGGCTCTACCAGTTGTGCTTTCCACAGCTGACGTCACATCAGCAGTTGTTGTGTCTGCAACAGGGGTGGCCAAAGAACTTGAAGTCACTCCTGCAGTAGTGATTATCTCAGCAGTAGTTGTTTGGGCTGCTGAAGTGAATTGATTAGTAGTTGGCTCTGCAGCAGTGGTCTCAGCACCAGTGGTCACACCAGGAGTTGTAGTTACTTCAGCTACTGTGGTCTGAATAACTGTGCTTGTAGCTTCAGCTGTGGTTGTGGCTCTACCAGTTGTGCTTCCTACAGCTGATGTCACATCAGCAGTTGTTGTGTCTGCAACAGGGTTGGACACAGACTCTGTAGTCACTCCTGCAGTAGTGATTATCTCAGCAGTAGTTGTTTGGGCTGCTGAAGTGAATTGATTAGTAGTTGGCTCTGCAGCAGTGGTCTCAGCACCAGTGGTCACACCAGGAGTTGTAGTTACTTCAGATACTGTGGTCTGAACAACTGTACTTGTAGCTTCAGCTGTGGTTGTGGCACTACCAGTTGTGCTTTCCACAGCTGAAGTCACATCAGCAGTTGTTGTGTCTGCAGCAGGGGTGGACTCAGACTCTGTGGTCACTCCTGCAGTAGTGATTATCTCAGCAGTAGTTGGCTCTGCAGCAGTGGTCTGAGCATCAGTGGTCACACCAGAAGTTGTAGTTATTTCAGATTTCGTGGTCTGAATAACTGTACTTGTAGCTTCAGCTGTGGTTGTGGCTCTACCAGTTGTGCTTTCCACAGCTGTGATTATCTCAGCAGTAGTTGTTTGGGCTGCTGAAGTGAATTGATTAGTAGTTGGCTCTGCAGCAGTGGTCTCAGCACCAGTGGTAACACCAGGAGTTGTAGTTACTTCAGCTACTGTGGTCTGAATAACTGTACTTGTAGCTTCAGCTGTGGTTGTGGCTTTACCAGTTCTGCTTCCTACAGCTGACGTCACATCAGCAGTTGTTGTGTCTGCAACAGGGGTGGCCACAGAACTTGAAGTCACTCCTGCAGTAGTGATTATCTCAGCAGTAGTTGTTTGGGCTGCTGAAGTGATTTCAACAGTAGTTGTCTCGGCAGCAGTGGTCTCAGCACCAGTGGTCACACCAGGAGTTGTTGTTACTTCAGCTACTGTGGTCTGAACAACTGTACTTGTAGCTTCAGCTGTGGTTGTGGCTCCACCAGTTGTGCTTTCCACAGCTGTGATTATCTCAGCAGTAGTTGTTTGGGCTGCTGAAGTGAATTGATTAGTAGTTGGCTCTGCAGCAGTGGTCTCAGCACCAGTGGTAACACCAGGAGTTGTAGTTACTTCAGCTACTGTGGTCTGAATAACTGTACTTGTAGCTTCAGCTGTGGTTGTGGCTTTACCAGTTCTGCTTCTTACAGCTGACGTCACATCAGCAGTTGTTGTGTCTGCAACAGGGGTGGCCACAGAACTTGAAGTCACTCCTGCAGTAGTGATTATCTCAGCAGTAGTTGTTTGGGCTGCTGAAGTGATTTCAACAGTAGTTGTCTCGGCAGCAGTGGTCTCAGCACCAGTGGTCACACCAGGAGTTGTTGTTACTTCAGCTACTGTGGTCTGAACAACTGTACTTGTAGCTTCAGCTGTGGTTGTGGCTCCACCAGTTGTGCTTTCCACAGCTGATGTCACATCAGCTGTGGTTGTGTCCCCAACAGGGGTGGACACAGACTCTGTAGTCACTCCTGCAGTAGTGATTCTCTCAGCAGTAGTTGTTTGGGCTGCTGAAGTGATTTCAACAGTAGTTGGCTCTGCAGCAGTGGTCTCAGCACCAGTGGTCACACCAGAAGTTGTAGTTATCTCAGATTTTGTGGTCTGAATAACTGTACTTGTAGCTTCAGCTGTGGTTTTGGCTCTACCAGTTGTGCTTTCCACAGCTGACGTCACATCAGCAGTTGTTGTGTCTGCAACAGGGGTGGCCAAAGAACTTGAAGTCACTCCTGCAGTAGTGATTATCTCAGCAGTAGTTGTTTGGGCTGCTGAAGTGAATTGATTAGTAGTTGGCTCTGCAGCAGTGGTCTCAGCACCAGTGGTCACACCAGGAGTTGTAGTTACTTCAGCTACTGTGGTCTGAATAACTGTGCTTGTAGCTTCAGCTGTGGTTGTGGCTCTACCAGTTGTGCTTCCTACAGCTGATGTCACATCAGCAGTTGTTGTGTCTGCAACAGGGTTGGACACAGACTCTGTAGTCACTCCTGCAGTAGTGATTATCTCAGCAGTAGTTGTTTGGGCTGCTGAAGTGAATTGATTAGTAGTTGGCTCTGCAGCAGTGGTCTCAGCACCAGTGGTCACACCAGGAGTTGTAGTTACTTCAGATACTGTGGTCTGAACAACTGTACTTGTAGCTTCAGCTGTGGTTGTGGCACTACCAGTTGTGCTTTCCACAGCTGAAGTCACATCAGCAGTTGTTGTGTCTGCAGCAGGGGTGGACTCAGACTCTGTGGTCACTCCTGCAGTAGTGATTATCTCAGCAGTAGTTGGCTCTGCAGCAGTGGTCTGAGCATCAGTGGTCACACCAGAAGTTGTAGTTATTTCAGATTTCGTGGTCTGAATAACTGTACTTGTAGCTTCAGCTGTGGTTGTGGCTCTACCAGTTGTGCTTTCCACAGCTGTGATTATCTCAGCAGTAGTTGTTTGGGCTGCTGAAGTGAATTGATTAGTAGTTGGCTCTGCAGCAGTGGTCTCAGCACCAGTGGTAACACCAGGAGTTGTAGTTACTTCAGCTACTGTGGTCTGAATAACTGTACTTGTAGCTTCTGCTGTGGTTGTGGCTTTACCAGTTCTGCTTCCTACAGCTGACGTCACATCAGCAGTTGTTGTGTCTGCAACAGGGGTGGCCACAGAACTTGAAGTCACTCCTGCAGTAGTGATTATCTCAGCAGTAGTTGTTTGGGCTGCTGAAGTGATTTCAACAGTAGTTGTCTCGGCAGCAGTGGTCTCAGCACCAGTGGTCACACCAGGAGTTGTTGTTACTTCAGCTACTGTGGTCTGAACAACTGTACTTGTAGCTTCAGCTGTGGTTGTGGCTCCACCAGTTGTGCTTTCCACAGCTGATGTCACATCAGCTGTGGTTGTGTCCCCAACAGGGGTGGACACAGACTCTGTAGTCACTCCTGCAGTAGTGATTCTCTCAGCAGTAGTTGTTTGGGCTACTGAAGTGATTTCAACAGTAGTTGGCTCTGCAGCAGTGGTCTGAGCATCAGTGGTCACACCAGAAGTTGTAGTTACTTCAGATATTGTGGTCTGAATAACTGTACTTCTAGCTTCAGCTGTGATTGTGGCTCTACCAGTTGTGCTTTCCACAGCTGATGTCACATCAGCAGTTGTTGTGTCTGCAACAGGGGTGGCCACAGACTCTGTAGTCACTCCTGCAGTAGTGATTATCTCAGCAGTAGTTTTTTGGGCTGCTGAAGTGATTTCAACAGTAGTTGGCTCTGCAGCAGTGGTCTGAGCATCAGTGGTCACACCAGAAGTTGTAATTACTTCAGCTACTGTGGTCTGAATAACTGTACTTGTAGCTTCAGCTGTGGTTGTGGCTCTAACAGCGGCGCTTTTCATAGCTGTGGTGACATCAGCAATTGTTGTCTCAGAAACAGTAGCGATTTTCAAAGAGGCTGAGGAGGTGTCTGCAGTACGAAATAAACACAAAAGACAAAAATCTTCCTTCAATCATAAAATATCACAGCAAATGTAACAAAATGTAACACGTTGGTAAATATTTGTTTTTGGAGTTTGTTCTTGCCGAAAGTGTTTGCCTCTCTTCGATATTTTAGGGTGCTTTTCAATAAATTTGAAATAAAAATTGGGCACATCTGGTAGTCCTATATGGAAACATTATTTCGTTACAATGTTCTGCTCTTTGAACATTCGTCTCAATTTGGTTGGAATACATCGTATTATAGTATACCCTTTTTTGAATTAGTATATTTACCACTGTAGTCTGCCCCATTGTTTATGGGGATATTTTCATAAAGAATGTTACAACCCGACGCTGCTTTTTTCTTCATAGTTCCAAAAATGATGACATGAATCTGACTGAGAAGCATTCCAATTTTGTTAGGAAATACTTAGAAAATGTTCTTGACTTTGTACACAACCGCTGAAGTAGCATCAGGGTTGTCAAGCAAGTGTCAACGGTTGTCTAGGGTTGTCAAGCGTCAAGTTTGTCAAGCAAGTGTCAAGCTTTTAAACTATTTTCTCTAACATGACTAAGCTGCATTTCACAAAAGAAGGCACCTTAGTAATATTTATTGTTTATATAGGTTTTCCCGGCCAAGTTAGCAGATTTGGCGGCCAAATTGGTGACCAATCACTCATTTTCGCACGAATTTGAATGCACGTTGAGATCAACATTCAATTAGCTAAAAACACCAATCAATTTAACATTTGAAGCATACGATTTCACATTTTAATCATGCAATTTTAACAACAGGGCATTCAAATTACAATTGCACAAACGAGCATCCAAATTCGCCGGAGCTTCCAGCTGTGTAAGTTTGGTCATTCAAATTCACCATTAAGCACGCATTTGTGAAAAGTAAGCAAATGAATTCGAAATAGGTTTATGTCATTCCATTGTTTGTTAGAATTAGATGGAGTGCCTTTGTTCCGATTTGGAAGTATGGATATAAAACCCCGTCTCTAACAAGATTCTGCCAATACTCTGATCACCAAGCACAATTTAGCTTGAAGCACTAGAAATATCAACATTGCAGCTTATGGGCGTTACACGAGAATTTCAAATGTAGATGCACGGCAAGAGATCGATGGCTAACAGACCTGCAGGAGACAGTATCCTCATCATTCTAAAATTAGGAGAGACAAACAGGGACTCTAAGATGATTAAACATCTAAAAAGTTAAAGAGATATAAACAAATATATATAATGAAGATCACAACTGAAAACAGCAGATCAAAAACCCAAAGATAAAGAATTAAGAACATATAGATTTATGTGAACACGATAAAAAGAAGGGAAAACATCAGCTAAGTCTACTGTTGCCTATAGGTTTGTTGTTTTATATAGAGGTTTAGTTATGCCTCCTTTTTGTTTAATTTGTTTGCATTTTTACTTCTTTAGAATAAAGAGACAGATAGTAGACACTTTGAAAAATAATGAAACAGAAAAGCAGAAATGATAAAAAGGTGCAAGAAATAAAAAGACTCACGTCGTATGCCTTCATTTTATTTTAATTTTTTTGAATGCAAAAAGTGCTAAATAGAATGCACGGAAATGAAAAAGAAATCAAGAACCTCATGCAAATAACCCTTGACCAAACTGCCTGCTAAATTGAATGATCACTTAAACCGAATGACATAACTTCAATTTTAATAGGATGAGTTAAACATGAAAATGTCAGGTCTTTAAACGAATTTGAACGCCTGAAATCTAATACGAACCACGGGAATGACAGCAGGGCGCTACTCCGCTTCAAATTGGCCACTATCAAGATGAATTTGAATGCTATTTTTGGTAAATTTATATATTTACCTATATTTGGTAAATTGTAATTTTTTGTTTAATCTGTGTTAAGTTATTGGGGACGGCAGTGCTGCAGAAGAACTCTTTTATTATTATCATTATTATTACAGGAAATAGTACCTTCAGGAGACATTCCTACAGACTTGTGCACAACAACTCCTAACTTTACTGACCCCTAACCCTCACTTAACCTTAACCTACCCTCATCAAACTTAGACAAGAATTATGTCTCCCTAACTTACCTTGTCTCCCTAACAGTCCTGGGGTTGATCACGAAAGTGTGAATAAGGGTCCGCCCAAAATGTTTTTGCATTTTCTTGTCATTTAGCCCTTGTAGATCAATAATCCAGCGGTCGCCACCTTGGCATCCTTGAACATTGGTTTTGAACAATTTATATGCAAATTAACTACCGCGATAAGGTAAAATATATGTTTTCTATATCTATATATATATATAGTCACTTTCATATGGTGACCGGTTGTGCGGTGACCGGTTGTGCTTACTTTTGCGGCATTAGGGCGACCACCGTCTTTATGGCGTCATTTTGCCGGTCGTCATAACGCCAGGCATGCAACTGGAAATTTAGGAAAAAACGAGGAAATTCCAAACCACACAAGACTTGTACAGTGTTTTTCCATTTGTAATGGCATTCATGAGGAGTAAAAAAAGAGGAAATCAGCGGATCCGAGGAAAAGTTGCATGCCTGTGAACGCAAAAGTACTAGACAGCCAAAGAATGTTATTGTTGCAAATTGGCTTAATCAATGTCTCTTGGTCCAAAACGTAAAAATACCAAATTTTGTTTGGGTCGGATAAGGTAAAATTGGGATAGGTCATATTAAAGTTTTGTAAATTTTGTACACATGTCTATGGAGCGGTCGGCCCAATATATCTATAAATAGTGCATTAAAGCCACATCTACAATGATTACGTCTATATTTTATGTATATTTTGCAAATTAGCACCCACCATTATAATAAATAATTATTGCATCTATTTTCTCCACAAGAATTTGTCCAATGGTATCAAACAAGGTGTCTAAACCCATGTTTCTAGGGTCACCGAATTCATTAAAGCCATTTCTACCATGATACTGTGTATTTTATGCACAATATGCAAATAAGCATCCACCAATCTCAGAAATAATTATAACATGTGTCTTTTTTCCTACTATATATACATCGTTTATGCATAATATGCAAATTAGTATCCGCCATTAGCAAAAATGTGTATTCATATACAGGTACAATTATCTTTGAAAAATATCATCCAAACTTATCAACCGAGGTGTCTAGATTCATCTTTTTTAAGACTCAATGATGAACCCTGCGTGGTTACAATGAACTGTGCGATGCAATCCTTTAATCCTTTGGCTCCCAGGAGAATAAAGTACTCATGAGTCTCCATTACCAGGAGCATTTGGAAAAATTTCATTGTGTAGCGCCCTCGTACTTCATGCATGGTGGACAGAGCCCATTGCTTGCCCAGCAAATGTAAACAATATGTGAACTTCCAAACCGCCTGCATGTTTATTACCCTTGATGTGTTTACCAAGATTATGCAACCGGACACGCGCAAATACAATCTATGTATTTAGGAACTAGTTCAAGATTGATAAGTTTTAAACAAAATCCTGCAGAAATATATAGAAAACTTGTTTCAAAAAAATGATCAAGGATGCCAAGGTGTCAACCGCCGGAATATTGATCTAAGAGGTACAAATGACAGGAAAATGCAAAAAACATTTTGTTCGGACCCTAATTCACGGTCCACCTCCATATTGGGGTTTTAAACCCGGACTATAAGGTATAACTTTTGATGATAATATGTTTTCCCTAGGGTATATTACATGAATTATACTTATTATTATTAACAACACAATTCAGTAATCAGTTGTAGGCACTCCACACTTGTGAAAAGGGTCTTGACCTTTGAAGTTTTGTATTTAAATCTCAATGCAAAATATCTAACTTACACAGCAGCCAAAGGAAAACCCACAAGCCTGGGAACAATTGCATCACGATGTTTTCCAGATAATGGGCTGGAAAATAGTTAAAATTGTTCCTAACCAAGAGTATTTGTTACTAGAACATGGCCAAAATAACTAGAAGACACGTGCAATTTTAAATGAAGACATTCATTCAACGATATAGTAAAGATATGGACCATGGTCACATGAAGTCTTCCAAACACAACACTCCCCCCCCCCCCCCCCACACCCAATCTTTCAACTGTCACCAGGTTAACTTTGTATATATGCTTTAGTCAGGGAGATTGTTTTATTTTACTGATTTCATATTACTGACTTTTTGTATTTGTATAGATTACTCGAAATGGTACCTCTGAGCGACAATAAAGACCCCTAAACCTAACCTTATCCTTCCCTCACTAAACTTTGCAAATTTGGGTTTTGCATCATTAGGAATCAATTTAGCCTAAACTTTTGTCTAGAAATAGGATTTGAAACATTAGGGTGACATTAATAAGTCTCCCTCATCTACCTTGTCTATCTCTATGTCTCCATAAGGGTACATTTACAAGAATATATGCTTATGTCTCCTTTAGTCACTGGGCTATTTTAAGTGATGATCGTTTGACATTTACTTCATAATTATTACTTTAAAATACTTTTATTACTAGTTGACAAAAAGGCGGACGTCTCTATAGTCCGAAGCATCATTGATCCGATGTCCCATTGGTCCGAAGTCCCATTGGTCCGAAGTCCCATTGGTCCGATGCCCCATAGGATTCGGGTTTAAGGTTAGGGTCAGTCAACCTGAACCAGTGGAACTATGTATTATGTTTCATCGGACCAATGGAACGTCTGACCAATGGAACGTCGGACCAATGGTACTTAAGACCAATGGGACGTCGGACCAATGGGACTTCGGACCAATGGGACTTCGGACCAATGGGACATCGGATCAATGATGCTTCGGACTATAGAGACGTCCGCCTTTTTGTCAACTAGTAATAAAAGTATTTTAAAGTAATAATTATGATAATAATTATAACCAATGGTACTTCGAACTATCGAGACTCAACTTGACAAAGAGTATAACTCATCAAAAAGGAGATGTGCTTAGGATACAATGTACACGGTGAGTTAAAAAAAAAAAAAAAAGTTGGGAACATTGTTTTAGTGAAGTTCTGCACATAGCACTTTCAAAATCTAGGATATAGAAGCCAAATTCATAAACTTTCTCTTAGTACAAAGAATCATTCATATCACTCATGTACCTTTCAAGTTACGGAATTTTAAACACAACCACAGTTTTAAAGTTTTGTCCACAGATCACAAAAATTTAAGCATTCCTTCAGCAAAACAAAACAAAAAATCAAAAAGGCATGTGTGTGAATTGTTTTTGTTTTGCTGAAAGAACGCACACCTTTTTTTTGTGATCCGTGGATAAAACTTTAAGCCGGTGGTGATGTTCAAAATTCTGTAACTAGAAAAGTACATGGGTAATTCTAATAATTCTTGTACTTAAAGAAAGCTTATGAATTGGGCTTTTATATCCTAGATTTTGAAAGTGCTTCATGCAGAATTTCACTAAAACAATAGTCCCGACATTCAGGTTTCGTTTTGGTTTATTTTTTACTCACCCTGTATATGTTGGGAGCAATTCAGAAAAAAATCTCAATCCATGAAGCCATTTTAGTCTGCAATCATAACTCCATAAATGATATTTATATGTTACTTTATCACTGAATGAAAATAGCCCCAAACACTACATGCTTGTTTAAAAAAAAAGATATTCGTAATACAAATTCTGGTCAAAGAAGAAAGAAACATTTTCATGCAGTACTGTTTCTCTGGCCATGCATGCATTACATCGTACAAACAAAATGTTCACCAAACTTTTCAATTATATTGATTTTGCGTTCCATTATATTTGGATAAATTGACTTTGCTGAATGAATCATGTAAATCTGTTGTACTGTATAACTTATGCAAGTTCCTTCCGACCTTCTGACAGTGCTGCGCAGCCACGGAGCATCGATAACAAGATTAGCACTTCTCTTGTCTGATAAATGAGGTGGATTGAATTGTAGTCTTAGGACGACTTAGAGTTGTAGTAGTGTAGAGCTGGGTTAACCAGTTGACATCGGATGACGTGAATACACGCAAAGGTTTTGCAGAATTCCGAACGAGCGAGGCCGGAATTATCTGTCTGCGACCCGCTCACAGCAAGTGAGGCCGGAAATATCAGGGTGTACCTGATACCCACAGATGATGACCTGAACCCATCTGGCATCGAAGTTCGTGAAAAACAATCCCGCGCACGGGTCTGATCAATGTCAAAATAATCCTGGCGCGAACTAGTAAAGCAAGAGTCCAAGACCTTGTGTGGGGGCTTGTTGTTTGCAGCGTTGGGTTGGGAAGATTATGAGCGTGACAGCTCGATTGTGATCCTCATGTCACCTTTTAGAGTGATTGCCCTGGAAAGTTTATTGGTCCTTGGTTAAAGCAAGCACCGTTGATATCAGAATTGTCAAATAATTGATATATAGGAAATCCAATATCAACAATATGTGATATATCGATTATCCCATGAAAAGACCATACAGATGGCACTGTGATTTAAAAAAAAAAAAGGTATAAAGTCCCATTTTTCCACAGCTTTCTCTGGAGCATATTGCTAAAACCTTTTACAACAAATCTTAGCACTGAGAGTGAGTCCAGAACAGGCATTTTTTTTTTTATAGTTTTACACAGGGGGAGCACATGTTTTGTGGCATGGGTGGCTTGTGCGTCAAGCGCTCGCCTCTCACCAAGGTGACCACGGTTCGAATCCTGGCCGCGGATCACATGTGAGTAGAGTTGTGCGTTGGTTCTCTCCTGTGCCACGAGGGTTTTTCTCCGGGCCCTCCGGTTTTCCTCCCTCCGGAAAAATACACTTTCGATCTCAGGCTGTGCTCCGTGGTCATATATGGGTCGATGTGGCCGGCAGCCATAGGCGCCTTTACGTGCCAGCGGCCCGACCACGTTGTAGCCGCGTCCTTCGCAATTCAGCATACCAGCTGCGAGTAAGGATGATTAGCCTCCCAAATTATTATTATTATTATTATTATTATTTATGTTTGGAAACAAGAATGGTCCCGGGGTATGAAAACCACCCTCGACTCCTCCCCGCCCAATATAGCACCCCGATACTGCCACAAATGGAAAGAAATAATAATTAAAAACAATTATAATTACACCCCAAACAACATTCCAAGCACTGGTTTTTTTTTTAATTATTTTTTTTTTTTATGCAATTGCAAAAGATCAATTTTAGAAATTGATTATAAATATTTCCTTGATTGGTAACACTGAAATTGTTTTATCAAAGGAAAAATAGGACCACTGACATTTACGGCCTCGCTTATTAGCTTGACAATTATATCACGTGTTACCATAACATACCACCACAGTCGGCAATTTCACGTACCAGCCACACTTTGTAACGACGTTGGATAGTCAAATCGGCTTCAGAAACAGCCTGTTGTTTCGCAACTTTGAAGCCATGAAAAAAAATTGTCATTTGGTAATTTCTTTCCAAAATATTTAGAAAAATAGCCAAATTTCATCAAAATCTGAACAAGACAAGTATGTAAAAAAATGACCAAAATGTTTGCCAAATGTACCATTCAATGAAGGTAAAATCTTGGTTTGTTCCACTGATATGTTATGTGCTTTATAAAAAATGACGCAAAGTATACATGTTAATAACTTTGACAGAATTTGTTTCTGTTACTGAATTCATTTTGAAGAGTTTCAATTTCCAACATCCATAACAATTTTTTTGTGGGGGATACAGCAAGAGACAATAACAAGTTCTGTCCTCTGTTTCTTCCTTTTCTTTTATTAGCTGCTAGCAGCAAAACTGCAATTACTGTCATTAGTCAGGTGGTATATGATAGTAGGCCAACTAAATGTGGAAAAGTCATCTAGACAATAATTCCACAGCATTTTTTTGTTAATAGCTGGCATCCATGCTAGATCTATTCTTTGAACCATAACAAACAAGATGTGGACGGATGCCATCGTTAATTTTGACCCTTAATATACCTAATCTGCATAAATCGTTAATACTTGCCGTGTCATATATTTTCCCCCATATTTGGGTAAACATGTATTTTCTATTTTGTATTGTTTAAAAATTTTATTTTGGTGATTCTACTAACCCATCCTTACTTCTATTACACTTTCTAAAGCATATAAGTGACTGAATAATTAAGAGGACATAGTAACAATCCACAATGGCTATTATTATACCCAAATGCTGCACGCATTTACCTTGTCTCCAGATATCTTCCAGCAATCTTGCCAAACTTCAGTATTGATGAGCTTCAAATTCACCAAGTTGCTTACTGGCACAATTACCCTATTAAAATCTTATGGAAAATCATGCGAGCAATGATAACATTGTGCCATTTAGCTCAGCAAACAAAAAACGTGAAAAAAACGAGGTGACTTTTAATTGGCCTAATTAGTGAGGGTTGCCTAACGTGGGAGACTTGAAAAAATCAAGGAAATTCCACAAATTATTTGAAAGAAAATTAATGGAAAAAAAGACATTTTGACATTGACATAACTATTGCTACCAATACATGTGTTTGATTTTGTTTTTGGGAGGGGGGGGGTTCTTGAGGACATAATAAAGATCCACAATGGCTACCATTATACCCTAAAGTTGCATGCATTTACCTTTTCCTTAGATATCATTAAGTGGTCTCGCTAAACGTCAGCATTGATGAGGTTCAAATTCACAAAGTAACTTTAACTGGCAAAACTTAACAACAAATGTGCGAGCGCATAATAAGCTGTTGCTGTCTTGCCAACAAAATCCCTCCAGAGCCTTAATTCAGAAAGAAAAAGAACTTTACAGATGTAAAATTAGTATCCCACTTTAAAATAACTGTTCTAGGAGAAAAACCGAAAACTGTTTTGAGAAAAGGACTTCTTACTAGGAGATATCTTAATGGGTGCTATTTGTGGCTGCTCGCACATGCTGAATTTGGGTACTATGTAGAACATACAAAGATATACAGAGCAGGGGCGTAGCACGGTCATTTTTATTGGGGGGGTTAAATTTTTGAAAAGGGCACTTGCACATCCGTTGTGAAATGTAGACAGGTTTATTTTCTCCGGACACTTGGTCTCCGTAAAATTAAAAATTGGGAGGGGGGGGGGCTGGTACCATCTGTCGATAGGGGCGCTGTTCAAAACCGACAATTATGCACACGAAGGGCCAATATATGGTGCTTTTCTGGGCGATACATGGGCGAAATTCTGAAAACGGCAACCAAAACGGCAGATGCCAAAAAAAAAACCCACCACTTCTTTTTTGAAAAGGGCACTTGTTCACAGAAAAAGGGCACTTCGTAAAAAAAAGGGCATGCTTTACAAATTATTGGGGGGGGGGTAGTCCCCTTTCAAAAAAGGGCATTTGAATGGAAAAAGGCAGTCTTTATAAAATCCCCCCCCCCCCCCCCAGCTACGCCTATGCAGAGGGTTAGACCGGTAAACGTGGCGCAATGACACGTGGTTGTTATTGACGCAACGTTTACAGGTCTAACATTTGCGCAATTTTTGTACAATATTTTTGGTCACGTTTTCGGCCACCGACCGACCAAGGTGACTTGTAGTAGCTCCTGCCACAGCTTACAAAATTGGGAAATGATGTGAACAATTATAACATCTTGATATTTAGCCCCCATGTCCGTAAATTGGGCTTAAAATTAGGCCCAGGGTTGCCAAACTTTGGGGACTTGAACAGTTCAAGGAAATCCCCAAAAGAAGAGATTATTGTTGTTTACAATAATAACGTCTAAATTAACAAATTTTCTCACCAACAATTTGGGGAATTTCCTTGAACTTGTTCAAGTCTCCCACGTTAGGCAACCATTCGCCTACTTTTTAGCCCAATTTACAGACACCTTGTTTTTTCCCCATTTTTCTTCTGGGCTAAATATCACAATGTTATTATTTTTCACATGAGTTTCCATAAGCTGTTCATACATTAAATGGGGGTGGGGGTAGGGGGAAACAATTAATAGGCGCATTACTGGAACCATGGATCAAAAAATCAGCAACAAACCCCCAACCTTTGCATTAACATAATGCCAATTAAAAACGAATGAATTTAAGGGTTACCAAAAAAAAGCTGATGTTATTAGTCAAGTAGTTTGGTTTTAAATAGGGTCAATAGGTCAAATCAACACACCTTTCTCAGTCAATCTCACAGATTTTCTTCATCTTTGCTGAAATTATTAGGTAATATGAGGCCTTTTATTGATTTTGAAAATGTGGTTTTACAGTTCCATGGGGTCAAATGTCGATGTTTATTTTGCATCACCTCACACTGAAATTTCAATTTGTTTTTCATCTGTAAAGTAGATAATTTCTTATGTTAAGAGCTATAATTTAATATAAAAATTCTCCCACATTCCCAAGTTTTATCCCACATTCCTACCCAGAGATACAGATGTACAGTATAGTTCAAAAGTTTAACGACCAGCAACTCACAAACCACATGACCCAAACATTCACATTTTGGAATTTGGAGTTTTCTCAGATGGCGTAACAATTTCAGCAAATTAAAAGATATTCCGTGGGACTGACCATGGAAGGTGTGCTGATATTACACGGAGTGACCCAATCGTGGTTTATCTCAATATTTCAGGAACAAAATAAAAACCTTAAATGATCAGTGCCAATAAAAACAAGGATGGAGAATAATACCTCATCCTGATAAGTGCACAAAAACATTATATTTTTAAGTGGATGATGTACTCAATTGAAAATACATATATGTAAAGAAAAAATCAAAACGTGCTACAAAAGCATTTCGCCACTCTGTGCAGTACAACACCATACGAGCAAACTACAACCTCACTAAACCCTACTTTAATTTCTAGGACTACTCCAAACTAACCCTAAAAAGTAAAAAATTAGCCTATCATCTAATGGATCTAGACTGGAGACATAATTTCAACCTACACACTGAAGTGCTAACACAAATGATGTACACGATGTGCGGGAATAGACTTAAAACAGATAAAACCAAACATAAAATGTGCATATATGCAACAAGCAGGTCTAGAGGGTAATCACGTGAATTAATTCCTCAAGCATCTGTACTTCATTATACTGCCTGACTTTCCAAACAATTCACCAACATGCATTGAAAATGGGTTCTCTTCTAATCAAACCTGTTTAGCTAATTATTTTCAGATAGATAAAAATTCAATGGCAAAATACAAAACCTTGATTGCAGCATGCTTGTAAAGCCAAGTCTAAATCTTTGGGTGTTTTTTTTCCTTTGCTTTCCATTGACGCTGAAACAAACTGAAGCAAGGGCTGTACAAATCTGGAAAGTTTTTGCCAAAACTCTCGATGAAAGATGCTCAAAGAAATAAAACCTTTCACAAATAGTGACACTGCAAAAAGCTTCAATACATGTATTATCTTTTTTTCTAGTGTGCAAGGTGGAAAACCAGTGCATAAAGTGGAAAACCAGTGCAAATAAAAATGAGATGCGAACAGGTAAAGTGTTAACACGCACCATTGTGTGTGTGTGTTTGTATTAGTATAAGTCCCAGAATTTGAGGGTCATAAGCAAACAATGAGCAGACAAGAAAAACTTAAGAACAAGAACAGAATTGTCAAGTGTCTCCAAAAAGATTCTTCATGCAGGCTTTTGAGATAATTTTCAATTCAGTTCTGAAATTCTTTCAGCTGCGGACTTGGCAATGCTGATAGATATGGTGTGTCTTGAAAAGTGATCCTCCTCAATGAATAATATATTTAATCAAATATATCAATGAAATGTATTATTGTATGTACTCTGACCTGCATGACAATCCTTTGTGTTTGTTAAAGTGAAAATTAAATCATTTGAGAGAAAGCATAGAGCGATCTTTTCTGGAGTGCAATGAATGCAAAGAAAACATTGAAGTTGAAGAAAAACAAAAATATTTCACTTGAAAAAAATTAAAAGTGACAAACCTGAGGTGCTGAAAACACCCGAGACTGTGGTTGCTGGTTCAATTGTAGTTTCTGCAGGACTAGTTGTTTGTGTTGCTCTGGTTGTCACATCTTCGGTAGTTGTATCCACAACAGGACTAGTTGTTACCTCAGCTGTGGTGGTATCTGCACCTGTTGTAGTGCAAAAGCATTTTAATTTGAAAACTGAGTCTTAATTGGACAAAGTCAATGACCAGCAGTTAATTTGAAATGCTCTCAATAAAGTAAGCCCTCTTGAAAGGCAACAGCCCAATTGAATTACCCCACAGGAAAAAATAATGTGCCTTGGTCCCAAAAGACAATTAACGATTGACAAATTTTGAAAGTGCCTCAGCATAAAACTTTTTCTTTCAACTACCTTATTCATTTATCATCCTGACTTCCTTTTGATGAAAAACTTACCCGCACAGAGAATGCACAAACACAGAATATGTATCCAAATACTGGTGCTCTAAACAACATTTTGATAGTCATGGTTTGGTCTTGTATATTTGACAATCAAAGTCCAACAATATTTCCATTAAATATTTTGTATAAAAAGAGAAAATTGAAGTTATGTTTTGATTTTGAAAGCATTCTGGCAGGAGATTGCCATCTGCCAAATTTAAAAAGTAATGTTAACAAAAAAATCACAATGGAAATTGATCTGTTCCTCGAGCTTTAAAATAAAAAATAGTTCCTAAATTATACCAATTTAAAAAAACACACAAAAACGTTAAAAAGAAAACCTTGTTTACATGACCTACGTTGGCCGCCTGTATCGCATGGAGGCTCGGCAATAATAAAGACTATTTTTAAGACTACTTCAACGAACAACGTTGTGCCGTGCGTGCGGCTAAATGTACTAAATCAAGAGCGCTAACGAGGTAAAAATCAATGCATTTCCACAGTTTTTCTTCTTTTTCCGGTTTATTTTGACAGACAGTTGAAAGAAAAAGGTTTATTTTGACAGCCAGAAAAACCAGAATTTTGTGAGATGTTAAAAGAAAAACGGAATTCTGGTTAAAACCGGAGAAGTGGCATCTCTGTTAAGTTGATGATTTCCTCAGTTGATAACACAAACTACAACTTCAATAAAAGCCTACTTTATTAAACCCTAATTTAAAACATAAAAATTAGCCTGTCGTGTATTGGATCTAGTCAAGTGGGCAGAGATGGTTATTGTGATTGAATTAGTTTCCTTGCGCCTAACTGGCAGCATCCAGCTATATACACCCCAGGGAGCTGAGATGGTATTTGGAATGTTTCATGGGTCCAGTGAGCAGGGGTAATGATGATGCAGCACCTTGAGCACCAGTCCTGTTGGATGCGTGCGCTTTATAAATACCCACTATTATTTTATTATTATTATTATTGTATAAATGAAAAATGTGAATTTTTTTTTACAAGGGGGAACCAGTTAAAATATTAATGAGATGTGAAAAGGTGAAATGCCATTCCAAGATAAACTAGTTGTGCTTATATTAGGATTTTCATATGTCCCCAGAATGGTTCTCCATACAGGTTCATTGAAATTCATTTCAGTTCAATAACTCATAGATACAGTTTGTGCTGAATAGTGAAAGTTCTTCATGACTTACCACTCTAGCCTGCATGTTGTGTTTGTTATAGTGAAAATTAAACCATTACAGACAAAATTTACCCACAAAGCAAACTTTTCTCAAGCATAATGACTGCAAATAGACCTGACACTCAAACAACAAAATTTTAACAAAAAAAATTAAAATTCACAAACCTGAGGTACTGAAAACACCTGAGGCAGTGCTTGCTGGTTCAATTTTAGTTGTTGTAACTCCGACTGTAGTAGTGACTTCAACCCTATTTGTCTGTTCTGCTGTGGTTACATCTGCAGTAGTTGTTTCCACTAAAGAACTAGTTGTTACCTCTGCTGTCATTGTTGTGGCTCGAACTGTAGCAGTGGCTACAACACTATTTGTCTGTGCTGATGTGGTTTCCAAACCAGCAGAAGTTGTATCCACAACAGGAGTAGTTGTTACATTCTCTTTAGTGGTATCAACAGCCATTGTTGTTGTGGAAACTGTTGTAATTGCTTCAACAGTGGTTGTTTTCTCTGCAGTGGTTATCATATCAACAGTTGACAAATCCATTGAAGGGGTTGTTCCCTCAGCTGATCCCTCAGTTGTGACTGCAACTGTAGTGGCATCAGCAATAGATGTCTGTTCTGCTGCAGTTGTCACATTTGTAGCAGTTGTGTCCACTGAAGGAGAGGTTGTTGCCACAGCTGTAGTGGTATCTGCTGACATTGTTGTGGCTACAACAGTAGATGTCTGTGCTCCTGTTGTAACCACATCCTCAACAGTCGTATCAACCACAGGACTGGTTGTTACCTCAGCTTTAGTGGTATCTACAGCCATCGTTGTCGCTTCAACAATAGTTGTTTGCTCTGTCATTGTTGTGATATCAGCAGTTGTCACATCCACTGAAGGAGTTGTTACCTCAGCTGTAGTAGTATCTGCACCTGCTGTTGTGACTGTAACTGTACTGGCATCAGCAATAGATGTCTGTTCTGCTGCAGTTGTCACGTCTGCAGCAGTTGTGTCCACTGAAGCAGAGGTTGTCGACGCAGCTGTAGTGGTATCTGCTGACACTGTTGTGGCTACAACAGTAGGTGTCTGTGCTCCTGTTGTAACTGCATCCTCAACAGTCGTATCAACCACAGGACTGGTTGTTACCTCAGCTATAGTGGTATCTACAGCCATCATTGTGGCTTCAACAGTAGTTGTTTGCTCTGTCATTGTTGTGATATCAGCAGTTGTCACATCCACTGAAGGAGTTATTCCCTCAGCTGTAGTAATAACTGCACCTGCTGTTGTGACTGCAACTGTACTGGCATCAGCAATAGATGTCTGTGCTGCTGCAGTTGTCACATCTGTAGCAGTTGTCTCCACTGAAGGAGAGGTTGTCGACGCAGCTGTAGTGGTATCTGCTGACACTGTTGTGGCTACAACAGTAGGTGTCTGTGCTCCTGTTGTAACTGCATCCTCAACAGTCGTATCAACCACAGGACTGGTTGTTACCTCAGCTATAGTGGTATCTACAGCCATCATTGTGGCTTCAACAGTAGTTGTTTGCTCTGTCATTGCTGTGATATCAGCAGTTGTCACATCCACTGAAGGAGTTGTTCCCTCAGCTGTAGTAGTATCTGCACCTGCTGTTGTGACTGCAACTGTACTGGCATCAGCAATAGATGTCTGTGCTGCTGCAGTTGTCACATCTGTAGCAGTTGTCTCCACTGAAGGAGAGGTTGTCGACGCAGCTGTAGTGGTATCTGCTGACACTGTTGTGGCTACAACAGTAGATGTCTGTGCTCCTGTTGTAACTGCATCCTCAACAGTCGTATCAACCGCAGGACTGGTTGTTACCTCACCTATAGTGGTATCTACAGCCATCGTTGTGGCTTCAACAGTAGTTGTTTGCTCTGTCAGTGTTGTGATATCAGCAGTTGTCACATCCACTGAAGGAATTGTTCCCTCAGCTGTAGTAGTATCTGCACCTGCTGTTGTGACTGCAACTGTACTGGCATCAGCGATAGATGTCTGTTGTGCTGCGGTTGTCACATCTGTAGCGGTTGTGTCCACTGAAGGAGACGTTGTCGACGCAGCTGAAGTGGTATCTGCTGACACTGTTGTGGCTACAACAGTAGATGTCTGTGCTCCTGTTGTAACCGCATCCTCAACAGTCGTATCAACCACAGGACTGGTTGTTACCTCAGCTTTAGTGGTATCTACAGCCATCGTCGTCGCTTCAACAGTAGTTGTTTGCTCTGTCATTGTTGTGATATCAGCAGTTGTCACATCCACTGAAGGAGTTGTTCCCTCAGCCGTAGTAGTATCTGCACCAGCTGTTGTGACTGCAACTGTACTGGCATCAGCAATAGATGTCTGTTCTGCTGCAGTTGTCACATCTGTAGCAGTTGTGTCCACAGAAGGAGAGGTTGTCGATGCAGCTGTAGTGGTATCTGCTGACACTGTTGTGGCTACAACAGTTGGTTTCTGTGCTCCTGTTGTAACCGCATCCTCAACAGTCGTATCAACCACAGGACTGGTTGTTACCTCACCTATAGTGGTATCTACAGCCATCGTTGTGGCTTCAACAGTAGTTGTTTGCTCTGTCATTGTTGTGATATCAGCAGTTGTCACATCCACTGAAGGAGTTGTTCCCTCAGCTGTAGTAATAACTGCACCTGCTGTTGTGACTGCAACAGTACTGGCATCAGCAATAGACGTCTGTTCTGCTGCAGTTGTCACATCTGTAGCAGTTGTCTCCACTGAAGGAGAGGTTGTCGACGCAGCTTTAGTGGTATCTGCTGACACTGTTGTGGCTACAACAGTAGATGTCTGTGCTCCTGTTGTAACTGCATCCTCAACAGTCGTATCAACCGCAGGACTGGTTGTTACCTCACCTTTAGTGGTATCTACAGCCATCGTCATCGCTTCAACAGTAGATGTTTGCTCTGTCATTGTTGTGATATCACCAGTTGTCACATCCACTGAAGGAGTTGTTCCCTCAGCCGTAGTAGTATCTGCACCAGCTGTTGTGACTGCAACTGTACTGGCATCAGCAATAGATGTCTGTTCTGCTGCAGTTGTCACATCTGTAGCAGTTGTGTCCACAGAAGGAGAGGTTGTCGATGCAGCTGTAGTGGTATCTGCTGACACTGTTGTGGCTACAACAGTTGGTTTCTGTGCTCCTGTTGTAACCGCATCCTCAACAGTCGTATCAACCGCAGGACTGGTTGTTACCTCACCTATAGTGGTATCTACAGCCATCGTTGTGGCTTCAACAGTAGTTGTTTGCTCTGTCATTGTTGTGATATCAGCAGTTGTCACATCCACTGAAGGAGTTGTTCCCTCAGCTGTAGTAATAACTGCACCTGCTGTTGTGACTGCAACTGTACTGGCATCAGCAATAGACGTCTGTTCTGCTGCAGTTGTCACATCTGTAGCAGTTGTCTCCACTGAAGGAGAGGTTGTCGACGCAGCTGTAGTGGTATCTGCAGACACTGTTGTGGCTACAACAGTAGGTGTCTGAGGTAATGTTGTAACCGCATCCTCAACAGTCGTATCAACCGCAGGATTGGTTGTTACCTCACCTATAGTGGTATCTACAGCCATCGTTGTGGCTTCAACAGTAGTTGTTTGCTCTGTCAGTGTTGTGATATCAGCAGTTGTCACATCCACTGAAGGAGTTGTTCCCTCAGCTGTAGTAGTATCTGCACCTGCTGTTGTGACTGCAACTGTACTGGCATCAGCAATAGATGTCTGTTCTGCTGTTGTTGTCACATCTGTAGCAGTTGTGTCCACTGAAGGAGAGGTTGTCGACGCAGCTGAAGTGGTATCTCCTGACACTGTTGTGGCTACAACAGTAGATGTCTGTGCTCCTGTTGTAACCGCATCCTCAACAGTCGTATCAACCACAGGACTGGTTGTTACCTCAGCTTTAGTGGTATCTACAGCCATCGTCGTCGCTTCAACAGTAGTTGTTTGCTCTGTCATTGTTATGATATCAGCAGTTGTCACATCCACTGAAGGAGTCGTTCCCTCAGCTCTAGTAGTATCTGCACCTGTTGTTGTGACTGCAACTGTACTGGCATCAGCAATAGATGTCTGTTCTGCTGCGGTTGTCACATCTGCAGCAGTTGTATCCACTGAAGGAGAGGTTGTCGACGCAGCTGTAGTGGTATCTGCTGACACTGTTGTGGCTACAACAGTAGGTGTCTGTGCTCCTGTTGTAACTGCATCCTCAACAGTCGTATCAACCGCAGGACTGATTGTTACCTCACCTATAGTGGTATCTACAGCCATCGTTGAGGCTGCAACAGTAGTTGTTCGCTCTGTCATTGTTGTGATATCAGCAGTTGTCACATCCACTGAAGGAGTCGTTCCCTCAACTGTAGTAGTATCTGCACCTGTTGTTGTGACTGCAACTGTACTGGCATCAGCAATAGATGTCTGTGCTGCTGCGGTTGTCACATCTGTAGCAGTTGTGTCCACTGAAGGAGAGGTTGTCGACGCAGCTGAAGTGGTATCTGCTGACATTGTTGTGGCTACAACAGTAGATGTCTGTGCTCCTGTTGTAGCCGCATCCTCAACAGTCGTATCAACCGCAGGACTGGTTGTTACCTCACCTATAGTGGTATCTACAGCTATCGTTGTGGCTTCAACAGTAGTTGTTTGCTCTGTCAGTGTTGTGATATCAGCAGTTGTCACATCCACTGAAGGAGTTGTTCCCTCAGCTGTAGTAGTATCTGCACCTGCTGTTGTGACTGCAACTGTACTGGCATCAGCAATCGATGTCTGTTCTGCTGCGGTTGTCACATCTGTAGAAGTTGTGTCCACTGAAGGAGAGGTTGTCGACGCAGCTGAAGTGGTATCTGCTGACACTGTTGTGGCTAGAACAGTAGATGTCTGTGTTCCGGTTGTAACCGCATCCTCAACAGTCGTATCAACCACAGGACTGGTTGTTACCTCAGCTATAGTGGTATCTACAGCCATCATTGTCGCTTCAACAGTAGTTGTTTGCTCTGTCATTGTTGTGATATCAGCAGTTGTCACATCCACTGAAGGAGTTGTTCCCTCAACTGTAGTAGTATCTGCACCTGCTGTTGTGACTGCAACTGTACTGGCATCAGCAATAGATGTCTGTTCTGCTGCGGTTGTCACATCTGTAGCAGTTGTGTCCACTGAAGGAGAGGTTGTCGACGCAGCTGAAGTGGTATCTGCTGACATTGTTGTGGCTACAACAGTAGATGTCTGTGCTCCTGTTGTAACCGCATCCTCAACAGTCGTATCAACCGCAGGACTGGTTGTTACCTCACCTAAAGTGGTATCTACAGCCATCGTTGTGGCTTCAACAGTAGTTGTTTGCTCTGTCATTGTTGTGATATCAGCAGTTGTCACATCCACTGAAGGAGTTGTTCCCTCAGCTGTAGTAGTATCTGCACCTGCTGTTGTGACTGCAACTGTACTGGCATCAGCAATAGATGTCTGTGCTGCTGCGGTTGTCACATCTGTAGCAGTTGTGTCCACTGAAGGAGAGGTTGTCGACGCAGCTGAAGTGGTATCTGCTGACATTGTTGTGGCTACAACAGTAGATGTCTGTGCTCCTGTTGTAACCGCATCCTCAACAGTCGTATCAACCGCAGGACTGGTTGTTACCTCACCTATAGTGGTATCTACAGCCATCGTTGTGGCTTCAACAGTAGTTGTTTGCTCTGTCATTGTTGTGATATCAGCAGTTGTCACATCCACTGAAGGAGTTGTTCCCTCAGCTGTAGTAGTATCTGCACCTGCTGTTGTGACTGCAACTGTACTGGCATCAGCAATCGATGTCTGTTCTGCTGCGGTTGTCACATCGGTAGAAGTTGTGTCCACTGAAGGAGAGGTTGTCGACGCAGCTGAAGTGGTATCTGCTGACACTGTTGTGGCTAGAACAGTAGATGTCTGTGTTCCGGTTGTAACCGCATCCTCAACAGTTGTATCAACCACAGGACTGGTTGTTACCTCAGCTATAGTGGTATCTACAGCCATCGTTGTGGCTTCAACAGTAGTTGTTTGCTCTGTCATTGTTGTGATATCAGCAGTTGTCACATCCACTGAAGGAGTTGTTCCCTCAGCTGTAGTAGTATCTGCACCTGCTGTTGTGACTGCAACTGTACTGGCATCAGCAATAGATGTCTGTTCTGCTGCGGTTGTCACATCGGTAGAAGTTGTGTCCACTGAAGGAGAGATTGTCGACGCAGCTGAAGTAGTATCTGCTGACACTGTTGTGGCTACAACAGTAGATGTCTGTGCTCCTGTTTTAACCGCATCCTCAACAGTCGTATCAACCACAGGACTGGTTGTTACCTCAGCTTTAGTGGTATCTACAGCCATCGTTGTGGCTTCAACAGTAGTTGTTTGCTCTGTCATTGTTGTGATATCAGCAGTTGTCACATCCACTGAAGGAGTTGTTCCCTCAGCTGTAGTAATAACTGCACCTGCTGTTGTGACTGCAACTGTACTGGCATCAGCAATAGATGTCTGTTCTGCTGCAGTTGTCACATCTGTAGCAGTTGTCTCCACTGAAGGAGAGGTTGTCGACGCAGCTGTAGTGGTATCTGCTGACACTGTTGTTGCTACAACAGTAGGTGTCTGTGCTCCTGTTGTAACCGCATCCTCAACAGTCGTATCAACCGCAGGACTGGTTGTTACCTCACCTAAAGTGGTATCTACAGCCATCGTTGTGGCTTCAACAGTAGTTGTTTGCTCTGTCATTGTTGTGATATCAGCAGTTGTCCCATCCACTGAAGGAGTTATTCCCTCAGCTGTAGTAGTATCTGCACCTGCTGTTGTGACTGCAACTGTACTGGCATCAGCAATAGATGTCTGTTCTGCTGCGGTTGTCACATCTGTAGCAGTTGTGTCCACTGAAGGAGAGGTTGTCGACGCAGCTGTAGTGGTATCTGCTGACACTGTTGTGGCTACAACAGTAGATGTCTGTGTTCCTGTTGTAACTGCATCCTCAACAGTCGTATCAACCAAAGGACTGGTTGTTACCTCACCTATAGTGGTATCTACAGCCATCGTTGTGGCTTCAACAGTAGTTGTTTGCTCTGTCATTGTTGTGATATCAGCAGTTGTCACATCCACTGAAGGAGTTGTTCCCTCAGCTGTAGTAGTATCTGCACCTGCTGTTGTGACTGCAACTGTACTGGCATCAGCAATAGATGTCTGTTCTGCTGCGGTTGTCACATCTGTAGCAGTTGTGTCCACTGAAGGAGAGGTTGTCGACGCAGCTGAAGTGGTATCTGCTGACATTGTTGTGGCTACAACAGTAGATGTCTGTGCTCCTGTTGTAACTGCATCCTCAACAGTCGTATCAACCGCAGGACTGGTTGTTACCTCACCTATAGTGGTATCTACAGCCATCGTTGTGGCTTCAACAGTAGTTGTTTGCTCTGTCATTGTTGTGATATCAGCAGTTGTCACATCCACTGAAGGAGTTGTTCCCTCAGCTGTAGTAGTATCTGCACCTGCTGTTGTGACTGCAACTGTACTGGCATCAGCAATCGATGTCTGTTCTGCTGCGGTTGTCACATCGTAGAAGTTGTGTCCACTGAAGGAGAGGTTGTCGACGCAGCTGTAGTGGTATCTGCTGACATTGTTGTGGCTACAACAGTAGATGTCTGTGCTCCTGTTGTAACCGCATCCTCAACAGTCGTATCAACCACAGGACTGGTTGTTACCTCAGCTTTAGTGGTATCTACAGCCATCGTTGTGACTTCAACAGAGTTGTTTGCTCTGTCATTGTTGTGATATCAGCAGTTGTCACATCCACTGAAGGAGTTGTTCCCTCAGCTGTAGTAGTATCTGCACCTGCTGTTGTGACTGCAACTGTACTGGCATCAGCAATAGATGTCTGTTCTGCTGCAGTTGTCACATCTGTAGCAGTTGTCTCCACTGAAGGAGAGGTTGTCGACGCAGCTGTAGTGGTATCTGCTGACACTGTTGTGGCTACAACAGTAGGTGTCTGTGCTCCTGTTGTAACCGCATCCTCAACAGTCGTATCAACCGCAGGACTGGTTGTTACCTCACCTATAGTGGTATCTACAGCCATCGTTGTGGCTTCAACAGTAGTTGTTTGCTCTGTCATTGTTGTGATATCAGCAGTTGTCACATCCACTGAAGGAGTTGTTCCCTCAGCTGTAGTAGTATCTGCACCTGCTGTTGTGACTGCAACTGTACTGGCATCAGCAATAGATGTCTGTTCTGCTGCGGTTGTCACATCTGTAGCAGTTGTGTCCACTGAAGGAGAGGTTGTCGACGCAGCTGTAGTGGTATCTGCTGACACTGTTGTGGCTACAACAGTAGATGTCTGTGCTCCTGTTGTAACTGCATCCTCAACAGTCGTATCAACCAAAGGACTGGTTGTTACCTCACCTATAGTGGTATCTTCAGCCATCGTTGTGGCTTCAACAGTAGTTGTTTGCTCTGTCATTGTTGTGGTATCAGCAGTTGTCACATCCACTGAAGGAGTTGTTCCCTCAGCTGTAGTAGTATCTGCACCTGCTGTTGTGACTGCAACTGTACTGGCATCAGCAATAGATGTCTGTTCTGCTGCAGTTGTCACATCTGTAGCAGTTGTCTCCACTGAAGGAGAGGTTGTCGACGCAGCTGTAGTGGTATCTGCTGACACTGTTGTGGCTACAACAGTAGGTGTCTGAGCTCCTGTTGTAACTGCATCCTCAACAGTCGTATCAACCGCAGGACTGGTTGTTACCTCACCTATAGTGGTATCTACAGCCATCGTTGTGGCTTCAACAGTAGTTGTTTGCTCTGTCATTGTTGTGATATCAGCAGTTGTCACATCCACTGAAGGAGTTGTTCCCTCAGCTGTAGTAGTATCTGCACCTGCTGTTGTGACTGCAACTGTACTGGCATCAGCAATAGATGTCTGTTCTGCTGCGGTTGTCACATCTGTAGCAGTTGTGTCCACTGAAGGAGAGGTTGTCGACGCAGCTGTAGTGCTATCTCCTGACACTGTTGTGGCTACAACAGTAGATGTCTGTGCTCCTGTTGTAACTTCATCCTGAACAGTCGTATCAACCGCAGGACTGGTTGTTACCTCACCTATAGTGGTATCTACAGCCATCGTTGTGGCTTCAACAGTAGTTGTTTGCTCTGTCATTGTTGTGATATCAGCAGTTGTCACATCCACTGAAGGAGTTGTTCCCTCAGCTGTAGTAGTATCTGCACCTGCTGTTGTGACTGCAACTGTACTGGCATCAGCAATAGATGTCTGTTCTGCTGCGGTTGTCACATCTGTAGCAGTTGTGTCCACTGAAGGAGAGGTTGTCGACGCAGCTGTAGTGGTATCTGCTGACACTGTTGTGGCTACAACAGTAGATGTCTGTGCTCCTGTTGTAACCGCATCCTCAACAGTCGTATCAACCGCAGGACTGGTTGTTACCTCACCTATAGTGGTATCTACAGCCATCGTTGTGGCTTCAACAGTAGTTGTTTGCTCTGTCATTGTTGTGATATCAGCAGTTGTCACATCCACTGAAGGAGTTGTTCCCTCAGCTGTAGTAGTATCTGCACCTGCTGTTGTGACTGCAACTGTACTGGCATCAGCAATAGATGTCTGTTCTGCTGCAGTTGTCACATCTGCAGTAGTTGTATCCACTGAAGGAGAGGTTGTCGACGCAGCTGTAGTGGTATCTGCTGACACTGTTGTGGCTACAACAGTAGATGTCTGTGCTCCTGTTGTAACCGCATCCTCAACAGTCGTATCAACCACAGGACTGGTTGTTACCTCAGCTTTAGTGGTATCTACAGCCATCGTTGTCGCTTCAACAGTAGTTGTTTGCTCTGTCATTGTTGTGATATCAGCAGTTGTCACATCCACTGAAGGAGTTGTTCCCTCAGCTGTAGTAGTATCTGCACCTGCTGTTGTGACTGCAACTGTACTGGCATCAGCAATAGATGTCTGTTCTGCTGCGGTTGTCACATCTGTAGCAGTTGTGTCCACTGAAGGAGAGGTTGTCGACGCAGCTGTAGTGGTATCTGCTGACACTGTTGTGGCTACAACAGTAGATGTCTGTGCTCCTGTTGTAACTGCATCCTCAACAGTCGTATCAACCACAGGACTGGTTGTTACCTCAGCTTTAGTGGTATCTACAGCCATCGTTGTCGCTTCAACAGTAGTTGTTTGCTCTGTCATTGTTGTGATATCAGCAGTTGTCACATCCACTGAAGGAGTTGTTCCCTCAGCTGTAGTAGTATCTGCACCTGCTGTTGTGACTGCAACTGTACTGGCATCAGCAATAGATGTCTGTTCTGCTGCGGTTGTCACATCTGTAGCAGTTGTGTCCACTGAAGGAGAGGTTGTCGACGCAGCTGTAGTGGTATCTGCTGACACTGTTGTGGCTACAACAGTAGGTGTCTGTGCTCCTGTTGTAACCGCATCCTCAACAGTCGTATCAACCGCAGGACTGGTTGTTACCTCACCTATAGTGGTATCTACAGCCATCGTTGTGGCTTCAACAGTAGTTGTTTGCTCTGTCATTGTTGTGATATCAGCAGTTGTCACATCCACTGAAGGAGTTGTTCCCTCAGCTGTAGTAATAACTGCACCTGCTGTTGTGACTGCAACTGTACTGGCATCAGCAATAGATGTCTGTTCTGCTGCAGTTGTCACATCTGTAGCAGTTGTCTCCACTGAAGGAGAGGTTGTCGACGCAGCTGTAGTGGTATCTGCTGACACTGTTGTGGCTACAACAGTAGGTGTCTGTGCTCCTGTTGTAACTGCATCCTCAACAGTCGTATCAACCGCAGGACTGGTTGTTACCTCACCTATAGTGGTATCTACAGCCATCGTTGTGGCTTCAACAGTAGTTGTTTGCTCTGTCATTGTTGTGATATCAGCAGTTGTCACATCCACTGAAGGAGTTGTTCCCTCAGCTGTAGTAGTATCTGCACCTGCTGTTGTGACTGCAACTGTACTGGCATCAGCAATAGATGTCTGTTCTGCTGCGGTTGTCACATCTGTAGCAGTTGTGTCCACTGAAGGAGAGGTTGTCGACGCAGCTGTAGTGGTATCTGCTGACACTGTTGTGGCTACAACAGTAGGTGTCTGTGCTCCTGTTGTAACTTCATCCTCAACAGTCGTATCAACCGCAGGACTGGTTGTTACCTCACCTATAGTGGTATCTACAGCCATCGTTGTGGCTTCAACAGTAGTTGTTTGCTCTGTCATTGTTGTGATATCAGCAGTTGTCACATCCACTGAAGGAGTCGTTCCCTCAGCTGTAGTAGTATCTGCACCTGTTGTTGTGACTGCAACTGTACTGGCATCAGCAATAGATGTCTGTTCTGCTGCGGTTGTCACATCTGTAGCAGTTGTGTCCACTGAAGGAGAGGTTGTCGACGCAGCTGTAGTGGTATCTGCTGACACTGTTGTGGCTACAACAGTAGGTGTCTGTGCTCCTGTTGTAACTTCATCCTCAACAGTCGTATCAACCGCAGGACTGGTTGTTACCTCACCTATAGTGGTATCTACAGCCATCGTTGTGGCTTCAACAGTAGTTGTTTGCTCTGTCATTGTTGTGATATCAGCAGTTGTCACATCCACTGAAGGAGTTGTTCCCTCAGCTGTAGTAGTATCTGCACCTGCTGTTGTGACTGCAACTGTACTGGCATCAGCAATAGATGTCTGTTCTGCTGCGGTTGTCACATCTGTAGCAGTTGTGTCCACTGAAGGAGAGGTTGTCGACGCAGCTGTAGTGGTATCTGCTGACACTGTTGTGGCTACAACAGTAGGTGTCTGTGCTCCTGTTGTAACTGCATCCTCAACAGTCGTATCAACCGCAGGACTGGTTGTTACCTCACCTATAGTGGTATCTACAGCCATCGTTGTGGCTTCAACAGTAGTTGTTTGCTCTGTCATTGTTGTGATATCAGCAGTTGTCACATCCACTGAAGGAGTTGTTCCCTCAGCTGTAGTAGTATCTGCACCTGCTGTTGTGACTGCAACTGTACTGGCATCAGCAATAGATGTCTGTTCTGCTGCAGTTGTCACATCTGTAGCAGTTGTGTCCACTGAAGGAGAGGTTGTCGACGCAGCTGTAGTGGTATCTGCTGACACTGTTGTGGCTACAACAGTAGGTGTCTGTGCTCCTGTTGTAACCGCATCCTCAACAGTCGTATCAACCGCAGGACTGGTTGTTACCTCACCTATAGTGGTATCTACAGCCATCGTTGTGGCTTCAACAGTAGTTGTTTGCTCTGTCATTGTTGTGATATCAGCAGTTGTCACATCCACTGAAGGAGTTGTTCCCTCAGCTGTAGTAGTATCTGCACCTGCTGTTGTGACTGCAACTGTACTGGCATCAGCAATAGATGTCTGTTCTGCTGCGGTTGTCACATCTGTAGCAGTTGTGTCCACTGAAGGAGAGGTTGTCGACGCAGCTGTAGTGGTATCTGCTGACACTGTTGTGGCTACAACAGTAGATGTCTGTGCTCCTGTTGTAACCGCATCCTCAACAGTCGTATCAACCGCAGGACTGGTTGTTACCTCACCTATAGTGGTATCTACAGCCATCGTTGTGGCTTCAACAGTAGTTGTTTGCTCTGTCATTGTTGTGATATCAGCAGTTGTCACATCCACTGAAGGAGTTGTTCCCTCAGCTGTAGTAGTATCTGCACCTGCTGTTGTGACTGCAACTGTACTGGCATCAGCAATAGATGTCTGTTCTGCTGCGGTTGTCACATCTGTAGAAGTTGTGTCCACTGAAGGAGAGGTTGTCGACGCAGCTGTAGTGGTATCTGCTGACACTGTTGTGGCTACAACAGTAGATGTCTGTGCTCCTGTTGTAACGCATCCTCAACAGTCGTATCAACCACAGGACTGGTTGTTACCTCACCTATAGTGGTATCTACAGCCATCGTTGTGGCTTCAACAGTAGTTGTTTGCTCTGTCATTGTTGTGATATCAGCAGTTGTCACATCCACTGAAGGAGTTGTTCCCTCAGCTGTAGTAGTATCTGCACCTGCTGTTGTGACTGCAACTGTACTGGCATCAGCAATAGATGTCTGTTCTGCTGCGGTTGTCACATCTGTAGCAGTTGTGTCCACTGAAGGAGAGGTTGTCGACGCAGCTGTAGTGGTATCTGCTGACACTGTTGTGGCTACAACAGTAGGTGTCTGTGCTCCTGTTGTAACCGCATCCTCAACAGTCGTATCAACCGCAGGACTGGTTGTTACCTCACCTATAGTGGTATCTACAGCCATCGTTGTGGCTTCAACAGTAGTTGTTTGCTCTGTCATTGTTGTGATATCAGCAGTTGTCACATCCACTGAAGGAGTTGTTCCCTCAGCTGTAGTAGTATCTGCACCTGCTGTTGTGACTGCAACTGTACTGGCATCAGCAATAGATGTCTGTTCTGCTGCGGTTGTCACATCTGTAGCAGTTGTGTCCACTGAAGGAGAGGTTGTCGACGCAGCTGTAGTGGTATCTGCTGACACTGTTGTGGCTACAACAGTAGGTGTCTGTGCTCCTGTTGTAACCGCATCCTCAACAGTCGTATCAACCGCAGGACTGGTTGTTACCTCACCTATAGTGGTATCTACAGCCATCGTTGTGGCTTCAACAGTAGTTGTTTGCTCTGTCATTGTTGTGATATCAGCAGTTGTCACATCCACTGAAGGAGTTGTTCCCTCAGCTGTAGTAGTATCTGCACCTGCTGTTGTGACTGCAACTGTACTGGCATCAGCAATAGATGTCTGTTCTGCTGCGGTTGTCACATCTGTAGCAGTTGTGTCCACTGAAGGAGAGGTTGTCGACGCAGCTGTAGTGGTATCTGCTGACACTGTTGTGGCTACAACAGTAGGTGTCTGTGCTCCTGTTGTAACTTCATCCTCAACAGTCGTATCAACCGCAGGACTGGTTGTTACCTCACCTATAGTGGTATCTACAGCCATCGTTGTGGCTTCAACAGTAGTTGTTTGCTCTGTCATTGTTGTGATATCAGCAGTTGTCACATCCACTGAAGGAGTTGTTCCCTCAGCTGTAGTAGTATCTGCACCTGCTGTTGTGACTGCAACTGTACTGGCATCAGCAATAGATGTCTGTTCTGCTGCGGTTGTCACATCTGTAGCAGTTGTGTCCACTGAAGGAGAGGTTGTCGACGCAGCTGTAGTGGTATCTGCTGACACTGTTGTGGCTACAACAGTAGGTGTCTGTGCTCCTGTTGTAACTTCATCCTCAACAGTCGTATCAACCGCAGGACTGGTTGTTACCTCACCTATAGTGGTATCTACAGCCATCGTTGTGGCTTCAACAGTAGTTGTTTGCTCTGTCATTGTTGTGATATCAGCAGTTGTCACATCCACTGAAGGAGTTGTTCCCTCAGCTGTAGTAGTATCTGCACCTGCTGTTGTGACTGCAACTGTACTGGCATCAGCAATAGATGTCTGTTCTGCTGCGGTTGTCACATCTGTAGCAGTTGTGTCCACTGAAGGAGAGGTTGTCGACGCAGCTGTAGTGGTATCTGCTGACACTGTTGTGGCTACAACAGTAGATGTCTGTGCTCCTGTTGTAACTGCATCCTCAACAGTCGTATCAACCACAGGACTGGTTGTTACCTCACCTATAGTGGTATCTACAGCCATCGTTGTGGCTTCAACAGTAGTTGTTTGCTCTGTCATTGTTGTGATATCAGCAGTTGTCACATCCACTGAAGGAGTTGTTCCCTCAGCTGTAGTAGTATCTGCACCTGCTGTTGTGACTGCAACTGTACTGGCATCAGCAATAGATGTCTGTTCTGCTGCAGTTGTCACATCTGTAGCAGTTGTGTCCACTGAAGGAGAGGTTGTCGACGCAGCTGTAGTGGTATCTGCTGACACTGTTGTGGCTACAACAGTAGGTGTCTGTGCTCCTGTTGTAACTGCATCCTCAACAGTCGTATCAACCGCAGGACTGGTTGTTACCTCACCTATAGTGGTATCTACAGCCATCGTTGTGGCTTCAACAGTAGTTGTTTGCTCTGTCATTGTTGTGATATCAGCAGTTGTCACATCCACTGAAGGAGTTGTTCCCTCAGCTGTAGTAGTATCTGCACCTGCTGTTGTGACTGCAACTGTACTGGCATCAGCAATAGATGTCTGTTCTGCTGCGGTTGTCACATCTGTAGCAGTTGTGTCCACTGAAGGAGAGGTTGTCGACGCAGCTGTAGTGGTATCTGCTGACACTGTTGTGGCTACAACAGTAGGTGTCTGTGCTCCTGTTGTAACTGCATCCTCAACAGTCGTATCAACCACAGGACTGGTTGTTACCTCACCTATAGTGGTATCTACAGCCATCGTTGTGGCTTCAACAGTAGTTGTTTGCTCTGTCATTGTTGTGATATCAGCAGTTGTCACATCCACTGAAGGAGTTGTTCCCTCAGCTGTAGTAGTATCTGCACCTGCTGTTGTGACTGCAACTGTACTGGCATCAGCAATAGATGTCTGTTCTGCTGCGGTTGTCACATCTGTAGCAGTTGTGTCCACTGAAGGAGAGGTTGTCGACGCAGCTGTAGTGGTATCTGCTGACACTGTTGTGGCTACAACAGTAGGTGTCTGTGCTCCTGTTGTAACCGCATCCTCAACAGTCGTATCAACCGCAGGACTGGTTGTTACCTCACCTATAGTGGTATCTACAGCCATCGTTGTGGCTTCAACAGTAGTTGTTTGCTCTGTCATTGTTGTGATATCAGCAGTTGTCACATCCACTGAAGGAGTTGTTCCCTCAGCTGTAGTAGTATCTGCACCTGCTGTTGTGACTGCAACTGTACTGGCATCAGCAATAGATGTCTGTTCTGCTGCGGTTGTCACATCTGTAGCAGTTGTGTCCACTGAAGGAGAGGTTGTCGACGCAGCTGTAGTGGTATCTGCTGACACTGTTGTGGCTACAACAGTAGATGTCTGTGCTCCTGTTGTAACTGCATCCTCAACAGTCGTATCAACCAAAGGACTGGTTGTTACCTCACCTATAGTGGTATCTACAGCCATCGTTGTGGCTTCAACAGTAGTTGTTTGCTCTGTCATTGTTGTGATATCAGCAGTTGTCACATCCACTGAAGGAGTTGTTCCCTCAGCTGTAGTAGTATCTGCACCTGCTGTTGTGACTGCAACTGTACTGGCATCAGCAATAGATGTCTGTTCTGCTGCGGTTGTCACATCTGTAGCAGTTGTGTCCACTGAAGGAGAGGTTGTCGACGCAGCTGTAGTGGTATCTGCTGACACTGTTGTGGCTACAACAGTAGATGTCTGTGCTCCTGTTGTAACTGCATCCTCAACAGTCGTATCAACCGCAGGACTGGTTGTTACCTCAGCTTTAGTGGTATCTACAGCCATCGTTGTGGCTTCAACAGTAGTTGTTTGCTCTGTCATTGTTGTGATATCAGCAGTTGTCACATCCACTGAAGGAGTCGTTCCCTCAGCTGTAGTAGTATCTGCACCTGCTGTTGTGACTGCAACTGTACTGGCATCAGCAATAGATGTCTGTTCTGCTGCGGTTGTCACATCTGTAGCAGTTGTGTCCACTGAAGGAGAGGTTGTCGACGCAGCTGTAGTGGTATCTGCTGACACTGTTGTGGCTACAACAGTAGGTGTCTGTGCTCCTGTTGTAACTGCATCCTCAACAGTCGTATCAACCGCAGGACTGGTTGTTACCTCACCTATAGTGGTATCTACAGCCATCGTTGTGGCTTCAACAGTAGTTGTTTGCTCTGTCATTGTTGTGATATCAGCAGTTGTCACATCCACTGAAGGAGTTGTTCCCTCAGCTGTAGTAGTATCTGCACCTGCTGTTGTGACTGCAACTGTACTGGCATCAGCAATAGATGTCTGTTCTGCTGCGGTTGTCACATCTGTAGAAGTTGTGTCCACTGAAGGAGAGGTTGTCGACGCAGCTGTAGTGGTATCTGCTGACACTGTTGTGGCTACAACAGTAGATGTCTGTGCTCCTGTTGTAACTGCATCCTCAACAGTCGTATCAACCGCAGGACTGGTTGTTACCTCACCTATAGTGGTATCTACAGCCATCGTTGTGGCTTCAACAGTAGTTGTTTGCTCTGTCATTGTTGTGATATCAGCAGTTGTCACATCCACTGAAGGAGTTGTTCCCTCAGCTGTAGTAGTATCTGCACCTGTGTTGTGACTGCAACTGTACTGGCATCAGCAATAGATGTCTGTTCTGCTGCGGTTGTCACATCTGTAGCAGTTGTGTCCACTGAAGGAGAGGTTGTCGACGCAGCTGTAGTGGTATCTGCTGACACTGTTGTGGCTACAACAGTAGGTGTCTGTGCTCCTGTTGTAACTTCATCCTCAACAGTCGTATCAACCGCAGGACTGGTTGTTACCTCACCTATAGTGGTATCTACAGCCATCGTTGTGGCTTCAACAGTAGTTGTTTGCTCTGTCATTGTTGTGATATCAGCAGTTGTCACATCCACTGAAGGAGTTGTTCCCTCAGCTGTAGTAGTATCTGCACCTGCTGTTGTGACTGCAACTGTACTGGCATCAGCAATAGATGTCTGTTCTGCTGCGGTTGTCACATCTGTAGCAGTTGTGTCCACTGAAGGAGAGGTTGTCGACGCAGCTGTAGTGGTATCTGCTGACACTGTTGTGGCTACAACAGTAGGTGTCTGTGCTCCTGTTGTAACCGCATCCTCAACAGTCGTATCAACCGCAGGACTGGTTGTTACCTCACCTATAGTGGTATCTACAGCCATCGTTGTGGCTTCAACAGTAGTTGTTTGCTCTGTCATTGTTGTGATATCAGCAGTTGTCACATCCACTGAAGGAGTTGTTCCCTCAGCTGTAGTAGTATCTGCACCTGCTGTTGTGACTGCAACTGTACTGGCATCAGCAATAGATGTCTGTTCTGCTGCGGTTGTCACATCTGTAGCAGTTGTGTCCACTGAAGGAGAGGTTGTCGACGCAGCTGTAGTGGTATCTGCTGACACTGTTGTGGCTACAACAGTAGATGTCTGTGCTCCTGTTGTAACTGCATCCTCAACAGTCGTATCAACCACAGGACTGGTTGTTACCTCACCTATAGTGGTATCTACAGCCATCGTTGTGGCTTCAACAGTAGTTGTTTGCTCTGTCATTGTTGTGATATCAGCAGTTGTCACATCCACTGAAGGAGTTGTTCCCTCAGCTGTAGTAGTATCTGCACCTGCTGTTGTGACTGCAACTGTACTGGCATCAGCAATAGATGTCTGTTCTGCTGCGGTTGTCACATCTGTAGCAGTTGTGTCCACTGAAGGAGAGGTTGTCGACGCAGCTGTAGTGGTATCTGCTGACACTGTTGTGGCTACAACAGTAGATGTCTGTGCTCCTGTTGTAACTGCATCCTCAACAGTCGTATCAACCAAAGGACTGGTTGTTACCTCACCTATAGTGGTATCTACAGCCATCGTTGTGGCTTCAACAGTAGTTGTTTGCTCTGTCATTGTTGTGATATCAGCAGTTGTCACATCCACTGAAGGAGTTGTTCCCTCAGCTGTAGTAGTATCTGCACCTGCTGTTGTGACTGCAACTGTACTGGCATCAGCAATAGATGTCTGTTCTGCTGCGGTTGTCACATCTGTAGCAGTTGTGTCCACTGAAGGAGAGGTTGTCGACGCAGCTGTAGTGGTATCTGCTGACACTGTTGTGGCTACAACAGTAGATGTCTGTGCTCCTGTTGTAACCGCATCCTCAACAGTCGTATCAACCGCAGGACTGGTTGTTACCTCAGCTTTAGTGGTATCTACAGCCATCGTTGTGGCTTCAACAGTAGTTGTTTGCTCTGTCATTGTTGTGATATCAGCAGTTGTCACATCCACTGAAGGAGTTGTTCCCTCAGCTGTAGTAGTACTGCACCTGCTGTTGTGACTGCAACTGTACTGGCATCAGCAATAGATGTCTGTTCTGCTGCAGTTGTCACATCTGTAGCAGTTGTGTCCACTGAAGGAGAGGTTGTCGACGCAGCTGTAGTGGTATCTGCTGACACTGTTGTGGCTACAACAGTAGGTGTCTGTGCTCCTGTTGTAACCGCATCCTCAACAGTCGTATCAACCGCAGGACTGGTTGTTACCTCACCTATAGTGGTATCTACAGCCATCGTTGTGGCTTCAACAGTAGTTGTTTGCTCTGTCATTGTTGTGATATCAGCAGTTGTCACATCCACTGAAGGAGTTGTTCCCTCAGCTGTAGTAGTATCTGCACCTGCTGTTGTGACTGCAACTGTACTGGCATCAGCAATCGATGTCTGTTCTGCTGCGGTTGTCACATCTGTAGCAGTTGTGTCCACTGAAGGAGAGGTTGTCGACGCAGCTGTAGTGGTATCTGCTGACACTGTTGTGGCTACAACAGTAGATGTCTGTGCTCCTGTTGTAACCGCATCCTCAACAGTCGTATCAACCGCAGGACTGGTTGTTACCTCAGCTTTAGTGGTATCTACAGCCATCGTTGTCGCTTCAACAGTAGTTGTTTGCTCTGTCATTGTTGTGATATCAGCAGTTGTCACATCCACTGAAGGAGTTGTTCCCTCAGCTGTAGTAGTAACTGCACCTGCTGTTGTGACTGCAACTGTACTGGCATCAGCAATAGATGTCTGTTCTGCTGCAGTTGTCACATCTGTAGCAGTTGTGTCCACTGAAGGAGAGGTTGTCGACGCAGCTGTAGTGGTATCTGCTGACACTGTTGTGGCTACAACAGTAGGTGTCTGTGCTCCTGTTGTAACCGCATCCTCAACAGTCGTATCAACCGCAGGACTGGTTGTTACCTCACCTATAGTGGTATCTACAGCCATCGTTGTGGCTTCAACAGTAGTTGTTTGCTCTGTCATTGTTGTGATATCAGCAGTTGTCACATCCACTGAAGGAGTCGTTCCCTCAGCTGTAGTAGTATCTGCACCTGCTGTTGTGACTGCAACTGTACTGGCATCAGCAATAGATGTCTGTTCTGCTGCGGTTGTCACATCTGTAGCAGTTGTGTCCACTGAAGGAGAGGTTGTCGACGCAGCTGAAGTGGTATCTGCTGACACTGTTGTGGCTACAACAGTAGATGTCTGTGCTCCTGTTGTAACTGCATCCTCAACAGTCGTATCAACCACAGGACTGGTTGTTACCTCACCTATAGTGGTATATACAGCCATCGTTGTGGCTTCAACAGTAGTTGTTTGCTCTGTCATTGTTGTGATATCAGCAGTTGTCACATCCACTGAAGGAGTTGTTCCCTCAGCTGTAGTAATAACTGCACCTGCTGTTGTGACTGCAACTGTACTGGCATCAGCAATAGATGTCTGTTCTGCTGCAGTTGTCACATCTGTAGCAGTTGTCTCCACTGAAGGAGAGGTTGTCGACGCAGCTGTAGTGGTATCTGCTGACACTGTTGTGGCTACAACAGTAGGTGTCTGTGCTCCTGTTGTAACTGCATCCTCAACAGTCGTATCAACCGCAGGACTGGTTGTTACCTCACCTATAGTGGTATCTACAGCCATCGTTGTGGCTTCAACAGTAGTTGTTTGCTCTGTCATTGTTGTGATATCAGCAGTTGTCACATCCACTGAAGGAGTTGTTCCCTCAGCTGTAGTAGTATCTGCACCTGCTGTTGTGACTGCAACTGTACTGGCATCAGCAATAGATGTCTGTTCTGCTGCGGTTGTCACATCGGTAGAAGTTGTGTCCACTGAAGGAGAGGTTGTCGACGCAGCTGTAGTGGTATCTGCTGACACTGTTGTGGCTACAACAGTAGATGTCTGTGCTCCTGTTGTAACTGCATCCTCAACAGTCGTATCAACCAAAGGACTGGTTGTTACCTCACCTATAGTGGTATCTACAGCCATCGTTGTGGCTTCAACAGTAGTTGTTTGCTCTGTCATTGTTGTGATATCAGCAGTTGTCACATCCACTGAAGGAGTTGTTCCCTCAGCTGTAGTAGTATCTGAAGGAGAGGTTGTCGACGCAGCTGTAGTGGTATCTGCTGACACTGTTGTGGCTACAACAGTAGGTGTCTGTGCTCCTGTTGTAACTTCATCCTCAACAGTCGTATCAACCGCAGGACTGGTTGTTACCTCACCTATAGTGGTATCTACAGCCATCGTTGTGGCTTCAACAGTAGTTGTTTGCTCTGTCATTGTTGTGATATCAGCAGTTGTCACATCCACTGAAGGAGTCGTTCCCTCAGCTGTAGTAATAACTGCACCTGCTGTTGTGACTGCAACTGTACTGGCATCAGCAATAGATGTCTGTTCTGCTGCGGTTGTCACATCTGTAGCAGTTGTGTCCACTGAAGGAGAGGTTGTCGACGCAGCTGTAGTGGTATCTGCTGACACTGTTGTGGCTACAACAGTAGGTGTCTGTGCTCCTGTTGTAACCGCATCCTCAACAGTCGTATCAACCGCAGGACTGGTTGTTACCTCACCTATAGTGGTATCTACAGCCATCGTTGTGGCTTCAACAGTAGTTGTTTGCTCTGTCATTGTTGTGATATCAGCAGTTGTCACATCCACTGAAGGAGTTGTTCCCTCAGCTGTAGTAGTATCTGCACCTGCTGTTGTGACTGCAACTGTACTGGCATCAGCAATAGATGTCTGTTCTGCTGCGGTTGTCACATCTGTAGCAGTTGTGTCCACTGAAGGAGAGGTTGTCGACGCAGCTGTAGTGGTATCTGCTGACACTGTTGTGGCTAGAACAGTAGATGTCTGTGCTCCTGTTGTAACTGCATCCTCAACAGTCGTATCAACCAAAGGACTGGTTGTTACCTCACCTATAGTGGTATCTACAGCCATCGTTGTGGCTTCAACAGTAGTTGTTTGCTCTGTCATTGTTGTGATATCAGCAGTTGTCACATCCACTGAAGGAGTTGTTCCCTCAGCTGTAGTAGTATCTGCACCTGCTGTTGTGACTGCAACTGTACTGGCATCAGCAATAGATGTCTGTTCTGCTGCGGTTGTCACATCTGTAGCAGTTGTGTCCACTGAAGGAGAGGTTGTCGACGCAGCTGTAGTGGTATCTGCTGACACTGTTGTGGCTACAACAGTAGATGTCTGTGCTCCTGTTGTAACCGCATCCTCAACAGTCGTATCAACCGGAGGACTGGTTGTTACCTCAGCTTTAGTGGTATCTACAGCCATCGTTGAGGCTTCAACAGTAGTTGTTTGCTCTGTCATTGTTGTGATATCAGCAGTTGTCACATCCACTGAAGGAGTCGTTCCCTCAGCTGTAGTAGTATCTGCACCTGTTGTTGTGACTGCAACTGTACTGGCATCAGCAATAGATGTCTGTTCTGCTGCGGTTGTCACATCTGCAGCAGTTGTATCCACTGAAGGAGAGGTTGTCGACGCAGCTGTAGTGGTATCTGCTGACACTGTTGTGGCTACAACAGTAGGTGTCTGTGCTCCTGTTGTAACTGCATCCTCAACAGTCGTATCAACCGGAGGACTGGTTGTTACCTCAGCTTTAGTGGTATCTACAGCCATCGTTGTGGCTTCAACAGTAGTTGTTTGCTCTGTCATTGTTGTGATATCAGCAGTTGTCACATCCACTGAAGGAGTTGTTCCCTCAGCTGTAGTAGTATCTGCACCTGCTGTTGTGACTGCAACTGTACTGGCATCAGCAATAGATGTCTGTTCTGCTGCGGTTGTCACATCTGTAGCAGTTGTGTCCACTGAAGGAGAGGTTGTCGACGCAGCTGAAGTGGTATCTGCTGACATTGTTGTGGCTACAACAGTAGATGTCTGTGCTCCTGTTGTAACCGCATCCTCAACAGTCGTATCAACCGAGGACTGGTTGTTACCTCAGCTTTAGTGGTATCTACAGCCATCGTTGAGGCTTCAACAGTAGTTGTTTGCTCTGTCATTGTTGTGATATCAGCAGTTGTCACATCCACTGAAGGAGTCGTTCCCTCAGCTGTAGTAGTATCTGCACCTGTTGTTGTGACTGCAACTGTACTGGCATCAGCAATAGATGTCTGTTCTGCTGCGGTTGTCACATCTGCAGCAGTTGTATCCACTGAAGGAGAGGTTGTCGACGCAGCTGTAGTGGTATCTGCTGACACTGTTGTGGCTACAACAGTACGTGTCTGTGCTCCTGTTGTAACTGCATCCTCAACAGTCGTATCAACCGCAGGACTGGTTGTTACCTCACCTATAGTGGTATCTACAGCCATCGTTGAGGCTTCAACAGTAGTTGTTTGCTCTGTCATTGTTGTGATATCAGCAGTTGTCACATCCACTGAAGGAGTTGTTCCCTCAGCTGTAGTATTACTGCACCTGCTGTTGTGACTGCAACTGTACTGGCATCAGCAATAGATGTCTGTTCTGCTGCAGTTGTCACATCTGTAGCAGTTGTGTCCACTGAAGGAGAGGTTGTCGACGCAGCTGTAGTGGTATCTGCTGACACTGTTGTGGCTACAACAGTAGGTGTCTGTGCTCCTGTTGTAACCGCATCCTCAACAGTCGTATCAACCAAAGGACTGGTTGTTACCTCACCTATAGTGGTATCTACAGCCATCGTTGTGGCTTCAACAGTAGTTGTTTGCTCTGTCATTGTTGTGATATCAGCAGTTGTCACATCCACTGAAGGAGTCGTTCCCTCAGCTGTAGTAGTATCTGCACCTGCTGTTGTGACTGCAACTGTACTGGCATCAGCAATAGATGTCTGTTCTGCTGCGGTTGTCACATCTGTAGCAGTTGTGTCCACTGAAGGAGAGGTTGTCGACGCAGCTGTAGTGGTATCTGCTGACACTGTTGTGGCTACAACAGTAGATGTCTGTGCTCCTGTTGTAACTGCATCCTCAACAGTCGTATCAACCACAGGACTGGTTGTTACCTCACCTATAGTGGTATATACAGCCATCGTTGTGGCTTCAACAGTAGTTGTTTGCTCTGTCATTGTTGTGATATCAGCAGTTGTCACATCCACTGAAGGAGTTGTTCCCTCAGCTGTAGTAATAACTGCACCTGCTGTTGTGACTGCAACTGTACTGGCATCAGCAATAGATGTCTGTTCTGCTGCAGTTGTCACATCTGTAGCAGTTGTCTCCACTGAAGGAGAGGTTGTCGACGCAGCTGTAGTGGTATCTGCTGACACTGTTGTGGCTACAACAGTAGGTGTCTGAGCTCCTGTTGTAACTGCATCCTCAACAGTCGTATCAACCGCAGGACTGGTTGTTACCTCACCTATAGTGGTATCTACAGCCATCGTTGTGGCTTCAACAGTAGTTGTTTGCTCTGTCATTGTTGTGATATCAGCAGTTGTCACATCCACTGAAGGAGTTGTTCCCTCAGCTGTAGTAGTATCTGCACCTGCTGTTGTGACTGCAACTGTACTGGCATCAGCAATCGATGTCTGTTCTGCTGCGGTTGTCACATCGGTAGAAGTTGTGTCCACTGAAGGAGAGGTTGTCGACGCAGCTGTAGTAGTATCTGCTGACACTGTTGTGGCTACAACAGTAGATGTCTGTGCTCCTGTTGTAACTGCATCCTCAACAGTCGTATCAACCAAAGGACTGGTTGTTACCTCACCTATAGTGGTATCTACAGCCATCGTTGTGGCTTCAACAGTAGTTGTTTGCTCTGTCATTGTTGTGATATCAGCAGTTGTCACATCCACTGAAGGAGTTGTTCCCTCAGCTGTAGTAGTATCTGCACCTGCTGTTGTGACTGCAACTGTACTGGCATCAGCAATAGATGTCTGTTCTGCTGCGGTTGTCACATCTGTAGCAGTTGTGTCCACTGAAGGAGAGGTTGTCGACGCAGCTGTAGTGGTATCTGCTGACACTGTTGTGGCTACAACAGTAGGTGTCTGTGCTCCTGTTGTAACTTCATCCTCAACAGTCGTATCAACCGCAGGACTGGTTGTTACCTCACCTATAGTGGTATCTACAGCCATCGTTGTGGCTTCAACAGTAGTTGTTTGCTCTGTCATTGTTGTGATATCAGCAGTTGTCACATCCACTGAAGGAGTCGTTCCCTCAGCTGTAGTAGTATCTGCACCTGCTGTTGTGACTGCAACTGTACTGGCATCAGCAATAGATGTCTGTTCTGCTGCGGTTGTCACATCTGTAGCAGTTGTGTCCACTGAAGGAGAGGTTGTCGACGCAGCTGTAGTGGTATCTGCTGACACTGTTGTGGCTACAACAGTAGATGTCTGTGCTCCTGTTGTAACCGCATCCTCAACAGTCGTATCAACCACAGGACTGGTTGTTACCTCAGCTATAGTGGTATCTACAGCCATCGTTGTCGCTTCAACAGTAGTTGTTTGCTCTGTCATTGTTGTGATATCAGCAGTTGTCACATCCACTGAAGGAGTTGTTCCCTCAGCTGTAGTAGTATCTGCACCTGCTGTTGTGACTGCAACTGTACTGGCATCAGCAATAGATGTCTGTTCTGCTGCGGTTGTCACATCTGTAGCAGTTGTGTCCACTGAAGGAGAGGTTGTCGACGCAGCTGTAGTGGTATCTGCTGACACTGTTGTGGCTACAACAGTAGATGTCTGTGCTCCTGTTGTAACCGCATCCTCAACAGTCGTATCAACCACAGAACTGGTTGTTACCTCAGCTTTAGTGGTATCTACAGCCATCGTTGTCGCTTCAACAGTAGTTGTTTGCTCTGTCATTGTTGTGATATCAGCAGTTGTCACATCCACTGAAGGAGTTGTTCCCTCAGCTGTAGTAGTATCTGCACCTGCTGTTGTGACTGCAACTGTACTGGCATCAGCAATAGATGTCTGTTCTGCTGCTGTTGTCACATCTGTAGCAGTTGTGTCCACTGAAGGAGAGGTTGTCAACGCAGCTGTAGTGGTATCTGCTGACACTGTTGTGGCTACAACAGTAGATGTCTGTGCTCCTGTTGTAACCGCATCCTCAACAGTCGTATCAACCACAGACTGGTTGTTACCTCATCTTTAGTGGTATCTACAGCCATCGTTGTCGCTTCAACAGTAGTTGTTTGCTCTGTCATTGTTGTGGTATCAGCAGTTGTCACATCCACTGAAGGAGTTGTTCCCTCAGCTGTAGTAGTATCTGCACCTACTGTTGTGACTGCAACTGTACTGGCATCAGCAATAGATGTCTGTTCTGCTGCAGTTGTCACATCTGTAGCAGTTGTGTCCACTGAAGGAGAGGTTGTCACGCAGCTGTAGTGGTATCTGCTGACACTGTTGTGGCTACAACAGTAGATGTCTGTGCTCCTGTTGTAACCACATCCTCAACAGTCGTATCAACCACAGGACTGGTTGTTACCTCAGCTATAGTGGTATCTACAGCCATCGTTGTGGCTTCAACAGTAGTTGTTTGCTCTGTCATTGTTGTGATATCAGCAGTTGTCACATCCACTGAAGGAGTTGTTCCCTCAGCTGTAGTAGTATCTGCACCTGCTGTTGTGACTGCAACTGTACTGGCATCAGCAATAGATGTCTGTTCTGCTGCAGTTGTCACATCTGTAGCAGTTGTCTCCACTGAAGGAGAGGTTGTCACGCAGCTGTAGTGCTATCTGCTGACACTGTTGTGGCTACAACAGTAGATGTCTGTGCTCCTGTTGTAACCACATCCTCAACAGTCGTATCAACCACAGGACTGGTTGTTACCTCAGCTATAGTGGTATCAACAGCCATAGTTGTGGCTTCAACAGTAGTTGTTTGCTCTGTCATTGTTGTGATATCAGCAGTTGTCACATCCACTGAAGGAGTTGTTCCCTCAGCTGTAGTAGTATCTGCACCTGCTGTTGTGACTGCAACTGTACTGGCATCAGCAATAGATGTCTGTTCTGCTGCGGTTGTCACATCTGCAGTAGTTGTGTCCACTGAAGGAGAGGTTGTCGACGCAGCTGTAGTGGTATCTGCTGACACTGTTGTGGCTACAACAGTAGAAGTCTGTGCTCCTGTTGTAACCGCATCCTCAACAGTCGTATCAACCGGAGGACTGGTTGTTACCTCAGCTTTAGTGGTATCTACAGCCATCGTTGAGGCTTCAACAGTAGTTGTTTGCTCTGTCATTGTTGTGATATCAGCAGTTGTCACATCCACTGAAGGAGTTGTTCCCTCAGCTGTAGTAATTACTGCACCTGCTGTTGTGACTGCAACTGTACTGGCATCAGCAATAGATGTCTGTTCTGCTGCAGTTGTCACATCTGTAGCAGTTGTGTCCACTGAAGGAGAGGTTGTCGACGCAGCTGTAGTGGTATCTGCTGACACTGTTGTGGCTACAACAGTAGGTGTCTGTGCTCCTGTTGTAACCGCATCCTCAACAGTCGTATCAACCAAAGGACTGGTTGTTACCTCACCTATAGTGGTATCTACAGCCATCGTTGTGGCTTCAACAGTAGTTGTTTGCTCTGTCATTGTTGTGATATCAGCAGTTGTCACATCCACTGAAGGAGTTGTTCCCTCAGCTGTAGTAGTATCTGCACCTGCTGTTGTGACTGCAACTGTACTGGCATCAGCAATCGATGTCTGTTCTGCTTCGGTTGTCACATCTGTAGCAGTTGTGTCCACAGAAGGAGAGGTTGTCGACGCAGCTGTAGTGGTATCTGCGGACACTGTTGTGGCTAGAACAGTAGATGTCTGTGCTCCTGTTGTAACCGCATCCTCAACAGTCGTATCAACCGCAGGACTGGTTGTTACCTCAGCTTTAGTGGTATCTACAGCCATCGTTGTCGCTTCAACAGTAGTTGTTTGCTCTGTCATTGTTGTGATATCAGCAGTTGTCACATCCACTGAAGGAGTTGTTCCCTCAGCTGTAGTAATAACTGCACCTGCTGTTGTGACTGCAACTGTACTGGCATCAGCAATAGATGTCTGTTCTGCTGCAGTTGTCACATCTGTAGCAGTTGTGTCCACTGAAGGAGAGGTTGTCGACGCAGCTGTAGTGGTATCTGCTGACACTGTTGTGGCTACAACAGTAGGTGTCTGTGCTCCTGTTGTAACCGCATCCTCAACAGTCGTATCAACCGCAGGACTGGTTGTTACCTCACCTATAGTGGTATCTACAGCCATCGTTGTGGCTTCAACAGTAGTTGTTTGCTCTGTCATTGTTGTGATATCAGCAGTTGCCACATCCACTGAAGGAGTCGTTCCCTCAGCTGTAGTAGTATCTGCACCTGCTGTTGTGACTGCAACTGTACTGGCATCAGCAATAGATGTCTGTTCTGCTGCGGTTGTCACATCTGTAGCAGTTGTGTCCACTGAAGGAGAGGTTGTCGACGCAGCTGAAGTGGTATCTCCTGACACTGTTGTGGCTACAACAGTAGATGTCTGTGCTCCTGTTGTAACTGCATCCTCAACAGTCGTATCAACCACAGGACTGGTTGTTACCTCACCTATAGTGGTATATACAGCCATCGTTGTGGCTTCAACAGTAGTTGTTTGCTCTGTCATTGTTGTGATATCAGCAGTTGTCACATCCACTGAAGGAGTTGTTCCCTCAGCTGTAGTAATAACTGCACCTGCTGTTGTGACTGCAACTGTACTGGCATCAGCAATAGATGTCTGTTCTGCTGCAGTTGTCACATCTGTAGCAGTTGTCTCCACTGAAGGAGAGGTTGTCGACGCAGCTGTAGTGGTATCTGCTGACACTGTTGTGGCTACAACAGTAGGTGTCTGAGCTCCTGTTGTAACTGCATCCTCAACAGTCGTATCAACCGCAGGACTGGTTGTTACCTCACCTATAGTGGTATCTACAGCCATCGTTGTGGCTTCAACAGTAGTTGTTTGCTCTGTCATTGTTGTGATATCAGCAGTTGTCACATCCACTGAAGGAGTTGTTCCCTCAGCTGTAGTAGTATCTGCACCTGCTGTTGTGACTGCAACTGTACTGGCATCAGCAATCGATGTCTGTTCAGCTGCGGTTGTCACATCGGTAGAAGTTGTGTCAACTGAAGGAGAGGTTGTCGACGCAGCTGTAGTAGTATCTGCTGACACTGTTGTGGCTAGAACAGTAGATATCTGTGCTCCTGTTGTAACTGCAACCTCAACAGTCGTATCAACCAAAGGACTGGTTGTTACCTCACCTATAGTGGTATCTACAGCAATCGTTGTGGCATCAACAGTAGTTGTTTGCTCTGTCATTGTTGTGATATCAGCAGTTGTCACATCCACTGAAGGAGTTGTTCCCTCAGCTGTAGTAGTATCTGCACCTGCTGTTGTGACTGCAACTGTACTGGCATCAGCAATAGATGTCTGTTCTGCTGCGGTTGTCACATCTGTAGCAGTTGTGTCCACTGAAGGAGAGGTTGTCGACGCAGCTGTAGTGGTATCTGCTGACACTGTTGTGGCTACAACAGTAGGTGTCTGTGCTCCTGTTGTAACTTCATCCTCAACAGTCGTATCAACCGCAGGACTGGTTGTTACCTCACCTATAGTGGTATCTACAGCCATCGTTGTGGCTTCAACAGTAGTTGTTTGCTCTGTCATTGTTGTGATATCAGCAGTTGTCACATCCACTGAAGGAGTCGTTCCCTCAGCTGTAGTAATAACTGCACCTGCTGTTGTGACTGCAACTGTACTGGCATCAGCAATAGATGTCTGTTCTGCTGCGGTTGTCACATCTGTAGCAGTTGTGTCCACTGAAGGAGAGGTTGTCGACGCAGCTGTAGTGGTATCTGCTGACACTGTTGTGGCTACAACAGTAGGTGTCTGAGCTCCTGTTGTAACCGCATCCTCAACAGTCGTATCAACCGCAGGAATGGTTGTTACCTCACCTATAGTGGTATCTACAGCCATCGTTGTGGCTTCAACAGTAGTTGTTTGCTCTGTCATTGTTGTGATATCAGCAGTTGTCACATCCACTGAAGGAGTTGTTCCCTCAGCTGTAGTAGTATCTGCACCTGCTGTTGTGACTGCAACTGTACTGGCATCAGCGATCGATGTCTGTTCTGCTGCGGTTGTCACATCGGTAGAAGTTGTGTCCACTGAAGGAGAGGTTGTCGACGCAGCTGTAGTAGTATCTGCTGACACTGTTGTGGCTAGAACAGTAGATATCTGTGCTCCTGTTGTAACTGCATCCTCAACAGTCGTATCAACCAAAGGACTGGTTGTTACCTCACCTATAGTGGTATCTACAGCCATCGTTGTGGCTTCAACAGTAGTTGTTTGCTCTGTCATTGTTGTGATATCAGCAGTTGTCACATCCACTGAAGGAGTTGTTCCCTCAGCTGTAGTAGTATCTGCACCTGCTGTTGTGACTGCAACTGTACTGGCATCAGCAATAGATGTCTGTTCTGCTGCGGTTGTCACATCTGTAGCAGTTGTGTCCACTAAAGGAGAGGTTGTCGACGCAGCTGAAGTGGTATCTGCTGACATTGTTGTGGCTACAACAGTAGATGTCTGTGCTCCTGTTGTAACCGCATCCTCAACAGTCGTATCAACCGGAGGACTGGTTGTTACCTCAGCTTTAGTGGTATCTACAGCCATCGTTGAGGCTTCAACAGTAGTTGTTTGCTCTGTCATTGTTGTGATATCAGCAGTTGTCACATCCACTGAAGGAGTCGTTCCCTCAGCTGTAGTAGTATCTGCACCTGTTGTTGTGACTGCAACTGTACTGGCATCAGCAATAGATGTCTGTTCTGCTGCGGTTGTCACATCTGCAGCAGTTGTATCCACTGAAGGAGAGGTTGTCGACGCAGCTGTAGTGGTATCTGCTGACACTGTTGTGGCTACAACGGTACGTGTCTGTGCTCCTGTTGTAACTGCATCCTCAACAGTCGTATCAACCGCAGGACTGGTTGTTACCTCACCTATAGTGGTATCTACAGCCATCGTTGAGGCTGCAACAGTAGTTGTTTGCTCTGTCATTGTTGTGATATCAGCAGTTGTCACATCCACTGAAGGAGTTGTTCCCTCAGCTGTAGTAATTACTGCACCTGCTGTTGTGACTGCAACTGTACTGGCATCAGCAATAGATGTCTGTTCTGCTGCAGTTGTCACATCTGTAGCAGTTGTGTCCACTGAAGGAGAGGTTGTCGACGCAGCTGTAGTGGTATCTGCTGACACTGTTGTGGCTACAACAGAAGGTGTCTGTGCTCCTGTTGTAACCGCATCCTCAACAGTCGTATCAACCAAAGGACTGGTTGTTACCTCACCTATAGTGGTATCTACAGCCATCGTTGTGGCTTCAACAGTAGTTGTTTGCTCTGTCATTGTTGTGATATCAGCAGTTGTCACATCCACTGAAGGAGTTGTTCCCTCAGCTGTAGTAGTATCTGCACCTGCTGTTGTGACTGCAACTGTACTGGCATCAGCAATCGATGTCTGTTCTGCTTCGGTTGTCACATCTGTAGCAGTTGTGTCCACAGCAGGAGAGGTTGTCGACGCAGCTGTAGTGGTATCTGCGGACACTGTTGTTGCTAGAACAGTAGATGTCTGTGCTCCTGTTGTAACCGCATCCTCAACAGTCGTATCAACCGCAGGACTGGTTGTTACCTCAGCTTTAGTGGTATCTACAGCCATCGTCGTCGCTTCAACAGTAGTTGTTTGCTCTGTCATTGTTGTGATATCAGCAGTTGTCACATCCACTGAAGGAGTTGTTCCCTCAGCTGTAGTAGTATCTGCACCTGTTGTTGTGACTGCAACTGTACTGGCATCAGCAATAGATGTCTGTTCTGCTGAGGTTGTCACATCTGTAGCAGTTGTGTCCACTGAAGGAGAGGTTGTCGACGCAGCTGTAGTGGTATCTGCTGACACTGTTGTGGCTTTAACAGTAGGTGTCTGTGCTCCTGTTGTAACCGCATCCTCAACAGTCGTATCAATCGCAGGACTGGTTGTTACCTCACCTACAGTGGTATCTACAGCCATCGTTGTGGCTTCAACAGTAGTTGTTTGCTCTGTCATTGTTGTGGTATCAGCAGTTGTCACATCCACTGAAGGAGTTGTTCCCTCAGCTGTAGTAGTATCTGCACCTGCTGTTGTGACTGCAACTGTACTAGCATCAGCAATAGATGTCTGTTCTGCTGCGGTTGTAACATCTGTAGCAGTTGTGTCCACTGAAGGAGAGGTTGTCGACGCAGCTGAAGTGGTATCTGCTGACATTGTTGTGGCTACAACAGTAGATGTCTGTGCTCCTGTTGTAACCGCATCCTCAACAGTCGTATCAACCGGAGGACTGGTTGTTACCTCAGCTTGAGTGGTATCTACAGCCATCGTTGAGGCTTCAACAGCAGTTGTTTGCTCTGTCATTGTTGTGATATCAGCAGTTGACACATCCACTGAAGGAGTTGTTCCCTCAGCTGTAGTAGTATCTGCACCTGTTGTTGTGACTGCAACTGTACTGGCATCAGCAATCGATGTCTGTTCAGCTGCGGTTGTCACATCTGCAGCAGTTGTATCCACTGAAGGAGAGGTTGTCGACGCAGCTGTAGTGGTATATGCTGACACTGTTGTGGCTACAACGGTAGGTGTCTGTGCTCCTGTTGTAACTGCATCCTCAACAGTCGTATCAACCGCAGGACTGGTTGTTACCTCACCTATAGTGGTATCTACAGCCATCGTTGAGGCTGCAACAGTAGTTGTTTGCTCTGTCATTGTTGTGATATCAGCAGTTGTCACATCCACTGAAGGAGTTGTTCCCTCAGCTGTAGTAATTACTGCACCTGCTGTTGTGACTGCAACTGTACTGGCATCAGCAATAGATGTCTGTTCTGCTGCAGTTGTCACATCTGTAGCAGTTGTGTCCACTGAAGGAGAGGTTGTCGACGCAGCTG
>NW_024037076.1:12982178-13147176 GCF_015706575.1 Patiria miniata | reverse complement strand
TGTTGTAACTGCATCCTCAACAGTCGTATCAACCCAGGACTGGTTGTTACCTCACCTATAGTGGTATCTACAGCCATCGTTGTGGCTTCAACAGTAGTTGTTTGCTCTGTCATTGTTGTGATATCAGCAGTTGTCACATCCACTGAAGGAGTGTTTCCTCAGCTGTAGTAGTATCTGCACCTGCTGTTGTGACTGCAACTGTACTGGCATCAGCAATAGATGTCTGTTCTGCTGCGGTTGTCACATCTGTAGCAGTTGTGTCCACTGAAGGAGAGGTTGTCGACGCAGCTGTAGTGGTATCTGCTGACACTGTTGTGGCTAGAACAGTAGGTGTCTGTGCTCCTGTTGTAACCGCATCCTCAACAGTCGTATCAACCGCAGGACTGGTTGTTACCTCACTATAGTGGTATCTACAGCCATCGTTGTGGCTTCAACAGTAGTTGTTTGCTCTGTCATTGTTGTGGTTTGTCAGCAGTTGTCACATCCACTGAAGGAGTTGTTCCCTCAGCTGTAGTAGTATCTGCACTTGCTGTTGTGACTGCAACTGTACTGGCATCAGCAATAGATGTCTGTTCTGCTGCGGTTGTCACATCTGTAGCAGTTGTGTCCACTGAAGGAGAGGTTGTCGACGCAGCTGTAGTGGTATCTGCTGACACTGTTGTGGCTACAACAGTAGAGTGTCTGTGCTCCTGTTGTAAACCGCATCCTCAACAGTCGTATCAACCACAGGACTGGTTGTTACTCAGCTTTAGTGGTATCTACAGCCATCAATGTCGCTTCAACAGTAGTTGTTTGCTCTGTCATTGTTGTGATATCAGCAGTTGTCACATCCACTGAAGGAGTTGTTCCCTCAGCTGTAGTAGTATCTGCACCTGCTGTTGTGACTGCAACTGTACTGGCATCAGCAATAGATGTCTGTTTGCTTCGGTTCACAATCTGTAGCAGTGTGTTGTCCACTGAAGGAGAGGTTGTCGACGCAGCTGTAGTGGTATCTGCGGACACTGTTGTGGCTAGAACAGTAGGTGTCTGTGCTCCTGTTGTAACCGCATCCTCAACAGTCGTATCAACCACAGGACTGTTGTTACCTCACCTTTAGTGGTATCTACAGCCATCGTTGTGGCTTCAACAGTAGTTGTTTGCTCTGTCATTGTTGTGATATCAGCAGTTGTCACATCCACTGAAGGAGTTGTTCCCTCAGCTGTAGTAGTATCTGCACCTGCTGTTGTGACTGCAACTGTACTGGCATCAGCAATAGATGTCTGTTCTGCTGCGGTTGTCACATCTGTAGCAGTTGTGTCACTGAAGGAGAGGTTGTCGACGCAGCTGTAGTGGTATCTGCTGACACTGTTGTGGCTACAACAGTAGGTGTCTGTGCTCCTGTTGTAACTGCATCCTCAACAGTCGTATCAACCGCAGGACTGGTTGTTACCTCACCTATAGTGGTATCTACAGCCATCGTTGTGGCTTCAACAGTAGTTGTTTGCTCTGTCATTGTTGTGTGATATCAGCAGTTGTCACATCCACTGAAGGAGTTGTTCCCTCAGCTGTAGTAATAACTGCACCTGCTGTTGTGACTGCAACTGTACTGGCATCAGCAATAGATGTCTGTTCTGCTGCGGTTGTCACATCTGTAGCAGTTGTGTCCACTGAAGGAGAGGTTGTCGACGCAGCTGTAGTGGTATCTGCTGACACTGTTGTGGCTACAACAGTGTGGTGGTGCTCCTGTTGTAACCGCATCCTCAACAGTCGTATCAACCGCAGGACTGGTTGTTACCTCACCTAGTGGTATCTACAGCCATCGTTGTGGCTTCAACAGTAGTTGTTTGCTCTGTCATTGTTGTGATATCAGCAGTTGTCACATCCACTGAAGGAGTTGTTCCCTCAGCTGTAGTAGTATCTGCACTTGCTGTTGTGACTGCAACTGTACTGGCATCAGCAATAGATGTCTGTTCTGCTGCGGTTGTCACATCTGCAGTAGCAGTTGTGTCCACTGAAGGAGAGGTTGTCGACGCAGCTGTAGTGGTATCTGCTGACACTGTTGTGGCTACAACACAGTAGTGTCTGTGCTCCTGTTGTAACCGCATCCTCAACAGTCGTATCAACCACAGGACTGGTTGTTACCTCACCTTAGTGGTATCTACAGCCATCGTTGTGGCTTCAACAGTAGTTGTTTGCTCTGTCATTGTTGTGATATCAGCAGTTGTCACATCCACTGAAGGAGTTGTTCCCTCAGCTGTAGTAGTATCTGCACCTGCTGTTGTGACTGCAACTGTACTGGCATCAGCAATAGATGTCTGTTCTGCTTCGGTTGTCACATCTGTAGCAGTTGTGTCCACTGAAGGAGAGGTTTTCGACGCAGCTGTAGTGGTATCTGCTGACACTGTTGTGGCTAGAACAGTAGGTGTCTGTGCTCCTGTTGTAACTGCATCCTCAACAGTCGTATCAACCACAGGACTGGTTGTTACCTAGCTTTAGTGGTAGTGGTATCTACAGCCATCGTTGTCGCTTCAACAGTAGTTGTTGCTCTGTCATTGTTGTGATATCAGCAGTTGTCACATCCACTGAAGGAGATGTTCCCTCAGCTGTAGTAGTATCTGCACCTGCTGTTGTGACTGCAACTGTACTGGCATCAGCAATAGATGTCTGTTCTGCTGCGGTTGTCACATCTGTAGCAGTTGTGTCCACTGAAGGAGAGGTTGTCGACGCAGCTGTAGTGGTATCTGCTGACACTGTTGTGGCTACAACAGTAGATGTCTGTTTCCTGTTGTAACTGCATCCTCAACAGTCGTATCAACCACAGGACTGGTTGTTACCTCAGCTTTAGTGGTATATACAGCCATCGTTGTCGCTTCAAGGTAGTTGCTGCTCTGTCATTGTTGTGATATCAGCAGTTGTCACATCCACTGAAGGAGATGTTTCCCTCAGCTGTAGTAGTATCTGCACTGCTGTTGTGACTGCAACTGTACTGGCATCAGCAATAGATGTCTGTTCTGCTTCGGTTGTCACATCTGTAGCAGTTGTGTCCACTGAAGGAGAGGTTGTCGACGCAGCTGTAGTGGTATCTGCGGACACTGTTGTGGCTAGAACAGTAGATGTCTGTGCTCCAGTTGTAACTGCATCCTCAACAGTCGTATCAACCACAGGACTGGTTGTTACCTCAGCTTTAGTGGTATCTACAGCCATCGTGTGTCGCTTCAACAGTAGTTGTTTGCTCTGTCATTGTTGTGATATCAGCAGTTGTCACATCCACTGAAGGAGTTGTTCCCTCAGCTGTAGTAGTATCTGCACCTGCTGTTGTGACTGCAACTGTACTGGCATCAGCAATAGATGTCTGTTTCTGCTGCGGTTGTCACATCTGTAGCAGTTGTGTCCACTGAAGGAGAGGTTGTCGACGCAGCTGTAGTGGTATCTGCTGACACTGTTGTGGCTATAACAGTAGTGTCTGTCCTCCTGTTGTAACCGCATCCTCAACAGTCGTATCAATCGCAGGACTGGTTGTTACCCTCACCTATAGTGGGTATCTAAAGCCATCGTTGTGGCTTCAACAGTGTTGTTTGCTCTGTCATTGTTTGTTGTGGTATCAGCAGTTGTCACATCCACTGAAGGAGTTGTTCCTCAGCTGTAGTAGTATCTGCACCTGCTGTTGTGACTGCAACTGTACTGGCATCAGCCATAGATGTCTGTTCTGCTGCGGTTGTCACATCTGTAGCAGTTGTGTCCACTGAAGGAGAGGTGTCGACGCAGCTGTAGTGGTATCTGTGACACTGTTGTGGCTACAACAGTAGGTATCTGAGCTCCTGTTGTAACTGCATCCTCAACAGTCGTATCAACCAAGGACTGGTTGTTACCTCACCTATAGTGGTATCTACAGCCATCGTTGTGGCTTCAACAGTAGTTGTTTGCTCTGTCATTGTTGTGATATCAGCAGTTGTCACATCCACTGAAGGAGTTGTTCCCTCAGCTGTAGTAGTATCTGCACCTGCTGTTGTGACTGCAACTGTACTGGCATCAGCAATAGATGTCTGTTCTGCTGCGGTTGTCACATCTGTAGCAGTTGTGTCCACTGAAGGAGAGGTTGTCGACGCAGCTGTAGTGGTATCTGCTGACACTGTTGTGGCTACAACAGTAGATGTCTGTGCTCCAGTTGTGACCGCATCCTCAACAGTCATATCAACCACAGGACTGGTTGTTACCTCAGCTTTAGTGGTATCTACAGCCATCGTTGTCGCTTCAACAGTAGTTGTTTGCTCTGTCATTGTTGTGATATCAGCAGTTGTCACATCCACTGAAGGAGTTGTTCCCTCAGCTGTAGTAGTATCTGCACCTGCTGTTGTGACTGCAACTGTACTGGCATCAGCAATAGATGTCTGTTCTGCTGTGGTTGTCACATCTGTAGCAGTTGTGTCCACTGAAGGAGAGGTTGTCGACGCAGCTGTAGTGGTATCTGCTGACACTGTTGTGGCTATAACAGTAGGTGTCTGTCCTCCTGTTGTAACCGCATCCTCAACAGTCGTATCAATCGCAGGACTGGTTGTTACCTCACCTATAGTGGTATCTAAAGCCATCGTTGTGGCTTCAACAGTAGTTGTTTGCTCTGTCATTGTTGTGGTATCAGCAGTTGTCACATCCACTGAAGGAGTTGTTCCCTCAGCTGTAGTAGTATCTGCACCTACTGTTGTGACTGCAACTGTACTGGCATCAGCAATAGACGTCTGTTCTGCTGCAGTTGTCACATCTGCAGTAGTTGTGTCCACGGAAGGAGAGGTTGTCGACGCAGCTGTAGTAGTATCTGCTGACACTGTTGTGGCTACAACAGTAGGTGTCTGTGCTCCTGATGTAACCGCATCCTCAACAGTCGTATCAATCGCAGGACTGGTTGTTACCTCACCTATAGTGGTATCTACAGCCATCGTTGTGGCTTCACCAGTAGTTGTTTGCTCTGTGATTGTTGTGTATTGGCAGTTGTCACATCCACTGAAGGAGTTGTTCCCTCAGCTGTAGTAGTATCTGCATCTACTCTTGTGACTGCAACTGTACTGGCATCAGCAATAGATGTCTGTTCTGCTGCGGTTGTCACATCTGTAGCAGTTGTGTCCACTGAAGGAGAGGTTGTCGACGCAGCTGTAGTGGTATCTGCTGACACTGTAGTGGCTACAACAGTAGATGTCTGTGCTCCGGTTGTAACCGCATCCTCAACAGTCGTATCAACCACAGGACTGGTTGTTACCTCAGCTATAGTGGTATCTACAGCCATCGTTGTCACTTCAACAGTAGTTGTTTGCTCTGTCATTGTTGTGATATCAGCAGTTGTCACATCCACTGAAGGAGTCGTTCCCTCATCTGAAGTAGTATCTGCACCTGCTGTTGTGACTGCAACTGTACTGGCATCAGCAATAGATGACTGTTCTGCTGCGGTTGTCACATCTGTAGCAGTTGTGTCCACTGAAGGAGAGGTTGTCGACGCAGCTGTAGTGGTATCTGCTGACATTGTTGTGGCTACAACAGTAGATGTCTGTGCTCCTGTTGTAACCGCATCCTCAACAGTCGTATCAACCACAGAACTGGTTGTTACCTCAGCTTTAGTGGTATCTACAGCCATCGTCGTCGCTTCAACAGTAGTTGTTTGCTCTGTCATGGTTGTGATATCAGCAGTTGTCCCATCCACTGAAGGAGTTGTTCCCTCAGCTGTAGTAGTATCTGCACCTGCTGTTGTGACTGCAACTGTACTGGCATCAGCAATAGATGTCTGTTCTGCTGCGGTTGTCACATCTGTAGCAGTTGTGTCCACAGAAGGAGAGGTTGTCACCGCAGGTGTAGTGGTATCTGCTGACACTGTTGTGGCTACAACAGTGGATGTCTGTGCTTTTGTCGTAAACACATCCTCAACAGTCGTATCAACCACAGGACTGGTTGTTACCTCAGCTATAGTGGTATCAACAGCCATAGTTGTGGCTTCAACAGTAGTTGTTTTCTCTGTCATTGTTGTGATACCAGCAGTTGTCACATCCACTGAAGGAGTTGTTCCCTCAGCTGTAGTAGTATCTGCACCTGCTGTTGTGACTGCAACTGTACTTGCATCAGCAATAGATGTCTGTTCTGCTGCGGTTGTCACATCTGTAGCAGTTGTGTCCACTGAAGGAGAGGTTGTCGCCGCAGCTGTAGTGGTATCTGCTGACATTGTTGTGGCTACAACAGTAGATGTCTGTGCTCCTGTTGTAACCACATCCTCAACAGTCGTATCAACTACAGGACTGGTTGTTACCTCAGCTATAGTGGTATCTACAGCCATCGTTGTGGCTTCAACAGTAGTTGATTGCTCTGTCATTGTTGTGATATCAGCAGTTGACACATCCACTGAAAGAGTAGTTCCCTCAGCTGTAGTAGTATCTGCACCTGCTGTTGTGACTGCAACTGTACTGGCATCAGCAATAAATGTCTGTTCTGCTGCGGTTGTCACATCTGTAGCAGTTGTGTCCACAGAAGGAGAGGTTGTCACCGCAGGTGTAGTGGTATCTGCTGACACTGTTGTGGCTACAACAGTGGATGTCTGTGCTCTTGTCGTAACCACATCCTCAACAGTTGTATCCACCGCAGGACTGGTTGTTACCTCGGCTATAGTGGTATCTACAGCCATCGTTGTGGCTTTAACAGTAGTTGTTTGCTCTGTCATGGTTGTGATATCAGCAGTTGTCACATCCACTGAAGGAGTTGTTCCCTCAGCTGTAGTAGCATCTGCACCTGCTGTTGTGACTGAAACTGTACTGGCATCAGCAATAGATGTCTGTTCGGCTGCAGTTGTCACATCTGTAGCAGTTGTCTCCGCTGAAGGAGAGGTTGTCACCGCAGCTGTAGTGCTATCTGCTGACACTGTTGTGGCTACAACAGTAGATGTCTGTGCTCCTGTTCTAACCACATCCTCAACAGTCGTATCAACCACAGGACTGGTTGTTACCTCAGCTATAGTGGTATCAACAGTCATAGGTGTGGCTTCAACAGTAGTTGTTTGCTCTGTCATTGTTGTGATACCAGCAGTTGTCACATCCACTGAAGGAGTTGTTCCCTCAGCTGTAGTAGTATCTGCACCTGCTGTTGTGACTGCAACTGTACTGGCATCAGCAATAGATGTCTGTTCGGCTGCAGTTGTCACATCTGTAGCAGTTGTCTCCACTGAAGGAGAGGTTGTCACCGCAGCTGTAGTGCTATCTGCTGACACTGTTGTGGCTACAACAGTAGATGTCTGTGCTCCTGTTGTAACCACATCCTCAACAGTCGTATCAACCACAGGACTGGTTGTTACCTCAGCTATAGTGGTATCAACAGTCATAGTTGTGGCTTCAACAGTAGTTGTTTGCTCTGTCATTGTTGTGGTATCAGCAGTTGTCACATCCACTGAAGGAGTTGTTCCCTCAGCTGTAGTAGTATCTGCACCTACTGTTGTGACTGCAACTGTACTGGCATCAGCAATAGACGTCTGTTCTGCTGCGGTTGTCACATCTGCAGTAGTTGTGTCCACTGTGGGAGAGGTTGTCGACGCAGCTGTAGTGGTATCTGCTGACACTGTTGTGACTACAACAGTAGATGTCTGTGCTCCGGTTGTAACCGCATCCTCAACAGTCGTATCAACCACAGGACTGGTTATTACCTCAGCTTTAGTGGTATCTACAGCCATCGTTGTCGCTTCACAGTAGTTGTTTGCTCTGTCATTGTTGTGATATCAGCAGTTGTCACATCCACTGAAGGAGATGTTCCCTCAGCTGTAGTAGTATCTGCACCTGCTGTTGTGACTGCAACTGTACTGGCATCAGCAATAGACGTCTGTTCTGCTGCGGTTGTCACATCTGCAGTAGTTGTGTCCACGGAAGGAGAGGTTGTCGACGCAGCTGTAGTGCTATCTGCTGACACTGTTGAGGCTACAACAGTAGATGTCTGTGCTCCGGTTGTAACCGCATCCTCAACAGTCGTATCAACCACAGGACTGGTTGTTACCTCAGCTATAGTGGTATCAACAGCCATAGTTGTGGCTTCAACAGTAGTTGTTTTCTCTGTCATTGTTGTGATACCAGCAGTTGTCACATCCACTGAAGGAGTTGTTCCCTCAGCTGTAGTAGTATCTGCACCTGCTGTTGTGACTGCAACTGTACTGGCATCAGCAATAGATGTCTGTTCTGCTGCGGTTGTCACATCTGTAGCAGTTGTGTCCACTGAAGGAGAGGTTGTCACCGCAGCTGTAGTGGTATCTGCTGACATTGTTGTGGCTACAACAGTAGATGTCTGTGCTCCTGTTGTAACCACATCCTCAACAGTCGTATCAACTACAGGACTGGTTGTTACCTCAGCTATAGTGGTATCTACAGCCATCGTTGTGGCTTCAACAGTAGTTGATTGCTCTGTCATTGTTGTGATATCAGCAGTTGACACATCCACTGAAAGAGTAGTTCCCTCAGCTGTAGTAGTATCTGCACCTGCTGTTGTGACTGCAACTGTACTGGCATCAGCAATAGATGTCTGTTCGGCTGCGGTTGTCACATCTTTAGCAGTTGTGTCCACTGAAGGAGAGGTTGTCGCCGCAGCTGTAGTGCTTTCTGCTGACACTGTTGTGGCTACAACAGTAGATGTCTGTGCTCCTGTTGTAACCACATCCTCAACAGTCGTATCAACTACAGGACTGGTTGTTACCTCAGCTTTAGTGGTATCTACAGCCATCGTTGTGGCTTCAACAGTAGTTGATTGCTCTGTCATTGTTTTGATATCAGCAGTTGACACATCCACTGAAGGAGTTGTTCCCTCAGCTGTAGTAGTATCTGCACCTGCTGTTGTGACTGCAACTGTACTGGCATCAGCAATAGATGTCTGTTCGGCTGCAGTTGTCACATCTGTAGCAGTTGTCTCCACTGAAGGAGAGGTTGTCACCACAGCTGTAGTGCTATCTGCTGACACTGTTGTGGCTACAACAGTAGATGTCTGTGCTCCTGTTGTAACCACATCCTCAACAGTCGTATCAACCACAGGACTGGTTGTTACCTCAGCTATAGTGGTATCAACAGTCATAGTTGTGGCTTCAACAGTAGTTGTTTGCTCTGTCATTGTTGTGATACCAGCAGTTGTCACATCCACTGATGGAGTTGTTCCCTCAGCTGTAGTAGTATCTGCACCTGCTGTTGTGACTGCAACTGTACTGGCATCAGCAATAGATGTCTGTTCGGCTGCAGTTGTCACATCTGTAGCAGTTGTCTCCACTGAAGGAGAGGTTGTCACCGCAGCTGTAGTGCTATTTGCTGACACTGTTGTGGCTACAACAGTAGATGTCTGTGCTCCTGTTGTAATCGCATCCTCAAAAGTCATATCAACCACAGGACTGGTTGTTACCTCAGCTATAGTGGTATCTACAGCCATCGTTGTGGCTTCAACAGTAGTTGTTTGCTCTGTCATGGTTGTGATATCAGCAGTTGTCCCATCCACTGAAGGAGTTGTTCCCTCAGCTGTAGTAGTATCTGCACCTGCTGTTGTGACTGCAACTGTACTGGCATCAGCAATAGATGTCTGTTCGGCTGCAGTTGTCACATCTGTAACAGTTGTCTCCACTGAAGGAGAGGTTGTCACCGCAGCTGTAGTGCTATCTGCTGACACTGTTGTGGCTACAACAGTAGATGTCTGTGCTCCTGTTGTAACCACATCCTCAACAGTCGTATCAACCACAGGACTGGTTGTTACCTCAGCTATAGTGGTATCAACAGTCATAGTTGTGGCTTCAACAGTAGTTGTTTGCTCTGTCATTGTTGTGGTATCAGCAGTTGTCACATCCACTGAAGGAGTTGTTCCCTCAGCTGTAGTAGTATCTGCACCTACTGTTGTGACTGCAACTGTACTGGCATCAGCAATAGACGTCTGTTCTGCTGCGGTTGTCACATCTGCAGTAGTTGTGTCCACTGTGGGAGAGGTTGTCGACGCAGCTGTAGTGGTATCTGCTGACACTGTTGTGACTACAACAGTAGATGTCTGTGCTCCGGTTGTAACCGCATCCTCAACAGTCGTATCAACCACAGGACTGGTTATTACCTCAGCTTTAGTGGTATCTACAGCCATCGTTGTCGCTTCCACAGTAGTTGTTTGCTCTGTCATTGTTGTGATATCAGCAGTTGTCACATCCACTGAAGGAGATGTTCCCTCAGCTGTAGTAGTATCTGCACCTGCTGTTGTGACTGCAACTGTACTGGCATCAGCAATAGACGTCTGTTCTGCTGCGGTTGTCACATCTGCAGTAGTTGTGTCCACGGAAGGAGAGGTTGTCGACGCAGCTGTAGTGCTATCTGCTGACACTGTTGAGGCTACAACAGTAGATGTCTGTGCTCCGGTTGTAACCGCATCCTCAACAGTCGTATCAACCACAGGACTGGTTGTTACCTCAGCTATAGTGGTATCAACAGCCATAGTTGTGGCTTCAACAGTAGTTGTTTTCTCTGTCATTGTTGTGATACCAGCAGTTGTCACATCCACTGAAGGAGTTGTTCCCTCAGCTGTAGTAGTATCTGCACCTGCTGTTGTGACTGCAACTGTACTGGCATCAGCAATAGATGTCTGTTCTGCTGCGGTTGTCACATCTGTAGCAGTTGTGTCCACTGAAGGAGAGGTTGTCACCGCAGCTGTAGTGGTATCTGCTGACATTGTTGTGGCTACAACAGTAGATGTCTGTGCTCCTGTTGTAACCACATCCTCAACAGTCGTATCAACTACAGGACTGGTTGTTACCTCAGCTATAGTGGTATCTACAGCCATCGTTGTGGCTTCAACAGTAGTTGATTGCTCTGTCATTGTTGTGATATCAGCAGTTGACACATCCACTGAAAGAGTAGTTCCCTCAGCTGTAGTAGTATCTGCACCTGCTGTTGTGACTGCAACTGTACTGGCATCAGCAATAGATGTCTGTTCGGCTGCGGTTGTCACATCTTTAGCAGTTGTGTCCACTGAAGGAGAGGTTGTCGCCGCAGCTGTAGTGCTTTCTGCTGACACTGTTGTGGCTACAACAGTAGATGTCTGTGCTCCTGTTGTAACCACATCCTCAACAGTCGTATCAACTACAGGACTGGTTGTTACCTCAGCTATAGTGGTATCTACAGCCATCGTTGTGGCTTCAACAGTAGTTGATTGCTCTGTCATTGTTTTGATATCAGCAGTTGACACATCCACTGAAGGAGTTGTTCCCTCAGCTGTAGTAGTATCTGCACCTGCTGTTGTGACTGCAACTGTACTGGCATCAGCAATAGATGTCTGTTCGGCTGCAGTTGTCACATCTGTAGCAGTTGTCTCCACTGAAGGAGAGGTTGTCACCACAGCTGTAGTGCTATCTGCTGACACTGTTGTGGCTACAACAGTAGATGTCTGTGCTCCTGTTGTAACCACATCCTCAACAGTCGTATCAACCACAGGACTGGTTGTTACCTCAGCTATAGTGGTATCAACAGTCATAGTTGTGGCTTCAACAGTAGTTGTTTGCTCTGTCATTGTTGTGATACCAGCAGTTGTCACATCCACTGATGGAGTTGTTCCCTCAGCTGTAGTAGTATCTGCACCTGCTGTTGTGACTGCAACTGTACTGGCATCAGCAATAGATGTCTGTTCGGCTGCAGTTGTCACATCTGTAGCAGTTGTCTCCACTGAAGGAGAGGTTGTCACCGCAGCTGTAGTGCTATTTGCTGACACTGTTGTGGCTACAACAGTAGATGTCTGTGCTCCTGTTGTAATCGCATCCTCAAAAGTCATATCAACCACAGGACTGGTTGTTACCTCAGCTATAGTGGTATCTACAGCCATAGTTGTGGCTTCAACAGTAGTTGTTTGCTCTGTCATGGTTGTGATATCAGCAGTTGTCCCATCCACTGAAGGAGTTGTTCCCTCAGCTGTAGTAGTATCTGCACCTGCTGTTGTGACTGCAACTGTACTGGCATCAGCAATAGATGTCTGTTCTGCTGCGGTTGTCACATCTGTAGCAGTTGTGTCCACAGAAGGAGAGGTTGTCACCGCAGGTGTAGTGGTATCTGCTGACACTGTTGTGGCTACAACAGTGGATGTCTGTGCTCTTGTCGTAACCACATCCTCAACAGTCGTATCCACCACAGGACTGGTTGTTACCTCGGCTATAGTGGTATCTACAGCCATCGTTGTGGCTTTAACAGTAGTTGTTTGCTCTGTCATGGTTGTGATATCAGCAGTTGTCACATCCACTGAAGGAGTTGTTCCCTCAGCTGTAGTAGTATCTGCACCTGCTGTTGTGACTGAAACTGTACTGGCATCAGCAATAGATGTCTGTTCGGCTGCAGTTGTCACATCTGTAGCAGTTGTGTCCACTGAAGGAGAGGTTGTCACCGCAGCTGTAGTGCTATCTGCTGACACTGTTGTGGCTACAACAGTAGATGTCTGTGCTCCTGTTGTAACCACATCCTCAACAGTCGTATCAACCACAGGACTGGTTGTTACCTCAGCTATAGTGGTATCAACAGTCATAGTTGTTGCTTCAACAGTAGTTGTTTGCTCTGTCATTGTTGTGATACCAGCAGTTGTCACATCCACTGAAAGAGTTGTTCCCTCAGCTGTAGTAGTATCTGCACCTGCTGTTGTGACTGCAACTGTACTGGCATCAGCAATAGATGTCTGTTCGGCTGCAGTTGTCACATCTGTAGCAGTTGTCTCCACTGAAGGAGAGGTTGTCACCGCAGCTGTAGTGCTATCTGCTGACACTGTTGTGGCTACAACAGTAGATGTCTGTGCTCCTGTTGTAACCACATCCTCAACAGTCGTATCAACCACAGGACTGGTTGTTACCTCAGCTATAGTGGTATCAACAGTCATAGTTGTGGCTTCAACAGTAGTTGTTTGCTCTGTCATTGTTGTGGTATCAGCAGTTGTCACATCCACTGAAGGAGTTGTTCCCTCAGCTGTAGTAGTATCTGCACCTACTGTTGTGACTGCAACTGTACTGGCATCAGCAATAGACGTCTGTTCTGCTGCGGTTGTCACATCTGCAGTAGTTGTGTCCACGGAAGGAGAGGTTGTCGACGCAGCTGTAGTGGTATCTGCTGACACTGTTGAGGCTACAACAGTAGATGTCTGTGCTCCGGTTGTAACCGCATCCTCAACAGTCGTATCAACCACAGGACTGGTTGTTACCTCAGCTATAGTGGTATCAACAGCCATAGTTGTGGCTTCAACAGTAGTTGTTTGCTCTGTCATTGTTGTGATACCAGCAGTTGTCACATCCACTGAAGGAGTTGTTCCCTCAGCTGTAGTAGTATCTGCACCTGCTGTTGTGACTGCAACTGTACTGGCATCAGCAATAGATGTCTGTTCTGCTGCGGTTGTCACATCTGTAGCAGTTGTGTCCACTGAAGGAGAGGTTGTCGCCGCAGCTGTAGTGGTATCTGCTGACATTGTTGTGGCTACAACAGTAGATGTCTGTGCTCCTGTTGTAACCACATCCTCAACAGTCGTATCAACTACAGGACTGGTTGTTACCTCAGCTATAGTGGTATCTACAGCCATCGTTGTGGCTTCAACAGTAGCTGATTGCTCTGTCATTGTTGTGATATCAGCAGTTGACACATCCACTGAAAGAGTAGTTCCCTCAGCTGTAGTAGTATCTGCACCTGCTGTTGTGACTGCAACTGTACTGGCATCAGCAATAGATGTCTGTTCGGCTGCGGTTGTCACATCTTTAGCAGTTGTGTCCACTGAAGGAGAGGTTGTCGCCGCAGCTGTAGTGCTTTCTGCTGACACTGTTGTGGCTACAACAGTAGATGTCTGTGCTCCTGTTGTAATCGCATCCTCAAAGTCGTATCAACCACAGGACTGGTTGTTACCTCAGCTATAGTGGTATCTACAGCCATCGTTGTGGCTTCAACAGTAGTTGTTTGCTCTGTCATTGTTGTGATATCAGCAGTTGTCCCATCCACTGAAGGAGTTGTTCCCTCAGCTGTAGTAGTATCTGCACCTGCTGTTGTGACTGCAACTGTACTGGCATCAGCAATAGATGTCTGTTCTGCTGCGGTTGTCACATCTGTAGCAGTTGTGTCCACAGAAGGAGAGGTTGTCACCGCAGGTGTAGTGGTGTCTGCTGACACTGTTGTGGCTACAACAGTGGATGTCTGTGCTCTTGTCGTAACCACATCCTCAACAGTCGTATCCACCACAGGACTGGTTGTTACCTCGGCTATAGTGGTATCTACAGCCATCGTTGTGGCTTTAACAGTAGTTGTTTGCTCTGTCATGGTTGTGATATCAGCAGTTGTCACATCCACTGAAGGAGTTGTTCCCTCAGCTGTAGTAGTATCTGCACCTGCTGTTGTGACTGAAACTGTACTGGCATCAGCAATAGATGTCTGTTCGGCTGCAGTTGTCACATCTGTAGCAGTTGTCTCCACTGAAGGAGAGGTTGTCACCGCAGCTGTAGTGCTATCTGCTGACACTGTTGTGGCTACAACAGTAGATGTCTGTGCTCCTGTTGTAACCACATCCTCAACAGTCGTATCAACCACAGGACTGGTTGTTACCTCAGCTATAGTGGTATCAACAGTCATAGTTGTGGCTTCAACAGTAGTTGTTTGCTCTGTCATTGTTGTGATACCAGCAGTTGTCACATCCACTGAAGGAGTTGTTCCCTCAGCTGTAGTAGTATCTGCACCTGCTGTTGTGACTGCAACTGTACTGGCATCAGCAATAGATGTCTGTTCGGCTGCAGTTGTCACATCTGTAGCAGTTGTCTCCACTGAAGGAGAGGTTGTCACCGCAGCTGTAGTGCTATCTGCTGACACTGTTGTGGCTACAACAGTAGATGTCTGTGCTCCTGTTGTAACCACATCCTCAACAGTCGTATCAACCACAGGACTGGTTGTTACCTCAGCTATAGTGGTATCAACAGTCATAGTTGTGGCTTCAACAGTAGTTGTTTGCTCTGTCATTGTTGTGGTATCAGCAATTGTCACATCCACTGAAGGAGTTGTTCCCTCAGCTGTAGTAGTATCTGCACCTACTGTTGTGACTGCAACTGTACTGGCATCAGCAATAGACGTCTGTTCTGCTGCGGTTGTCACATCTGCAGTAGTTGTGTCCACGGAAGGAGAGGTTGTCGACGCAGCTGTAGTGCTATCTGCTGACACTGTTGAGGCTACAACAGTAGATGTCTGTGCTCCGGTTGTAACCGCATCCTCAACAGTCGTATCAACCACAGGACTGGTTGTTACCTCAGCTATAGTGGTATCAACAGCCATAGTTGTGGCTTCAACAGTAGTTGTTTGCTCTGTCATTGTTGTGATAGCAGCAGTTGTCACATCCACTGAAGGAGTTGTTCCCTCAGCTGTAGTAGTATCTGCACCTGCTGTTGTGACTGCAACTGTACTGGCATCAGCAATAGATGTCTGTTCTGCTGCGGTTGTCACATCTGTAGCAGTTGTGTCCACTGAAGGAGAGGTTGTCGCCGCAGCTGTAGTGGTATCTGCTGACATTGTTGTGGCTACAACAGTAGATGTCTGTGCTCCTGTTGTAACCACATCCTCAACAGTCGTATCAACTACAGGACTGGTTGTTACCTCAGCTATAGTGGTATCTACAGCCATCGTTGTGGCTTCAACAGTAGTTGATTGCTCTGTCATTGTTGTGATATCAGCAGTTGACACATCCACTGAAAGAGTAGTTCCCTCAGCTGTAGTAGTATCTGCACCTGCTGTTGTGACTGCAACTGTACTGGCATCAGCAATAGATGTCTGTTCGGCTGCGGTTGTCACATCTTTAGCAGTTGTGTCCACTGAAGGAGAGGTTGTCGCCGCAGCTGTAGTGCTTTCTGCTGACACTGTTGTGGCTACAACAGTAGATGTCTGTGCTCCTGTTGTAATCGCATCCTCAAAAGTCGTATCAACCACAGGACTGGTTGTTACCTCAGCTATAGTGGTATCTACAGCCATCGTTGTGGCTTCAACAGTAGTTGTTTGCTCCGTCATGGTTGTGATATCAGCAGTTGTCCCATCCACTGAAGGAGTTGTTCCCTCAGCTGTAGTAGTATCTGCACCTGCTGTTGTGACTGCAACTGTACTGGCATCAGCAATAGATGTCTGTTCTGCTGCGGTTGTCACATCTGTAGCAGTTGTGTCCACAGAAGGAGAGGTTGTCACCGCAGGTGTAGTGGTGTCTGCTGACACTGTTGTGGCTACAACAGTGGATGTCTGTGCTCTTGTCGTAACCACATCCTCAACAGTCGTATCCACCACAGGACTGGTTGTTACCTCGGCTATAGTGGTATCTACAGCCATCGTTGTGGCTTTAACAGTAGTTGTTTGCTCTGTCATGGTTGTGATATCAGCAGTTGTCACATCCACTGAAGGAGTTGTTCCCTCAGCTGTAGTAGTATCTGCACCTGCTGTTGTGACTGAAACTGTACTGGCATCAGCAATAGATGTCTGTTCGGCTGCAGTTGTCACATCTGTAGCAGTTGTCTCCACTGAAGGAGAGGTTGTCACCGCAGCTGTAGTGCTATCTGCTGACACTGTTGTGGCTACAACAGTAGATGTCTGTGCTCCTGTTCTAACCACATCCTCAACAGTCGTATCAACCACAGGACTGGTTGTTACCTCAGCTATAGTGGTATCAACAGTCATAGTTGTGGCTTCAACAGTAGTTGTTTGCTCTGTCATTGTTGTGATACCAGCAGTTGTCACATCCACTGAAGGAGTTGTTCCCTCAGCTGTAGTAGTATCTGCACCTGCTGTTGTGACTGCAACTGTACTGGCATCAGCAATAGATGTCTGTTCGGCTGCAGTTGTCACATCTGTAGCAGTTGTCTCCACTGAAGGAGAGGTTGTCACCGCAGCTGTAGTGCTATCTGCTGACACTGTTGTGGCTACAACAGTAGATGTCTGTGCTCCTGTTGTAACCACATCCTCAACAGTCGTATCAACCACAGGACTGGTTGTTACCTCAGCTATAGTGGTATCAACAGTCATAGTTGTGGCTTCAACAGTAGTTGTTTGCTCTGTCATTGTTGTGGTATCAGCAGTTGTCACATCCACTGAAGGAGTTGTTCCCTCAGCTGTAGTAGTATCTGCACCTACTGTTGTGACTGCAACTGTACTGGCATCAGCAATAGACGTCTGTTCTGCTGCGGTTGTCACATCTGCAGTAGTTGTGTCCACGGAAGGAGAGGTTGTCACCGCAGCTGTAGTGGTATCTGCTGACACTGTTGAGGCTACAACAGTAGATGTCTGTGCTCCGGTTGTAACCGCATCCTCAAAAGTCGTATCAACCACAGGACTGGTTGTTACCTCAGCTATAGTGGTATCAACAGCCATAGTTGTGGCTTCAACAGTAGTTGTTTGCTCTGTCATTGTTGTGATACCAGCAGTTGTCACATCCACTGAAGGAGTTGTTCCCTCAGCTGTAGTAGTATCTGCACCTGCTGTTGTGACTGCAACTGTACTGGCATCAGCAATAGATGTCTGTTCTGCTGCGGTTGTCACATCTGTAGCAGTTGTGTCCACTGAAGGAGAGGTTGTCGCCGCAGCTGTAGTGGTATCTGCTGACATTGTTGTGGCTACAACAGTAGATGTCTGTGCTCCTGTTGTAACCACATCCTCAACAGTCGTATCAACTACAGGACTGGTTGTTACCTCAGCTATAGTGGTATCTACAGCCATCGTTGTGGCTTCAACAGTAGTTGATTGCTCTGTCATTGTTGTGATATCAGCAGTTGACACATCCACTGAAAGAGTAGTTCCCTCAGCTGTAGTAGTATCTGCACCTGCTGTTGTGACTGCAACTGTACTGGCATCAGCAATAGATGTCTGTTCGGCTGCGGTTGTCACATCTTTAGCAGTTGTGTCCACTGAAGGAGAGGTTGTCGCCGCAACTGTAGTGCTTTCTGCTGACACTGTTGTGGCTACAACAGTAGATGTCTGTGCTCCTGTTGTAATCGCATCCTCAAAAGTCGTATCAACCACAGGACTGGTTGTTACCTCAGCTATAGTGGTATCTACAGCCATCGTTGTGGCTTCAACAGTAGTTGTTTGCTCTGTCATGGTTGTGATATCAGCAGTTGTCCCATCCACTGAAGGAGTTGTTCCCTCAGCTGTAGTAGTATCTGCACCTGCTGTTGTGACTGCAACTGTACTGGCATCAGCAATAGATGTCTGTTCTGCTGCGGTTGTCACATCTGTAGCAGTTGTGTCCACAGAAGGAGAGGTTGTCACCGCAGGTGTAGTGGTATCTGCTGACACTGTTGTGGCTACAACAGTGGATGTCTGTGCTCTTGTCGTAACCACATCCTCAACAGTCGTATCCACCACAGGACTGGTTGTTACCTCAGCTATAGTGGTATCTACAGCCATCGTTGTGGCTTCAACAGTAGTTGATTGCTCTGTCATTGTTGTGATATCAGCAGTTGACACATCCACTGAAAGAGTAGTTCCCTCAGCTGTAGTAGTATCTGCACCTGCTGTTGTGACTGCAACTGTACTGGCATCAGCAATAGATGTCTGTTCGGCTGCGGTTGTCACATCTGTAGCAGTTGTGTCCACAGAAGGAGAGGTTGTCACCGCAGGTGTAGTGGTATCTGCTGACACTGTTGTGGCTACAACAGTAGATGTCTGTGCTCCTGTTGTAATCGCATCCTCAAAAGTCGTATCAAACACAGGACTGGTTGTTACCTCACCTATAGTGGTATCTAGGGCCATCGTTGTGGGTTCAACAGTAGTTGTTTGCTCTGTCATGGTTGTGATATCAGCAGTTGTCACATCCACTGAAGGAGTTGTTCCCTCAGCTGAAGTAGTATCTGCACCTAAAGTTGTGACACCAACTGTATTGGCATCAGCAATAGATGTCTGTTCTGCTGCGGTTGTCACATCTGTAGCAGTTGTGTCCACTGAAGGAGAGGTTGTCGCCGCAGCTGCAGTGGTATCTGCAGCCATTGTTGTGGCTACAACTGTAGAAGCTGCTTCAACAGTAGTTTTGTGTTCTGCTGTTGTTGTGATATCAGCAGTTGTCATACCGACTGAAGCGGTTGTTCCCTCAGCTGTAGTATATACACCTGCTGTACTGGTAAGGGGTCCTGTCGTAGAAGAAGCTTCAGCAGTGGTTGTTTGTGCTGCTCTGGTCGTCACATCTGTAGTGGCTGTATCCACAACAGGACTAGTTCTTACATCAGCCGTGGTGGTATTTGTACCTGTTGTAGTACAAAAAACACTTATTAGATAATTGTATCCTTAATTTGGCAGGGTTCGACCTTAGCAGTAGTCTGATAGCCAAATGTGAGTAAAAACAGCGGGCTATTCGAAACCATTACTATTATTATTAAGATAAGGCATTTTTCTGGGGGTTTTTTTCAACGTGGTCTTAGAAAAAGGTAATCAGATATAGATGCACATTTGGCTTGTTTCATGCCATTGTGCCGCCAAATCTTGCTCCGAAATTGCTAATTAAAGGAAGTGTTTTGTATAAGTATATATAAGCATAAAAAGTTCAGGACACATACTCTGTACATGTACATATTCAAAGGGGAACAGTCTGCCCTTTTTATGAATGAGGGTGTCACCATAGTGCCCTCTAGTTATTCTGGCAATAAACCAGGCATGAATGCGTCAGGATACAGACAGTACTGCATGTCAAGCGTTTTGGATGAAAAATCATGGCCTACGTATGTAAGGAAACATTTCAGTCAGGCTGAAATCGGTATCCATTGCTGTACCGGTGTTATTCTTTGCGGTACTGCACTCCATACCCCAAACCTGGCTGATGAATGGAAAGCCGTCAGGCCGTAATAACTGAATATTTATGAGGTCAAACGTGGAACGTGGTACTCGTTACATGCCCAGTCAGCTTGTCAAAAATTGTAAGTTTGAATACGCCATGAAGTGTTGAATAGGCACAGGCCAGCAGACCGCACACTCCTCACGAATATTGTTGTGACGAAAATACCTGTGTGTACTGACCTGTACATAATGAACTTATTATCATAGCCAGCTGGGCTTAATGCTTGTACCGCAAGAAAAACACACTGGTACCGCAATGGATACCGCTTTTAGGCTGACTGAAACACTCCATAATCTGGTTGAAGTTTACATCATAAACTAGTTACAAAAACATTGGCGGAGAAGGTAGATTTAATTCACGAAACCTAACTGATCTCTCTTTTCTGTGTCCGCATTTTCCACTTTTCTGTATTTATTTTGTGGTCATAATGCTGGTACTTTCGCCAATAATGCATGGCCAATCCAGTTTTCATGGCCGTCCCTGAATGCTGATACTGCTGGGTACCGTCCACCATGGACAGTGTTGGGTAGTTTCTTTTCATGACTGTTATACTTTCCCCATTTGTTTTCTTTTTGAGGGTCCACTTTTGATAGCTTTTGACTCACAAATGAAAACGGGACCGAAAATTTCTAATCACCATAAAAAAACTTAAGATAAAAATATATTTAATTATTTTTTTTTAAGTTGATATAACTTATTGATAAATAATTCATTGAATTGATTTATAACGTTAATCAATTTGAGTCTGTTTTCACTTTTGTCAGGGAAAACACTAACAAAATTGCCTCAGAATAAAGCTATACATGTATGCACATTTTTGTTTGTGACGTTCTGGTGCAAAAAGCCTAAAGATTCATTCTCTTGCGGACTAGTAAAAAGGCCCATGGGCTAGATAAGAGTCTCGTTCACTAGTCCAGCTGGCTAGTGAAAAAAGGGCGAACACTGAATTGGACTAGTTTAATGACCAGCAATTCTTTTGAAATGTTCTCAACCAAGTTAGCCTTCATAAAAGGCAACAACCAATTCAAATTACCCCACAGACATAGGGTCATATTCATAAAAACTAGCACTTGCTTTTACTACCTATTTTTAAGTATGTACTTGCATTTGTATGAATAAAAAGGAAGCAAATGCTATTACTGGAAAGCATTTGCTAAAAGCTAAAAGTATTTACTTTTTACTTGTAAAGGCCCTGTCATATTATACGCGCTCTCACAGGAGCCCTTACGGCGACCAAAAATATTTAACCTTCCTATGGAAACATGCATTGTCAGCTTTATTACTTGGGTCAATATTAATCAAGACTCCCTTTGGTTTGTACACAGTATTCCAGGAGGTGAGGAAGAAAATTTTGGACCAATTGTGACCTCTTAAATAGTAGGAGGGTTAATAAATTTAACAATTGCAGCAAGGACGTAAGAAAATGACAATTTTCTGTTTCACGTGGCAAGAAAGTAGCTCAAGCTATGCTCATACTGCGCTCATCCCATGCTTACGATGCGCTCAATTCACTCTCTATGCACACCTGTCAAGCCCAATTATTCAATCTTGTCACTGCTGATGCACTTTCACTGTGCTCACAGTACAATCTACTTGCTGTTGATACGTCCTAGTAGCTCGCGTCGCGCTCTCTGTACGACCAAAATAGGCTCAGGTGACGTCACTTGCACTGTATAAATACCACAAAAACGGTCAACCTGCAGTCCAGTTTCAAATTTCTACAACACAGTCAAGTTACTTTCTCATGGAGACCACATCGACTGCCTTGCGCCTGGGCTGCATCAATGCCACGTCAATGTCGCATGATTCTCGCTCGCAGAGCGCCCGAGTTGCATCATCACGGTGCCCTGGCCAGAGCACAGAGGTGTTGCGTTTGTTTGAACATGTTCAAGAAATTTTGGCACTTATTGGGGACCATTAAGACACTCTGATGACGCCCTTCTTGTGGCCTATGTAGTTCTCGCTGCGATCAAGTAGTTGTTCTTGCGCCCCAGCCTTTTTCATGGACGTAGTGAGAGCGCATATATGATTGCAGACAGTCTGACAGGGCCTTAAGCTTTTGCTAGACTAGACTTGTTAGCTTTTGCTAGACTAGACTTTTTACTTTTCAAGGGGCAAACTTGAAAATATAGAGCAGATACTTTTGCGCAAAAACTGCTGCATTTATTAATAGTAATCGACCCAAAATTAACACAAAATGTTAATAAACTACATATATAATACCATACACTGTATTTTGAATAACATTTATGCAAAATTTTAATATTATTTTATTATTAATTTCATTACTAGAATAAACGATAATTTCGCATTTTGTTCAGGACATGAGAAGTGTTAGGGTAAAATTCAGTGCGGCATAGAATGATTAAAGACAAATTTTATTCCGAGGCACCCTGGGGACTGAACAAAATGAAATCATTGTTTTTTAGTTTATTAGGTCACTAATCTTTGCAAACTATTATTTTTTTAATATTTCAATAAACATAAACATAAACCTGCCCCAACCCAAATTAAAAGAAACCACGTCAATATTGTTATTAGTATGTTAACACATACATGCGTCTGTGGCCACGGATGATTAAGCATTCCTTCTTATTCTGTCAAGGGTCAAAACCTGAACTGAGCCAAGTTCTGACTTGCGAAGATTGCTGGCTGGTTCGTGCAGAGCTTTGTGTGGAAAGAGGTGGTGGCCACTTTGAAGCCTTGGGCCATGATGAATTAACTACAACAATAAGAGTGGTTAAATCACTGAAAAATTGAATAAATTGTTTTAACGAAAGGAATGTCTTCTTTCTTCAAATTAAGCTGTTCCATATGCCCACAATACCAGCTACCTTTTTGCACAAACTTCTGTGGCCACAGACACTCAATCAATGTATTATTGGAAAGAGGAAACATTGGCATTTCACATGATATTTCACTTATTTCAAAATATTAATTACATTTTTTATACAATACATTTACATCTTGCTTTCTTTTTTTATATACCCTAGCTGTAAATACTATTTAAGGGCCTGCATACAATAACCCAGCCTCTCCATTAACCACTGCATTTTGTGCTAGTGCACACTCTTTAGGCCTTTTACAAAAACGTGACACACAGACATCAGACAGACAGACAGACAGACAGGGTAGGGTAATTTAATATAGGATGACATTCTGATTTTATCGTGGCTGGTATGACTCACAAAATACAATAAAACTACATTTTGCTTTCTCAAACAATCTAATATGAGAATCACATGTGTTGTCATGTCTGGGTGCCAAAAGCTTAGTAATGGTTTAAGAAATTTACTTTTTCTTTGAACTACCTTACTTCATATCATCGCAACTTCCTTTGGATAAAAAACCTACTTGCAAAGAGAATGCAAGAACACAGAATATGCATCCAAATATTGCTGCGCCAAACATTCTTGATTGACATGCTTTGGTCATGTATATTTGACAATCAAAGACACAACATAAACGTTGTATCAATAAAGATCATCCCATATTCACTGTTTACAAAATTGAAGTTATGTTTTGATTAAAACTTTTCTTAATGCATCCCTATAGTCATGGATGACTGAGCACCATAACAAGCTAAAAATCTTCATTTGCCAAGTTAAGCTGATGTGCATCATATGTTTTTTAAGCATTCTGGCAGGAAATTGCCATCTTCCAAATATAAAATGTTATTAAAACAAGTCAGGTGTGTAACAAACACAAATGCCCCGCAACCGTGACTGTTCCCATGACAAAACACAACTCTTTTAACATCAACCTACATGTACTTGGGTCACATGGAACTTTCAGGGACATCATTAGTGTTCCTGTAGGTTTAATTGAATTAATCCCTATGCATCTCAGAATAAATACAAGATTTCTTTTGTTTTAGCCACTGTGACCTTGACCCTTGACTTTTTGGCCCCAAATGCAATAGGCTTCTTAGGAATACCAAGAACAATCCACAATCCAAATTTGAAGTTCACATGTAAAGTATTTCAAGTTATCGCGCCGACACCTTTGTTTTAGCCGCTGTGACCTTGACCCTTGACATTTCAGCCTCAAATGCAATAGGCTCCCTAAATTTACCAAGAACAATCCACAAACCAAATTTGAAGTTGACATGTAAAGTTATTCTCAAGTTATTGTGCTGACAAAATTTCTTTTGTTTTAGCCACTGTGACCTTGACCCTTGACCTTTAGGCCCCAAATACAATAGGCTTCTTAGGATTACCAAGAACGATCAACAAACCACATTTGAAGTTCACATGTAAAGTATTTCTAAAGTTATCGCGCTGACAAGATTTCTATTGTTTTACCCACAATGACCTTGACCCTTGACCTTTCAGCCCCAAATGCAATAGACTTCTTAGGATTACCAAGAACAATTATTTCCACAAACCAAATTTGAAGATCACCCATGAAAAGTATTTCTCAAGTTATCGCACTGGCACCTTTGCATAGCTGCCAACATTTCAAAATCCCAATTAGTAATCAACCCGCGCGGTCATTTTCAACTGCTCGTTTTACCAACATCGAGTACAGGTACATGGTTTACATGTACACATACATGTGCATACCCTTCTTCTTGTGAATAATAATGTAATGTAGGCCAAAAGATAATTTAAAAAAAAAAAGATAATTTAAAAAAAAAAAAAAAATTACAAAAAAAATTATTTTTTTTTTTTATAAATTTTTTTTAATGTCTGTATTTGTTTGTTGGAGTCAAATAAATAATAACAATAATAAAATGTGCGCATATTTTTTTGAGATGCATGCTATCAATGTGGAGTTTCGAGTTCGTATCACTATCAATGTTTTTACACACAATGATTTAGGGCCACCGTCATGACCGTATGCAATAGAAATACATGTATCCCGCCAACATACCTTGCAAACGCATGCTGATTTATCTTTTCTGGACGTTGTGACAAACTCAAACTCTATTACCAATTCTTGCAACCATACTCTTATTAAATTCCATGATTAAATTCTCGCACTGATATGATGGGTCTCAACCCGGCAATAAGCGACCAAATGTGCTCACGATCGTCACTGAAAAGTACTCACATACAGTACACACAACCACACATCCACGAGATGCACACAAATGACACACCATTGAAAAATAGTTTTAGTCTGGTCCTCAAGTACTCCACTGCGCACACTGCATTGATGTCTATCAGGTGTTTGACTGCATTCTTATTAGACTTGTCACCAGTCCATCCATTATCGCGACATTTCGCCAGAAGTTTTCGGTCAAAAACGATTCTTTTACAAGTTTTTTTTTTTCATTAGGTACAAAATGGGAAATTCGTAATGTTTTAGTGGCAAATCGTATTTTCGTAATTTAACAAACAATTCGTAATAATTACGAAAAATTAGTAACAGTTGGCAGCTATGCCTTTGTTTTAGCCACTGAGACCGTGACCCTTGACCTTTCAGCCCCAAATGCAATAGGCTTCTTAGGATTTACCAAGAACAATCCACAAACCAAATTTAAAGTTCATATGTTAAGTATTTCTCAAGTTATTGCGCTGACAAGATTCGTACGGACACACACCCACCCACGCACACCCACCCACGCGTACATAGGCATAGAAGTGGGGTACTTCCTTTGTTCTCGTGTACTAAAATTTTGCAACGTCGCACACTTATGTCAAAATGCTCTTATATAAAGGGAATATACAACATTTGCAAACATCGAAAAATAAAACTACCAAAATTTTACGAAATACCTTACTAGGATGTTGGTAAATGACAGTCTCAAGCATCTTGTAAAATTATGGCACCTGGTGTGAAGTCATTTTCAAGAGAATGGTATTTTTGTACACATTTCCAACGGTGGTCGGCCGACCAGCGTTGGAAAAACCTAACCATTTTTCAACTACTGTTCCAAATTTACCATTTTTTCAGTCCAAATTTTGTTTGCTATTGGTTACATGTTCATGAACGGGTGCAGGCCAGCTAGACTGGTTCCCTTGCCTTACAATTTTCCATCATCTATAAATTGATCCATTTTATCTTTTGTGGAGTCAGGGAACCAGACTACTTGAACATTTTTGTTTTTCTTGGTTTTTTCCAACCTTTTCGAGCACAAAACTTCAAAAATTTCAGTGTAAACAATATTCGATCTATTATATTAACCCCTCAAATAGTTCATTTCTGAAAATTACAGCAAAAGCCAATGATGTACATTCCCTTTAAACCATAGTTAATTTCCTGGGCTGAAATTCGGACTTAATATCCCTTTTCTTAAACTCTTCCATTTGCGACAAATCAACCCACCTTGGAAATTCCTAGGTTTTGAGTAAAATCCATATATCTATTTTGTGAAAAACTTGTGGGGTACCAAAACGGTACCCCGCAAATCGGTGGGTATTCCTTGTGGGGTACCTCCCATTTTTCCGGTACCCCACAAGGCAGTGTTTGTACACGCACCCACCCACCCACACAGACTTGTTTCACATACCTAGTGTGGACTTTCCTTTCTTTTCGTGTAGTTAAGGAACACCAGTGGAAAAACTCATTTTTCTCAAACTGTGAAAACTCTTACAACCCAATTTTTTTTCAATGATTCCCTTTAGTGTTTCTCTTCATGCTGCTACGGATAAACCTAACCCAAAAATGCCTCTAAACCTGTTTTCCAGAAATGGGGAAACACTGTGTGGACGTGGGCAAGTCCACACTTCGTCGCTGCTACCTACATTATGTGGACGTCTTTTGTTCGGAAGTCCACACTGCGTATGTAAGACAAGCTCACCCACACACACCCAACCATGTTTTTGGGAGTAATGGGGTACCAGTATTGTCCACTTGACTTCCCTTCTTTTATTCTCCTTTGTTCCTATTGAAATTTCAAACTCCGCAGCGTTTTACATATGGGATACTGAGATTTCTAAAGACCGACTTGTAGGGTACCACTGTCCCTATTGTTGCCTTTTGTTCCTGGTACCCCATAAGCCAGTACACGTATAAACACACACAACCACCCAAGGACAAGGCGGAAACAGTATGCCCCTTCGGCTTCGCCGCAGGGCATAAAAAAAAACAAATAACATTGAAAATTGACTTGTTTCTCAAGCTTAAAAAACAAAGTATAGGCCTACTTAAAATAATAAGTAAGAATTTCTAAATACCAATTAAAAAAACATACTTACACAACTGTAGGCAAAAACGTAAAATACTAGGTCTATGTCTGTTTGAAACAGAACATACGGCTTTTCCGCATTATGATTCCTTGTACGACTTTATTTTTTGGAGTTGAATTTACATGTCAATTATGTTAATTATATTAAAAAATAAATAGAAATAATATAAGATGAAATTTTTGCGTCAGGGTGATGCAAATCAAATAACCACCGAGCTAACGGGATCGGCTGGCTGGTTCGAATCTGATGTACAAAGAAGCGGGTACTGCATTACTATTCATAAGATGGAATTTTTTGGTTGGGGTGATGTAAGTCAAATTAGGTTTTTATTCAGATTCGAACCAGCCTGCCGATCCCGTTATCTCGTTGTTCAAATGGTAAGACATCTGCACTAGAAAGCAGGAGGTTGTGGGTTCGAGTCCCACCCAAGTGATTCTTTCCAACTTTACTCGGGAGGTAACACACTGAGTATACAGTGTTTATACGTCGGTGAAGGGCAAAACCTAATTTGAAAAATAATATACTTGCAAAGTTCAAAATGCATTTATCTCAAAGTTTGCTAAATTTTAAATTTAGTATTGAAATTTCAATATGCAACATTCCCAGTTGCCTTAACAAATTCGCTTTGTTGATAAACCAAATTGAATGCAATGCAAAAGGTATAGCCTTGAAATGAGACATCATCTGAGCACGTAAATATTTTTACACATACATATGCCCTACGTACGGGGCACGGGAAAACGCGGTGAAACACGGCATCACTTTCACAAATGGCCTGTACAATTGTACACTCAACCATGTACACACACAAGTTTGTTTATGGTGTAAATCAAGGATTTATAAAAACTATAAATGACCAAAAAGACTCCTAGCATAGGTCGTTGCCTGCTTAAGATGCCTCAAGACTTCATGAAGGCAACAACAAATAGTATTCTCAACACTGTAAGCAAATTGTTGGCAGTCCAAATCTGGAGGCAAAATCAATTTCAAAATTGTAGGACAAAACCCTCAAAGATGTCATGGGGACCAAAGCGAGTGCACGCAGCCGTTACCAATTCAAGCATAAAGTATACTGATATATGGATCTGGTATATGGATCTTTTAAAACAAGAAGGCACTTTGTATTGTTTGACAGACAAGTTAGGGCCGGTGACCATTCAACCCTTGTTTGAAAATGGCCCCCTGGTAAGCTCGCCCGCTAGCAAAAAGCCCTTTCGTACCCGACCAGCTACCGGCCCAGGAGGCTGGTCCGGTGACTGATCACAAACTTTGCCATCATGGGGTCTATTGTTTGCAAGTGTTGGCACACATGTAATCTATCGCAGAAAAAGCCCGCTTGCGGTTTTCATCCCCCAACGCGACACAAAAGAGCCCCTATCCCAGCACTGATCAAAACCCATGCCATGCCATTTGGCACACATTTAAATATCCAGAGCGAAACAATAGAGCCCCCATACCTGGACATGGAGGCTCATGCTATGCAGTTTCCCATACAATGCCACCTCAAGTAAACATCATACAAATAGGGTTCCAAACAATTTCACTTTTTGAACATTAATGCCTTGTGTGTGGAATTTCTTAATTGCAGACTACATTTATTTTGGTTTCAACAACTTTCAGAAGGAAATTGATGTATGAGGCGTTTCTGGATGTTTCCGAAAAAAGTCCAACAGTGAAAATGTGTGCAAGCAATCCTCTCCAAGAACTATCCAGCCGAGAACTATGACAAATAAAACAAATTGCCCATCGTAATCTCCCCAGCCAAAACCACGTTTTTTAAGCCCAAGGTTAGTTTAATAGGTATACATTGGCATTTAGCAGTATTAAAAGGAATGAAAAATGGTACTTTTAAAGTATTATACCAGCAACTAATTATCAGAAACACAAATGTATATGAGCATATAAGGTGATTTGCACCACCATTTGATGCTTCAAATTGCACACTTAATTGTTGCAAACAGGTCATATAAATATAAATATGGTAACATTACGGAATTAATAATTATTACCAAAAAGTAAGTACATGTATTTCAAAAACGTTTTACAAACAAATCCACCCAACCCCGTATTTTATGAGGCCAGCAGTGGTACTTAAAAAAGTTTGGTAATTTATGGCCACAAGTCTGTAATCTGATAAGTCTGATAAAGCGGACGCTCCTGACTGACTTCAAAGCTTCAGGTCCGACAGGGCTATGTACCCAATGAGACTGGGCTGAAGACTGAACGCGCTATAGACCAGCCGAGGTACAAGGGGGCCCTTTTCATACCAGGTCTATAGGGTCACTGGCCCTTACAAATCTCAGTAAAAGCCCCAGCGAGCTGAGCAGCATAGCATTTCAGGAAGAAACTCCATCAGGACCTGCCTCTTTGTGTTCATTGAACCGAGAAAACTTGCAAAGAAAATCTGACTCACAAGGGTGGATCCAGAAGACAATTGTTTGGGGAGGGGCTAAACAAATTTGGTCCCCCAATTTTTTTTTAAAGTAAAGATGGTGGTGTACGCAGTGCCTGCCTTTATTGCAACGTCGCTTAACAAAAAAAATTGGTTCGGTTTTTTTTGGGGGGGCATGGCCCCCGTTGGGCCCCCCCCCCCCCCCCCCCCCAGATCCGCACTTGCCGACTTACTGACGATGAATGGTGCATCATCACTGTCACTGATCCCAGGTTTTGGTGAAATAGTATTTACACTGTCAAAGACACTCTTACAATGAGTGGTGAGAATTGTTTTTCTGCTTGAAGGACCGTTTAGCATCTCTAATAACCTTTTTCAAAACAGACTAGGTTTTTCAAATGATAATGTAATAACCAATGGATAATGTATCACCAACTGATATATCAGTCAATTTCTGTTGCATTATTGGTTAAGACCGATAATGTTACAACAATTGACTGATAGTACAGTGCATTCTACTACATTATCGGCATAGAGCTATATCAAATTATTAGAGTGCTAACTCCTCATTCTTGCATGTTGAGATGCTTTGAAGCCGTCCTGGGCACAGACATTTTGAATTCATGAGCGTGTTTGTAAAACATAATGAAATTAGATGGATTGAATGTTGAAAGAGTACTCTAAATGCAATGCGCAAGTAGAATGTACACAAAAAACTTAAGAGTGTCATGACGGTTTAAAAAAAAGTCACGGTTTATCAGCTGCAGCGGATACACGCGTATGGCATAGAGCAAATGAAATGCTTATTTGCTGATCATGCGTTTCAGTTTTGGGCGTATTGGCTTTGGTAATGCACTAAAGTTTTCCATAGGTTTGTGCACAAACATGGATCCACCCAGCAAAAAATTGCAAAATTACAAAAATGGTATAACATATGCATAGAATCTGGAAAGGGGGGGGGGGGAAGAGTGGTATTAAAACCACCACTAGTGCCTTGTCTACCAGTCCTCTTTTTGTCTACCTGATGAGTCCCCTTTTTGTCCACAAGTGCTTTTTTTAATGCCCCGCAAATGTCAGAAGCTGTGCTGCCATTGTCAAATAGTACCCATGATCATCAGCGTTGAATAACATCCCTATAGGAAGATGGCATGCAGAATCCCTGCCACTTTTTTTATGGTACTGATGCTGCAAAAAAACATTGTACTTTTCAGCACAGATGATGGAACGACGCTTAATGTGCCCTTTTTACACCTACCACCAATCTAAATTACCTTGCTACGCGCATGCAAAGTGTTTCACATTGTTATTATTAAATCCCATTCTATGCACTCGAATGTAGCACATAACTTTTCAAATGAACCCTCAAACAATGATATCCTCAGTTATTTTGACACAATTTTTTTTTTTTTAGTCCCACGATTTGACCTTGGTGATATGTATGTGACCTATTTTCAAGTAATATAATAGGGGTGTAAGTGGCGCCACCAACATCAAAATAGTCCCCCCCCCCCCAAAAAAAGGCCTTTTTTATGCGGCCAAAAATGTTGGGCAAAACTTTTTTGAAAAACAATTTTCCTCCTAAAAAATTAGAAGAAAAAAACTTGTGAGCCCCCCCCCCCCAACCCCAAAGCCAAATTCTAGATGCGCCACTGTTTTAATAGAAAATGGTCCATTGTTTGTGAGCTTGAACATGCACTGCAAAATGATCAGAACTGATGTTAGAACGAGGCAATGGCTTGTTCCAAATGACCTCAGACAAACTATTCAAACTTTGGAAGGTTTTATCTTCTGATTTCCCTTTTTAGGTACACCACCACCTTCAACCCTCTTTCACTTATTTCAACATAGCCTACAACAGATGTCTTTGACAGCTCACCTCACCACTGCATTAGCTCCCAACACAAAAATATAACAAGAAAAGTAGTGTTAAAAAACACAAATGCCCCGCAACCGTGCCTATTTCCATGACATAACACCATTCTATTAACATTAACTTACCTGGGTCACATGGAACGTTCATTGGCTATATATGTAACGTACTGATGCCAATGATCCCATAATTAATTCTTGTTTTTTGCTTCTCTGTCTGGAAGTCATTGTATATGATTTAAGCAAACTGACTGGATACTTTCAGTCTTAAGCAAGACATTTCTCAAATACAAATCCTTTGAGCATAATCCTTTGAGCATTTACAAGGCCTACATGGAAATAAGAATTTTTAAATAATCAAAAGAAAATATGGTTATGTGAATAAGCTTGAGTTATCATTATGACATCATTTCTTTGGTTTTTAATACTGAGAACAGTTGGCCTATGGGGTCCTGAAGTGACTCAAAATCCTAAGAAAAACCTACAGAGCTGCATAAACATGTACATGTATATGTACTACAGTGCAAGTCTCAAGTTTTAGTAATACATGTACACGTACATGTGTTTGTTTTCTGTTGTTTCAATTAAAAATATGACTGTCCAAGAACAAAGGGTGGAGAAGCCACATTGTTTATACAAAAAACATGTATAAACAGTGTACAGGCCCCCTAATATTTTAGTGAGTGATTACATTTGCACATGCATACTGGTTTGGTAAAAAAAAAAAAAAAATCCTATTTTTTTAATCCTAATGACCTTGGCCTTTGTCTTATGGGGTCCAAACTAATAAGTTATTAACAGAGACACACACATTTGTCGCCACAAGGTATTTGTGGGGACTGAAAATGCTATGGGGACAGCAGAAAGTCCCCATAACTCGGTCCTAATTTGCCTAACAATAAAAAACTTCCCCATAATGCTTTGTATGCCTACCCACACACACGCACGTGTGTAAATGCCGGCAATCGTGGATGCCCCATTGTCCCAAATCCTCTTTCCTTTGTTTGTACTAACCTTTTAGCGACAGCTCTCATTGGTTTTGTACACGATTTGAGATCGTGGACGTTCGGTCAATTGTGGACGTATTGTTTGGCCCCAATTCTTTTGTCCTACGTCCAAGGTTGCCGGTGTTTACATACTCACACACACATGGACGGACAAGGCAGAAACAGTATGCCCCTTCGGTTTCGCCGGCGGGGCATAAAAAGGAAAAGCCAGTTCAAAATTTATTGGAGATTGGGGCCAAGACATCACTTTGTGCATTGTAATTGAATTCAATTGTGAAGAGTTTTAAATGTGCAATGTCCTTTTTTTTTTTTCTCAGACAAGTGGTGTTTTTTGTTGATTGGTTGCTATTAGTAAAAACATGGGATGGATTTCAGTGCCATTTCCAATGGAACAGGTTTGCCCCATACAGTTGATGAATGCTCATGCGTACTGCATACCATTGGCACTCAGGACTAGACTGAAAGGTGCAGACTGGTACATGTAGACTGTGTACCCACACTTTATAGTTCAATAAAACCACAGAGAATTTAATGTATCCATCCATGAGTACTGGAACTAAGGACCAAAATTTTGGCCCTAAATATTTTTTTTTTTACGCCAAATAGCACCGGTCTTTCTTTCATTGTGTCTTGATGGGGACAAGCACGGAATGTCCAGGTTCAGCCGAGAATCCCACCCTTTTTATGTAGCCATAAATTTAATGCAGAGCTACTTTTAGATATGCTACAGTAATGTAGCAATTCAATAAATGGATATAAGGGCTACCAAAATGCTGATGTTACCAGTGTGGTATGGAGGATATATTTGGTTTTGAACTGTTCTACATGTTGAACAAAATATAAAAAACTTGGACTGACCAGTGCAAATAAAAACAAGAATGGACAATAATACCTTCACCTGATATAAGTGCACAAAAAAAACGATAACGTCGACCCTCATTACTACAAACTCTGTTAATACAAATTCTGATTATAGTGAAACAGAAACCTTTGTCCAGACTGTGCATTTATGAGCACAATAAATGGGAACGAACTCCTCTAAATACAAAGTTCTGATATGACAAACTTTTTGGCTTAGTGTAGCTGAGTTTGTATTAATTAGAGCCGACGGTCTTTTTGAGTGGATGATTTAATCAGTTAAGAATAAAAAGGCAACATCAATAAATTCCTACTTTAATAATAAAAGCCTACTTTAATTTCTCAAAATAATTCAAATTAGAATACCCTAAGGCTGACATATGAAAATTTACCTATCAGGTATTGGATCTAGTCAGGAGACATCATCTCATCCTACACACTGAAGTGCCACAACACACATATTACACACAATTTAAACAGATAGAAACCAAACATCAAAATGTACATATATACGCAAAATGCAGGTCTTAATGAGAGTCATGTAAATAAATTCCTCAAGCATCTGTGTTTTATGATAGGCCTACTGCCTGGCTTTCCAAACAATTCACCAACATTCATTGTCCATGGGTTCTCTTGTGAACAAACCAATTTAGCCTCTGTGCTCATTAATTTCAGAAAGATATTTTTTGATAAATAAAATTTGGCATGTGGCATGCTTGTGAAGCCAGGTCTAAATCATTCCTTTTTCACCCTTTGCTTTTCAGCAAATGAAGGTTTTAGTCAAAACTCACAATAAAAGATGCTCAATGAACTAAAACATTTCCCATTTAGTGACACTGCAAAAAGCAGCAATATGACATATTTCCAGGGTGCAAGTGTGGGGTTTTTTTTATAATGGGAGAATATTAATATATTAATGAGATGTGATCAGTTAAAGTGTCATTCCCAGAACCCTCAAATGCACAAGTATTACTGCAAAGCCAGAATTTGATGGACGAACGCAAAAAATAGACTAAGAACAGGAATAGAATTTTCAAGTGCCTCCAAAAAAGTTCTCCTTACAGGTTTTGAGGTTTTTTCAGTTCTGTATTTATTTGCAGTTGCACACCTGACATATACAGTGTGTGTTGAAAAGTGGTCCTCTTTCCATGAATTACCACTCTGACCTGCATGACAACCCTTTGTGTTTGTTTTAGTGAAAATGAAACCATTAGAGAGAACATTTAGGCACAAAGCAATCTTTTAATGACTGGAAAGATTGCAAACACAACAAAAAATGTGGAAAAACACTTAAGCAAAATTTTTTTAACTGAAATGAAACATTACAAACCTGAGGTGCTGGAAACACCCGAGACAGTGGTTGCCGGGTCAATTGTAGTTGTTGTAATTCCAAAAGAAGTAGTGGCTCCAACAGTTGTTGTCTGTTCTGCTGGGGTTGTCACACGTGCAGCTGTTGTAGTATGTGTACGTGCTGTTGTGGCTGCAACTGTAGAAGTGGCTTCAGCAATGGATGTCTGTTTTGCTACAGTTGTCGCATCTGCAGCAGTTGTTTCCACTGAAGAAGAGGTTATCTCCGCAGCAGTAGTGGTATCTGCTGACATAGTACTGGCTGCAACATAAGAAGTCTGTGCTGCTGTTGTTACCATATCAACTACTGTTGTATCCACCACAGGTCTAGATGTTCCCTCAGCTGTGGTAGTACCTCCACCTGCTGTTGTGGCTGCAGCTGTAGAGGTGGCCTCAGCAATGGATGTCTGTTCTACTGCAGTTGTCACATCTGCAACAGTTGTATCAAATGAAGGAGAGGTTGTTCCCTCAGCTGTTGTGGTATCTGTTGAGATTGTTGTGTCTACAATAGAAGATGTCTGTGCCTCTGTTGTTACCACATCCACAACAGTTGTATCCACTAAAGGACTAGTTGTTCCCTCAGCTGTGGTAGTACCCGCACCTGCTGTTGTGAGTGCAGCTGTAGAAGTGGCCTCTGCAATTAATGTCTGTTCTGCTGCAGTTGTCACATCTGCAACAGTAGTATCCAATGAAAGAGAGGTTGTTCGCTCAACTGTTGTGGTATCTGCCGAGATTGTTGTGTCTACAACAGAAGATGTCTGTGCTTCTGTTGTTACCACATCCACAACAGTTGTATCCACCACAGGACTAGTTGTTCCCTCAGTTGTGGTAGTACCTGCACCTGCTGTTGTGACTGCAGCTGCAGAAGTGGCCTCAGCAATGGATGTCTGTTCTGCTGCGGTAGTTACATCTGCAGCAGTTGTGTCCACTGAAGGAGAGGTTGTTCCCTCAGCTGTTGTGGTATCTGCTGAGACTGTTGTGTCTACAACAGAGGATGTCTGAGCCTCTGTTGTTACCGCATCCACAACAGTTGTATCCACCACAGGACTAGTTGTTCCCTCAGCTGTAGTAGTACCTGCACCTGCTGTTGTGACTGCAGCAATAGAAGTGGCCTCAGCAATGGATGTTTGTTCTGCTGTGGTTGTCACATCTCCAGCAGTTGTGTCCACTGAAGGAGAAGTTGTTCCCTCAGCTGTTGTGGTATCTGCCGAGATTGTTGTGTCTACAACAGATGTCTGTGCCTCTGTTGTTACCACATCCACAACGGTTGTATCCACCAAAGGACTAGTTGTTCCCTCTGCTGTGGTAGTACCTGCACCTGCTGTTGTGACTGCAGCTGTAGAAGTGGCCTCTGCAATGGATGTCTGTTCTGCTGCAGTTGTTACATCTGCAGCAGTTGTGTCCACTGAAGGAGAAGTTGTTCCCTCAGCTGTTGTGGTATCTGCCGAGATTGTTGTGACTATAACAGATGTCTGTGCTTCTGTTGTTACCACATCCACAACAGTTGTATCCACCACAGGACTAGTTGCTCCCTCAGCTGTGGTAGTACCTGCACCTGCTGTTGTGACTACAGCTGAAGAAGTGGCCTCTGCAATGGATGTCTGTTCTGCTGCAGTTGTCAAATCTGCAACAGTAGTATCCAATGAAGGAGAGGTTGTTCGCTCAACTGTTGTGGTATCTGCCGAGATTGTTGTGTCTACAACAGAAGATGTCTGTGCCTCTGTTGTTACCGCATCCACAACAGTTGTATCCACCACAGGACTAGTTGTTCCCTCAGCTGTGGTAGTACCTGCACCTGCTGTTGTGACTGCAGCTGCAGAAGTGGCCTCAGCAATGGATGTTTGTTCTGCTGAGGTTGTCACATCTCCAGCAGTTGTGTCCACTGAAGGAGAAGTTATTCCCTCAGCTGTTGTGGTATCTGCCGAGATTGTTGTGTCTACAACAGATGTCTGTGCCTCTGTTGTTACCACATCCACAACGGTTGTATCCACCAAAGGACTAGTTGTTCCCTCTGCTGTGGTAGTACCTGCACCTGCTGTTGTGACTGCAGCTGTAGAAGTGGCATCAGCAATGGATGTCTGTTCTGCTGTGGTTGTCACATCTGCAGCAGTTGTGTCCACTGAAGAAGAAGTTCTTCCCTCAGCTGTTGTGGTATCTCCTGAGATTGTTGTGTCTACAATAGAAGATGTCTGTGCCTCTGTTGTTACCGCATCCACAACAGTTGTATCCACCACAGGACTAGTTGTTCCCTCTGCTGTGGTAGTACCTGCATCTGCTGTTGTGACTGCTGCTGTAGAAGTGACGTCAGCAATGGATGTCTGTTCTGCTGCGGTTGTTACATCTGCAGCAGTTGTGTCCACTGAATGAGAGGTTGTTCCCTCAGCTGTTGTGGTATCTGCTGAGACTGATGTGTCTACAACAGATGTCTGTGCCTGTGTTGTTACCACATCCACAACAGTTGTATCCACCACAGGACTAATTGTTCCCTCAGCTGTGGTAGTACCTGCACCTGCTGTTGTGACTAAAGCTGCAGAAGTGGCCTCTGCAATGGATGTCTGTTCTGCTGCAGTTGTCACATCTGCAGCAGTTGTGTCCACGGAATGAGAGGTTGTTCCCTCAGCTGTTGTGGTATCTGCTGAGACTGATGTGTCTACAACAGATGTCTGTGCCTGTGTTGTTACCACATCCACAACAGTTGTATCCACCACAGGACTAATTGTTCCCTCAGCTGTGGTAGTACCTGCACCTGCTGTTGTGACTAAAGCTGCAGAAGTGGCCTCTGCAATGGATGTCTGTTCTGCTGCAGTTGTCACATCTGCAGCAGTTGTGTCCACGGAAAGAGAGGTTGTTCCCTCAGCTGTTGAGGTATCTGCTGAGATTGTTGTGTCTACAACAGAGGATGTCTGTGCCTCTGCTGTTACCACATCCACAACAGTTGTATCCACCACAGGACTAGTTGTTCCCTCAGCTGTGGTAGTACCTGCGCCTGCTGTTGTGACTGCAGCTGCAGAAGTGGCCTCAGCAATGGATGTCTGTTCTGCTGCGGTTGTTACATCTGCAGCAGTTGTGTCCACTGAAGGAGAAGTTGTTCCCTCAGCTGTTGTGGTATCTGCCGAGATTGTTGTGTCTACAACAGATGTCTGTGCCTCTGTTGTTACCACATCCACAACAGTTGTATCCACCACAGGACTAGTTGTTCCCTCAGCTGTGGTAGTACCTGCACCTGCTGTTGTGACTGCAGCTGTAGAAGTGGCCTCTGCAATGGATGTCTGTTCTGCTGCAGTTGTCACATCTGCAGCAGTTGTGTCCACTGAAGGAGAGGTTGTTCCCTCAGCTGTTGTGGTATCTGCTGAGACTGTTGTGTCTACAACAGAAGATGTCTGAGCCTCTGTTGTTACCGCATCCACAACAGTTGTATCCACCACAGGACTAGTTGTTCCCTCAGCTGTGGTAGTACCTGCACCTGCTGTTGTGACTGCAGCTGCAGAAGTGGCCTCAGCAATGGATGTCTGTTCTGCTGCAGTTGTTACAGCTGCAGCAGTAGTGTCCACTGAAGGAGAGGTTGTTCCCTCAGCTGTTGTGGTATCTGCTGAGATTGTTGTGTCTACAACAGAGGATGTCTGAGCCTCTGTTGTTACCGCATCCACAACAGTTGTATCCACCACAGGACTAGTTGTTCCCTCAGCTGTGGTAGTACCTGCACCTGCTGTTGTGACTGCAGCAGAAGAAGTGGCCGCAGCAATGGATGTCTGTTCTCCTGTGGTTGTCACATCTCCAGCAGTTGTGTCCACTGAAGGAGAAGTTGTTCCCTCAGCTGTTGTGGTATCTGCCGAGATTGTTGTGACTACAACAGATGTCTGTGCTTCTGTTGTTACCACATCCACAACAGTTGTATCCACCACAGGACTAGTTGTTCCCTCAGCTGTGGTAGTACCTGCACCTGCTGTTGTGACTGCAGCTGCAGAAGTGGCCTCAGCAATGGATGTCTGTTCTGCTGCAGTTGTTACATCTGCAGCAGTTGTGTCCACTGAAGGAGAAGTTGTTCCCTCAGCTGTTGTGGTATCTGCCGAGATTGTTGTGTCTACAACAGATGTCTGTGCCTCTGTTGTTACCACATCCACAACAGTTGTATCCACCACAGGACTAGTTGTTCCCTCAGCTGTGGTAGTACCTGCACCTGCTGTTGTGACTGCAGCTGAAAAAGTGGCCTCTGCAATGGATGTCTGTTCTGCTGCAGTTGTCACATCTGCAGCAGTTGTGTCCAATGAAGGAGAGGTTGTTCCCTCAGCTGTTGTGGTATCTGCTGAGACTGTTGTGTCTACAACAGAGGATGTCTGAGCCTCTGTTGTTACCGCATCCACAACAGTTGTATCCACCACAGGACTAGTTGTTCCCTCATCTGTGGTAGTACCTGCACCTGCTGTTGTGACTGCAGCAGTAGAAGTGGCCTCTGCAATGGATGTCTGTTCTCCTGTGGTTGTCACATCTCCAGCAGTTGTGTCCACTGAAGGAGAAGTTGTTCCCTCAGCTGTTGTGGTATCTGCCGAGATTGTTGTGTCTACAACAGATGTCTGAGCCTCTGTTGTTACCAAATCCACAACAGTTGTATCCACCAAAGGACTAGTTGTACCCTCAGCTGTGGTAGTACCTGCACCTGCTGTTGTGACTGCAGATGCAGAAGTGGCTTCAGCAATGGATGTCTGTTCTGCTGCAGTTGTTACATCTGCAGCAGTTGTGTCCACTGAAGGAGAAGTTGTTCCCTCAGCTGTTGTGGTATCTGCCGAGATTGTTGTGACTACAACAGATGTCTGTGCCTCTGTTGTAACCACATCCACAACAGTTGTATCCACCACAGGACTAGTTGTTCCCTCAGCTGTGGTAGTACCTGCACCTGCTGTTGTGACTGCAGCTGAAGAAGTGGCCTCTGCAATGGATGTCTGTTCTGCTGCAGTTGTCACATCTGCAACAGTAGTATCCAATGCAGGAGAGGTTGTTCGCTCAACTGTTGTGGTATCTGCCGAGATTGTTGTGTCTACAACAGAAGATGTCTGTGCCTCGGTTGTTACCATATCCACAACAGTTGTATCCACCACAGGACTAGTTGTTCCCTCTGCTGTGGCAGTACCTGAACCTGCTGTTGTGACTGCAGCTGTAGAAGTGGCCTCAGCAATGGATGTCTGTTCTGCTGTGGTTGTCACATCTGCAGCAGTTGTGTCCACTGAAGAAGAAGTTCTTCCCTCAGCTGTTGTGGTATCTGCTGAGATTGTTGTGTCAACAACAGAAGATGTCTGTGCCTCTGTTGTTACCACATCCACAACAGTTGTATCCACCAAAGGACTAGTTGTTCCCTCAGCTGTGGCAGTACCTGCACCTGCTGTTGTGACTGGAGCTGCAGAAGTGGCCTCTGCAATGGATGTCTGTTCTGCTTCAGTTGTCACATCTGCAGCAGTTGTGTCCACTGAAGGAGAGGTTGTTCCCTCAGCTGTTGTGGTATCTGCTAAGATTGTTGTGTCTTCAACAAAGGATGTCTGTGCCTCTGTTGTTACCACATCCACAACAGTTGTATCCACCACAGGACTAGTTGTTCCCTCAGCTGTGGTAGTACCTGCACCTGCTGTTGTGACTGCAGCTGAAGAAGTGGCCTCTGCAATGGATGTCTGTTCTGCTGCAGTTGTTACATCTGCAGCAGTTGTGTCCACTGAAGGAGAAGATGTTCCCTCAGCTGTTGTGGTATCTGCTGAGACTGTTGTGTCTACAACAGAGGATGTCTGAGCCTCTGTTGTTACCGCATCCACAACAGTTGTATCCACCACAGGAATAGTTGTTCCCTCAGCTGTGGTAGTACCTGCACCTGCTGTTGTGACTGCAGCTGCAGAAGTGGCCTCAGCAATGGATGTCTGTTCTGCTGCAGTTGTCACATCTGCAAATGTAGTATCCAATGAAGGAGAGGTTGTTCCCTCAGCTGTTGTGGTTTCTGCCGAGATTGTTGTGTCTACAACAGAAGATGTCTGTGCCTCTGTTGTTAGCACATCCACAACAGTTGTATCCACCACAGGACTAGTTGTTCCCTCAGCTGTGGTAGTACCTGCAACTGCTGTTGTGACTGCAGCTGTAGAAGTGGCCTCAGCAATGGATGTCTGTTCTGCTGTGGTTGTCACATCTGCAGCAGTGGTGTCCACTGAAGGAGAGGTTGTTCCCTCAGCTGTTGTGGTATCTGCTGAGACTGTTGTGTCTACAACAGAGGATGTCTGAGCCTCTGTTGTTACTGCATCCACAACAGTTGTATCCACCACAGGACTAGTTGTTCCCTCAGCTGTGGTAGTACCCGCATCTGCTGTTGTGACTGCAGCAGTAGAAGTGGCCTCAGCAATGGATGTCTGTTCTGCTGCGGTTGTTACATCTGCAGCAGTTGTGTCCACTGAAGGAGAAGTTGTTCCATCAGCTGTTGTGGTATCTGCCGAGATTGTTGTGTCTACAACAGATGTCTGTGCCTCTGTTGTAACCACATCCACAACAGTTGTATCCACCACAGGACTAGTTGTTCCCTCCGCTGTGGTAGTACCTGCACCTGCTGTTGTGACTGCAGCTTCAGAAGTGGCCTCTGCATTCGATGTCTGTTCTGCTGCGGTTGTCACATCTGCAACAGTTGTATCCAATGAAGGAGAGGTTGTTCCCTCAGCTGTTGTGGTATCTGCTGAGACTGTTGTGTCTACAACAGAGGATGTCTGAGCCTCTGTTGTTACTGCATCCACAACAGTTGTATCCACCACAGGACTAGTTGTTCCCTCAGCTGTGGTAGTACCCGCATCTGCTGTTGTGACTGCAGCAGTAGAAGTGGCCAAAGCAATGGATGTCTGTTCTGCTGCAGTTGTCACATCTGCAGCAGTTGTGTCCACTGAAGGAGAAGTTGTTCCCTCAGCTGTTGTGGTATCTACTGAGACTGTTGTGTCTACAACAGATGTCTGTGCCTGTGTTGTTACCACATCCACAACAGTTGTATCCACAACAGGACTAGTTGTTCCCTCAGCTGTGGTAGTACCTGCACCTGCTGTTGTGACTAAAGCGGCAGAAGTGGCCTCTGAAAGGGATGTCTGTTCTGCTGCAGTTGTCACATCTGGAAATGTAGTATCCAATGAAGGAGAGGTTGTTCCCTCAGCTGTTGTGGTATCTTCCGAGATTGTTGTGTCTACAACAGAAGATGTTTGTGCCTCTGTTGTTACCGCATCCACAACAGTTGTATCCACCACAGGAGTAGTTGTTCCCTCAGCTGTCGTAGTACCTGCACCTGCTGCTGTGACTGCAGCTGCAGAAGTGGCCTCAGCAATGGATGTTTGTTCTGCTGCGGTTAATACATCTGCAGCAGTTGTGTCCACTGAAGGAGAGGTTCTTCCCTCAGCAGTTGTGGTATCTGCTGAGATTGTTGTGTCTACAACAGAAGATGTCTGTGCCTCTGTTGTAACCACATCCACAACAGTTGTATCCACCAAAGGACTAGTTGTTCCCTCCACTGTGGTAGTACCTGCACCTGCTGTTGTGACTGCAGCGGTAGAAGTGGCCTCAGCAATGGATGTCTGTTCTGCTGCAGTTGTCACATCTGCAACAGTTGTATCCAATGAAGGAGAGGTTGTTCCCTCAGCTGTTGTGGTATCTGCCGAGATTGTTGTGTCTACAACAGATGTCTGTGCCTCTGTTGTAACCACATCCACAACAGTTGTATCCACCACAGGCCTAGTTGTTCCCTCAGCTGTGGAAGTACCTGCATCTGTTGTTGTGACTGCAGCTGTAGAAGTGACCTCAGCAATGGATGTCTGTTCTGCTGCAGTTGTCACATCTGCAACAGTTGTATCCAATGAAGGAGAGGTTGTTCCCTCAGCTGTTGTGGTATCTGCCGAGATTGTTGTGTCTACAACAGACGATGTCTGAGCCTCTGTTGTTACCGCATCCACAACAGTTGTATCCACCACAGGACTAGTTGTTCCCTCAGCTGTGGTAGTACCTGCACCTGCTGTTGTGACTGCAGCTGTAGAAGTGGCCTCTGCAATAGATGTCTGTTCTGCTGTGGTTGTTACATCTGCAGCAGTTGTGTCCACTGAAGGGGAAGTTGTTCCCTCAGCTGTTGTGGTATCCGCCGAGATTGTTGTGTCTACAACAGATGTCTGTGCCTCTGTTGTAACCACATCCACAACAGTTGTATCCACCAAAGGACTAGTTGTTCCCTCCACTGTGGTAGTACCTGCACCTGCTGTTGTGACTGCAGCGGTAGAAGTGGCCTCTGCATTCGATGTCTGTTCTGCTGCAGTTGTCACATCTGCAACAGTTGTATCTAATGAAGGAGAGGTTGTTCCCTCAGCTGTTGTGGTATCTGCTGAGATTGTTGTGTCCACAACAGAAGATGTCTGTGCCTCTGTTGTTACCACATCCACAACTGTTGTATCCACCACAGGACTACTTGTTCCCTCAGCTGTGGTAGTACCTGCACCTGCAGTTGTGACTGCAGCTGCAGTAGTGGCCTCAGCAATGGATGTTTGTTCTGCTGTGGTTGTTACATCTGCAGCAGTTGTGTCCACTGACGGAGAGGTTGTTCCCTCAGCTGTTGTGGTATCTGCTGAGACTGTTGTGTCTACAACAGAGGATGTCTGAGCCTCTGTTGTTACCACATCCACAACAGTTGTATCCACCACAGGACTAGTTGTTCCCTCAGCTGTGGTAGTACCTGCACCTGCTGTTGTGACTGCAGCTGTAGAAGTGGCCTCTGCAAGGGATGTCTGTCCTGCTGCAGTTGTCACATCTGCAACAGTTGTATCCAATGAAGGAGAGGTTGTTCCCTCAGCTGTTGTGGTATCTGCCGAGATTGTTGTGTCTACAACAGACGATGTCTGAGCCTCTGTTGTTACGGCCCCCACAACAGTTGTGTCCACCACAGGACTAGTTGTTCCCTCAGCTGTGGTAGTACCTGCACCTGCTGTTGTGACTGCAGCAGTAGAAGTGGCCTCAGCAATGGATGTCTGTTCTGATGTGGTTGTTACATCTGCAGCAGTTGTGTCCACTGAAGGAGAAGTTGTTCCCTCAGCTGTTGTGGTATCTGGTGAGATTGTTGTGTCTACAACAGAAGATGTCTGTGCCTCTGTTGTTACCACATCCACAACAGTTGTATCCACAACAGTAGTTGTTCCCTCAGCTGTGGTAGTACCTGCACCTGCTGTTGTGACTGCAGCTGTAGAAGTGGCCTCCGCAATAGATGTCTGTTCTGCCGTGGTTGTCACATCTGCAGCAGTTGTGTCCACTGAAGGAGAGGTTGTTCCCTCAGCTGTTGAGGTATCTGCTGAGATTGTTGTGTCTACAACAGAGGATGTCTGAGCCTCTGTTGTTACCACATCCACAACAGTTGTATCCACCACAGGACTAGTTGTTCCGTCAGCTGTGGTAGTACCTGCACCTGCTGTTGTGACTGCAGCTTCAGAAGTGGCCTCAGCAATGGATGTTTGTTCTGCTGCGGTTGTTACATCTGCAGCAGTTGTGTCCACTGACGGAGAGGTTGTTCCCTCAGCTGTTGTGGTATCTGCTGAGACTGTTGTGTCTACAACAGAGGATGTCTGAGCCTCTGTTGTTACCACATCCACAACAGTTGTATCCACCACAGGACTAGTTGTTCCCTCAGCTGTGGTAGTACCAGCACCTGCTGTTGTGACTGCAGCTGTAGAAGTGGCCTCTGCAATGGATGTCTGTTCTGCTGCAGTTGTCACATCTGCAACAGTTGTATCCAATGAAGGAGAGGTTGTTCCCTCAGCTGTTGTGGTATCTGCCGAGATTGTTGTGTCTACAACAGACGATGTCTGAGCCTCTGTTGTTACGGCATCCACAACAGTTGTGTCCACCACAGGACTAGTTGTTCCCTCAGCTGTGGTAGTACCTGCACCTGCTGTTGTGACTGCAGCAGTAGAAGTGGCCTCAGCAATGGATGTCTGTTCTGCTGTGGTTGTCACATCTCCAGCAGTTGTGTCCACTGAAGGGGAAGTTGTTCTCTCAGCTGTTGTGGTATCTGCCGAGATTGTTGTGTCTACAACAGATGTCTGTGCCTCTGTTGTAACCACATCCACAACAGTTGTATCCACCAAAGGACTAGTTGTTCCCTCCGCTGTGGTAGTACCTGCACCTGCTGTTGTGACTGCAGCTGTAGAAGTAGCCTCTGCAATCGATGTCTGTTCTGCTGCAGTTGTCACATCTGCAACAGTTGTATCCAATGAAGGAGAGGTTGTTCCCTCAGCTGTTGTGGTATCTGCCGAGATTGTTGTGTCTACAACAGAGGATGTCTGACCCTCTGTTGTTACCGCATCCACAACAGTTGTATCCACCACAGGCCTAGTTGTTCCCTCAGCACTGGAAGTACCTGCAACTGCTGTTGTGACTGCAGCTGTAGAAGTGACTTCAGCAATGGATGTCTGTTCTGCTGCAGTTGTCACATCTGTAACAGTTGTATCCAATGAAGGAGAGGTTGTTCCCTCAGCTGTTGTGGTATCTGCCGAGATTGTTGTGTCTACAACAGACGATGTCTGAGCCTCTGTTGTTACCGCATCCACAACAGTTGTATCCACCACAGGACTAGTTGTTCCCTCAGCTGTGGTAGTACCTGCACCTGCTGTTGTGACTGCAGCTGCAGAAGTGGCCTCAGCAATGGATGTCTGTTCTGCTGCGGTTGTTACATCTGCAGCAGTTGTGTCCACTGAAGGAGAGGTTGTTCCCTCAGCTGTTGTGGTATCTGCCGAGATTGTTGTGTCTACAACAGACGATGTCTGAGCCTCTGTTGTTACCGCATCCACAACAGTTGTATCCACCACAGGACTAGTTGTTCCCTCAGCTGTGGTAGTACCTGCACCTGCTGTTGTGACTGCAGCTGCAGAAGTGGCCTCCGCAATGGATGTCTGTTCTGCTGCGGTTGTTACATCTGCAGCAGTTGTGTCCACTGAAGGAGAGGTTGTTCCCTCAGCTGTTGTGGTATCTGCTGAGATTGTTGTGTCTACAACAGACGATGTCTGAGCCTCTGTTGTTACCGCATCCACAACAGTTGTATCCACCACAGGACTAGTTGTTCCCTCAGCTGTGGTAGTACCTGCACCTGCTGTTGTGACTGCAGCTGCAGAAGTGGCATCCGCAATGGATGTCTGTTCTGCTGCGGTTGTTACATCTGCAGCAGTTGTGTCCACTGAAGGAGAGGTTGTTCCCTCAGCTGTTGAGGTATCTGCTGAGATTGTTGTGTCTACAACAGAGGATGTCTGAGCCTCTGTTGTTACCACATCCACAACAGTTGTATCAACCACAGGACTAGTTGTTCCCTCTGCTGTGGTAGTGACTGCACCTGCTGTTGTGACTGCAGCTGTAGAAGTGGCCTCAGCAATGGATGTCTGTTCTGCTGTGGTTGTCACATCTGCAGCAGTTGTGTCCACTGAAGAAGAAGTTCTTCCCTCAGCTGTTGTGGTATCTGCTGAGATTGTTGTGTCTACAACAGAAGATGTCTGTGCCTCTGTTGTTACCGCATCCACAACAGTTGTATCCACACAGTAGTTGTTCCCTCAGCTGTGGTAGTACCTGCATCTGCTGTTGTGACTGCAGCTGTAGAAGTGACCTCAGCAATGGATGTCTGTTCTGCTGCGGTTGTTACATCTGCAGCAGTTGTGTCCACTGAAGGAGAGGTTGTTCCCTCAGCTGTTGTGGTATCTGCTGAGATTGTTGTGTCCACAACAGAAGATGTCTGTGCCTCTGTTGTTACCATATCCACAACAGTTGTATCCACCACAGGACTAGTTGTTCCCTCTGCTGTGGTAGTACCTGCACCTGTGTTGTCACTGCAGCTGCAGAAGTGGCCTCAGCAATGGATGTCTGTTCTGCTGCGGTTGTGACATCTGCAGCAGTTGTGTCCACTGAAGAAGAAGTTCTTCCCTCAGCAGTTGTGGTATCTGCTGAGATTGTTGTCTCTACAACAGAAGATGTCTGTGCCTCTGTTGTTACCGCATCCACAACAGTTGTATCCACCACAGGCCTAGTTGTTCCCTCAGCTGTGGAAGTACCTGCATCTACTGTTGTGACTGCAGCTGTAGAAGTGACCTCAGCAATGGATGTCTGTTCTGCTGCAGTTGTCACATCTGCAACAGTTGTATCCAATGAAGGAGAGGTTGTTCCCTCAGCTGTTATGGTATCTGCCGAGATTGTTGTGTCTACAACAGAAGATGTCTGTGCCTCTGTTGTTACCACATCCACAACAGTTGTATCCACCAAAGGACTAGTTGTTCCCTCAGCTGTGGTAGTACCTGCACCTGCTGTTGTGACTGCAGCTGCAGAAGTGGCCTCAGCAATGGATGTTTGTTCTGCTGCGGTTGTGACATCTGCAGCAGTTGTGTCCACTGAAGGAGAGGTTGTTCCCTCAGCTGTTGTGGTATCTGCTGAGACTGTTGTGTCTACAACAGAGGATGTCTGAGCCTCTGTTGTTACCACATCCACAACAGTTGTATCCACCACAGGACTAGTTGTTCCCTCAGCTGTGGTAGTACCTGCACCTGCTGTTGTGACTGCAGCAGTAGAAGTGGCCAAAGCAATGGATGTCTGTTCTGCTGTGGTTGTCACATCTGCAGCAGTTGTGTCCACTGAAGGAGTTGTTCCCTCAGCTGTTGTGGTATCTGCTGAGATTGTTGTGTCCACAACAGAAGATGTCTGTGCCTCTGTTGTTACCACATCCACAACAGTTGTATCCACCACAGGACTACTTGTTCCCTCAGCTGTGGTAGTACCTGCACCTGCTGTTGTGACTGCAGCTGCAGAAGTGGCCTCAGCAATGGATGTTTGTTCTGCTGCGGTTGAAACATCTGCAGCAGTTGTGTCAACTGAAGGAGAAGTTCTTCCCTCAGCTGTTGTGGTATCTGCTGAGATTGTTGTGTCTACAACAGAAGATGTCTGTGCCTGTGTTGTTACCACATCCAAAACAGTTGTATCCACAACAGTAGTTGTTCCCTCAGCTGTGGTAGTACCTGCACCTGCTGTTGTGACTGCAGCTGTAGAAGTGGCCTCCGCAATAGATGTCTGTTCTGCAGCAGTTGTCACATCTGCAGCAGTTGTGTCCACTGAAGGAGAGGTTGTTCCCTCAGCTGTTGAGGTATCTGCTGAGATTGTTGTGTCTACAACAGAGGATGTCTGAGCCTCTGTTGTTACCACATCCACAACAGTTGTATCCACCACAGGACTAGTTGTTCCGTCAGCTGTGGTAGTACCTGCACCTGCTGTTGTGACTGCAGCTGCAGAAGTGGCCTCAGCAATGGATGTTTGTTCTGCTGCGGTTGTTACATCTGCAGCAGTTGTGTCCACTGACGGAGAGGTTGTTCCCTCAGCTGTTGTGGTATCTGCTGAGACTGTTGTGTCTACAACAGAGGATGTCTGAGCCTCTGTTGTTACCACATCCACAACAGTTGTATCCACCACAGGACTAGTTGTTCCCTCAGCTGTGGTAGTACCTGCACCTGCTGTTGTGACTGCAGCTGTAGAAGTGGCCTCTGCAATGGATGTCTGTTCTGCTGCAGTTGTCACATCTGCAACAGTTGTATCCAATGAAGGAGAGGTTGTTCCCTCAGCTGTTGTGGTATCTGCCGAGATTGTTGTGTCTACAACAGACGATGTCTGAGCCTCTGTTGTTACGGCATCCACAACAGTTGTGTCCACCACAGGACTAGTTGTTCCCTCAGCTGTGGTAGTACCTGCACCTGCTGTTGTGACTGCAGCAGTAGAAGTTGCCTCAGCAATGGATGTCTGTTCTGCTGTAGTTGTCACATCTGCAGCAGTTGTGTCCACTGAAGGGGAAGTTGTTCTCTCAGCTGTTGTGGTATCTGCCGAGATTGTTGTGTCTACAACAGATGTCTGTGCCTCTGTTGTAACCACATCCACAACAGTTGTATCCACCAAAGGACTAGTTGTTCCCTCCGCTGTGGTAGTACCTGCACCTGCTGTTGTGACTGCAGCTGTAGAAGTGGCCTCTGCAATCGATGTCTGTTCTGCTGCAGTTGTCACATCTGCAACAGTTGTATCCAATGAAGGAGAGGTTGTTCCCTCAGCTGTTGTGGTATCTGCCGAGATTGTTGTGTCTACAACAGAGGATGTCTGAGCCTCTGTTGTTACCGCATCCACAACAGTTGTATCCACCACAGGCCTAGTTGTTCCCTCAGCATTGGAAGTACCTGCAACTGCTGTTGTGACTGCAGCTGTAGAAGTGACCTCAGCAATGGATGTCTGTTCTGCTGCAGTTGTCACATCTGCAACAGTTGTATCCAATGAAGGAGAGGTTGTTCCCTCAGCTGTTGTGGTATCTGCCGAGATTGTTGTGTCTACAACAGACGATGTCTGAGCCTCTGTTGTTACCGCATCCACAACAGTTGTATCCACCACAGGACTAGTTGTTCCCTCACCTGTGGAAGTACCTGCACCTGCTGTTGTGACTGCAGCTGCAGAAGTGGCCTCAGCAATGGATGTTTGATCTGCTGCGGTTGTGACATCTGCAGCAGTTGTGTCCACTGAAGGAGAGGTTGTTCCCTCAGCTGTTGTGGTATCTGCTGAGACTGTTGTGTCTACAACAGAGGATGTCTGTGCCTCTGTTGTTACCACATCCACAACAGTTGTATCCACAACAGTAGTTGTTCCCTCAGCTGTAGTTGTACCTGCACCTGCTGTTGTGACTGCAGCTGTAGAAGTGGCCTCCGCAATAGATGTCTGTTCTGCTGTGGTTGTCACATATGCAGCAGTTGTGTCCACTGAAGGAGAGGTTGTTCCCTCAGCTGTTGAGGTATCTGCTGAGATTGTTGTGTCTACAACAGAGGATGTCTGAGCCTCTGTTGTTACCACATCCACAACAGTTGTATCCACCACAGGACTAGTTGTTCCCTCTGCTGTGGTAGTGACTGCACCTGCTGTTGTGACTGCAGCTGTAGAAGTGGCCTCAGCAATGGATGTCTGTTCTGCTGTGGTTGTCACATCTGCAGCAGTTGTGTCCACTGAAGAAGAAGTTGTTCCCTCAGCTGTTGTGGTATCTGCTGAGATTGTTCTGTCTACAACAGAAGATGTCTGTGCCTCTGTTGTTACCGCATCCACAACAGTAGTTGTTCCCTCAGCTGTGGTAGTACCTGCATCTGCTGTTGTGACTGCAGCTGTAGAAGTGACCTCAGCAATGTATGTCTGTTCTGCTGCGGTTGTACATCTGCAGCAGTTGTGTCCACTGAAGGAGAGGTGGTTCCCTCAGCTGTTGTGGTATCTGCTGAGATTGTTGTGTCCACAACAGAAGATGTCTGTGCCTCTGTTGTTACCATATCAACAACAGTTGTATCCACCACAGGACTAGTTGTTCCCTCTGCTGTGGTAGTACCTGCACCGGGTGTTGTCACTGCAGCTGCAGAAGTGGCCTCAGCAATGGATGTCTGTTCTGCTGCGGTTGTGACATCTGCAGCAGTTGTGTCCACTGAAGAAGAAGTTCTTCCCTCAGCTGTTATGGTATCTGCCGAGATTGTTGTGTCTACAACAGAAGATGTCTGTGCCTCTGTTGTTAGCACATCCACAACAGTTGTATCCACCACAGGACTAGTTGTTCCCTCAGCTGTGGTAGTACCTGCACCTGCTGTTGTGACTGCAGCTGCAGAAGTGGCCTCTGCAATGGATGTCTGTTCTGCTGCAGTTGTCACATCTGCAACAGTTGTATCCAATGAAGGAGAGGTTGTTCCCTCAGCAGTTGTGGTATCTTCCGAGATTGTTGTGTCTACAACAGAAGATGTCTGTGCCTCTGTTGTTACCACATCCACAACAGTTGTATCCACCACAGGACTAGTTGTTCCCTCAGCTGTGGAAGTACCTGCATCTGCTGTTGTGACTGCAGCTGTAGAAGTGACCTCAGCAATGGATGTCTGTTCTGCTGCGGTTGTTACATCTGCAGCAGTTGTGTCCACTGAAGAAGAAGTTCTTCCCTCAGCTGTTGTGGTATCTGCCGAGATTGTTGTGTCTACAACAGAGGATGTCTGAGCCTCTGTTGTTACCGCATCCACAACAGTTGTATCCACCACAGGACTAGTTGTTCCCTCAGCTGTGGTAGTACCTGCACCTGCTGTTGTGACTGCAGCTGTAGAAGTGGCCTCCACAATAGATGTCTGTTCTGCCGTGGTTGTCACATATGCAGCAGTTGTGTCCACTGAAGGAGAGGTTGTTCCCTCAGCTGTTGAGGTATCTGCTGAGATTGTTGTGTCTACAACAGAGGATGTCTGAGCCTCTGTTGTTACCATATCCACAACAGTTGTATCCACCACAGGACTAGTTGTTCCCTCTGCTGTGGAAGTACCTGCACCAGGTGTTGTGACTGCAGCTGCAGAAGTGGCCTCAGCAATGGATGTCTGTTCTGCTGCGGTTGTTACATCTGCAGCAGTTGTGTCCACTGAAGAAGAAGTTGTTCCCTCAGCTGTTGTGGTATCTGCTGAGATTGTTGTGTCTACAACAGAAGATGTCTGTGCCTCTGTTGTTACCACATCCACAACAGTTGTATCCACCACAGGACTAGTTGTTCCCTCAGCTGTGGTAGTACCTGCATCTGCTGTTGTGACTGCAGCTGTAGAAGTGACCTCAGCAATGGATGTCTGTTCTGCTGCAGTTGTCACATCTGCAACAGTTGTGTCCAATGAAGGAGAGGTTGTTCCCTCAGCTGTTGTGGTATCTGCCGAGATTGTTGTGTCTACAACAGAAGATGTCTGTGCCTCTGTTGTTACCGCATCCACAACAGTTGTATCCACCACAGGACTAGTTGTTCCCTCAGCTGTGGAAGGACCTGCAACTGCTGTTGTGACTGCAGCTGTAGAAGTGACCTCAGCAATGGATGTCTGTTCTGCTGTGGTTGTCACATCTGCAGCAGTTGTGTCCACTGAAGAAGAAGTTCTTCCCTCAGCTGTTGTGGTATCTGCCGAGATTGTTGTGTCTACAACAGAGGATGTCTGAGCCTCTGTTGTTACCGCATCCACAACAGTTGTATCCACCACAGGACTAGTTGTTCCCTCAGCTGTGGTAGTACCTGCACCTGCTGTTGTGACTGCAGCTGTAGAAGTGGCCTCCACAATAGATGTCTGTTCTGCCGTGGTTGTCACATCTGCAGCAGTTGTGTCCACTGAAGAAGGAGAAGTTCTTCCCTCAGCTGTTGTGGTATCTGCTGAGATTGTTGTGTCTACAACAGAAGATGTCTGTGCCTCTGTTGTAACCGCATCCACAACAGTTGTATCCACCACAGTAGTTGTTCCCTCAGCTGTGGTAGTACCTGCATCTGCTGTTGTGACTGCAGCTGTAGAAGTGACCTCAGCAATCGATGTCTGTTCTGCTGCGGTTGTTACATCTGCAGCAGTTGTGTCCACTGAAGGAGAGGTTGTTCCCTCAGCTGTTGTGGTATCTGCTGAAATTGTTGTGTCCACAACAGAAGATGTTGTGCCTCTGTTGTTACCATATCCACAACAGTTGTATCCACCACAGGACTAGTTGTTCCCTCTGCTGTGGTAGTACCTGCACCAGGTGTTGTCACTGCAGCTGCAGAAGTGGCCTCAGCAATGGATGTCTGTTCTGCTGCGGTTGTTACATCTGCAGCAGTTGTGTCCACTGAAGAAGAAGTTCTTCCCTCAGCTGTTGTGGTATCTGCTGAGATTGTTGTGTCTACAACAGAAGATGTCTGTGCCTCTGTTGTTACCACATCCACAACAGTTGTATCCACCACAGGACTAGTTGTTCCCTCAGCTGTGGAAGTACCTGCATCTGCTGTTGTGACTGCAGCTGTAGAAGTGACCTCAGCAATGGATGTCTGTTCTGCTGCAGTTGTCACATCTGCAACAGTTGTATCCAATGAAGGAGAGGTTGTTCCCTCAGCTGTTGTGGTATCTGCCGAGATTGTTGTGTCTACAACAGAAGATGTCTGTGCCTCTGTTGTTACCGCATCCACAACAGTTGTATCCACCACAGGCCTAGTTGTTCCCTCAGCTGTGGAAGTACCTGCAACTGCTGTTGTGACTGCAGCTGTAGAAGTGACCTCAGCAATGGATGTCTGTTCTGCTGTGGTTGTCACATCTGCAGCAGTTGTGTCCACTGAAGAAGAAGTTCTTCCCTCAGCTGTTGTGGTATCTGCCGAGATTATTGTGTCTACAACAGAGGATGTCTGAGCCTCTGTTGTTACCGCATCCACAACAGTTGTATCCACCACAGGACTAGTTGTTCCCTCAGCTGTGGTAGTACCTGCACCTGCTGTTGTGACTGCAGCTGTAGAAGTGGCCTCCGCAATAGATGTCTGTTCTGCTGCAGTTGTCACATCTGCAACAGTTGTGTCCAATGAAGGAGAGGTTGTTCCCTCAGCTGTTGTGGTATCTGCTGAGATTGTTGTGTCTACAACAGAGGATGTCTGAGCCTCTGTTGTTACCACATCCACAACAGTTGTATCCACCACAGGCCTAGTTGTTCCCTCAGCTCTGGAAGGACCTGCAACTGCTGTTGTGACTGCAGCTGTAGAAGTGACCTCAGCAATGGATGTTTGTTCTGCTGCGGTTGTTACATCTGCAACAGTTGTGTCCAATGAAGGAGAGGTTGTTCCCTCAGCTGTTGTGGTATCTGCCGAGATTGTTGTGTCTACAACAGACGATGTCTGAGCCTCTGTTGTTACGGCATCCACAACAGTTGTATCCACCACAGGACTAGTTGTTCCCTCAGCTGTGGAAGTACCTGCATCTGCTGTTGTGACTGCAGCTGTAGAAGTGACCTCAGCAATGGATGTCTGTTCTGCTGCAGTTGTCACATCTGCAACAGTTGTATCCAATGACGGAGAGGTTGTTCCCTCAGCTGTTGTGGTATCTGCTGAGATTGTTGTGTCTACAACAGAGGATGTCTGAGCCTCTGTTGTTACCACATCCACAACAGTTGTATCCACCACAGGACTAGTTGTTCCCTCAGCTGTGGAAGTACCTGCATCTGCTGTTGTGACTGCAGCTGTAGAAGTGACCTCAGCAATGGATGTCTGTTCTGCTGCAGTTGTCACATCTGCAACAGTTGTATCCAATGAAGGAGAGGTTGTTCCCTCAGCTGTTGTGGTATCTGCCGAGATTGTTGTGTCTACAACAGAAGATGTCTGTGCCTCTGTTGTTACCACATCCACAACAGTTGTATCCACCACAGGCCTAGTTGTTCCCTCAGCTGTGGAAGGACCTGCAACTGCTGTTGTGACTGCAGCTGTAGAAGTGACCTCAGCAATGGATGTCTGTTCTGCTGTGGTTGTCACATCTGCAGCAGTTGTGTCCACTGAAGAAGAAGTTCTTCCCTCAGCTGTTGTGGTATCTGCCGAGATTGTTGTGTCTACAACAGAGGATGTCTGAGCCTCTGTTGTTACCGCATCCACAACAGTTGTATCCACCACAGGACTAGTTGTTCCCTCAGCTGTGGTAGTACCTGCACCTGCTGTTGTGACTGCAGCTGTAGAAGTGGCCTCCACAATAGATGTCTGTTCTGCCGTGGTTGTCACATATGCAGCAGTTGTGTCCACTGAAGGAGAGGTTGTTCCCTCAGCTGTTGAGGTATCTGCTGAGATTGTTGTGTCTACAACAGAGGATGTCTGAGCCTCTGTTGTTACCACATCCACAACAGTTGTATCCACCACAGGACTAGTTGTTCCCTCTGCTGTGGTAGTAGCTGCACCTGCTGTTGTGACTGCAGCTGTAGAAGTGGCCTCAGCAATGGATGTCTGTTCTGCTGCAGTTGTCACATCTGCAACAGTTGTATCCAATGAAGGAGAGGTTGTTCCCTCAGCTGTTGTGGTATCTGCCGAGATTGTTGTGTCTACAACAGAAGATGTCTGTGCCTCTGTTGTTACCGCATCCACAACAGTTGTATCCACCACAGGCCTAGTTGTTCCCTCAGCTGTGGAAGGACCTGCAACTGCTGTTGTGACTGCAGCTGTAGAAGTGACCTCAGCAATGGATGTCTGTTCTGCTGTGGTTGTCACATCTGCAGCAGTTGTGTCCACTGAAGAAGAAGTTCTTCCCTCAGCTGTTGTGGTATCTGCCGAGATTATTGTGTCTACAACAGAGGATGTCTGAGCCTCTGTTGTTACCGCATCCACAACAGTTGTATCCACCACAGGACTAGTTGTTCCCTCAGCTGTGGTAGTACCTGCACCTGCTGTTGTGACTGCAGCTGTAGAAGTGGCCTCCGCAATAGATGTCTGTTCTGCTGTGGTTGTTACATCTGCAGCAGTTGTGTCCACTGAAGGAGAGGTTGTTCCCTCAGCTGTTGTGGTATCTGCTGAGATTGTTGTGTCCACAACAGACGATGTCTGTGCCTCTGTTGTTACCACATCCACAACTGTTGTATCCACCACAGGACTAGTTGTTCCCTCAGCTGTGGTAGTACCTGCACCTGCTGTTGTGACTGCAGCTGCAGAAGTGGCCTCAGCAATGGATGTTTGTTCTGCTGCGGTTGTTACATCTGCAGCAGTTGTGTCCACTGACGGAGAGGTTGTTCCCTCAGCGGGTGTGGTATCTGCCGAGACTGTTGTGTCTACAACAGAGGATGTCTGAGCCTCTGTTGTTACCACATCCACAACAGTTGTATCCACCACAGGACTAGTTGTTCCCTCAGCTGTGGTAGTACCTGCACCTGCTGTTGTGACTGCAGCTGTAGAAGTGGCCTCTGCAATAGATGTCTGTTCTGCTGTGGTTGTCACATCTGCAGCAGTTGTGTCCACTGAAGAAGAAGTTCTTCCCTCAGCTGTTGTGGTATCTGCCGAGATTATTGTGTCTACAACAGAGGATGTCTGAGCCTCTGTTGTTACCGCATCCACAACAGTTGTATCCACCACAGGACTAGTTGTTCCCTCAGCTGTGGTAGTACCTGCACCTGCTGTTGTGACTGCAGCTGTAGAAGTGGCCTCCACAATAGATGTCTGTTCTGCCGTGGTTGTCACATATGCAGCAGTTGTGTCCACTGAAGGAGAGGTTGTTCCCTCAGCTGTTGAGGTATCTGCTGAGATTGTTGTGTCTACAACAGAGGATGTCTGAGCCTCTGTTGTTACCACATCCACAACAGTTGTATCCACCACAGGACTAGTTGTTCCCTCAGCTGTGGTAGTACCTTCATCTGCTGTTGTGACTGCAGCAGTAGAAGTGGCCTCAGCAATGGATGTCTGTTCTGCTGCAGTTGTCACATCTGCAGCAGTTGTGTCCACTGAAGGAGAGGTTGTTCCCTCAGCTGTTGTGGTATCTGCTGAGATTGTTGTGTCCACAACAGAAGATGTCTGTGCCTCTGTTGTTACCACATCCACAACAGTTGTATCCACCACAGGACTAGTTGTTCCCTCAGCTGTGGTAGTACCTGCACCTGCTGTTGTGACTGCAGCTGTAGAAGTGGCCTCCACAATAGATGTCTGTTCTGCCGTGGTTGTCACATATGCAGCAGTTGTGTCCACTGAAGGAGAGGTTGTTCCCTCAGCTGTTGAGGTATCTGCTGAGATTGTTGTGTCTACAACAGAGGATGTCTGAGCCTCTGTTGTTACCACATCCACAACAGTTGTATCCACCACAGGACTAGTTGTTCCCTCTGCTGTGGTAGTAGCTGCACCTGCTGTTGTGACTGCAGCTGTAGAAGTGGCCTCAGCAATGGATGTCTGTTCTGCTGTGGTTGTCACATCTGCAGCAGTTGTGTCCACTGAAGGAGAGGTTGTTCCCTCAGCTGTTGTGGTATCTGCTGAGATTGTTGTGTCCACAACAGAAGATGTCTGTGCCTCTGTTGTTACCACATCCACAACAGTTGTATCCACCACAGGACTAGTTGTTCCCTCAGCTGTGGTAGTACCTGCATCTGCTGTTGTGACTGCAGCAGTAGATGTGGCCTCAGCAATGGATGTCTGTTCTGCTGCAGTTGTCACATCTGCAGCAGTTGTGTCCACTGAAGGAGAAGTTGTTCCCTCAGCTGTCGTGGTATCTACTGAGACTGTTGTGTCTACAACAGATGTCTGTGCCTCTGTTGTTACCACATCCACAACAGTTGTTTCCACCACAGGACTAGTTGTTCCCTCAGCTGTGGTAGTACCTGCACCTGCTGTTGTGACTAAAGCTGCAGAAGTGGCCTCTGCAATGGATGTCTGTTCTGCTGCAGTTGTCACATCTGGAAATGTAGTATCCAATGAAGGAGAGGTTGTTCCCTCAGCTGTTGTGGTATCTGCTGAGATTGTTGTGTCTACAACAGAGGATGTCTGAGCCTCTGTTGTTACCACATCCACAACAGTTGTATCCACCACAGGACTAGTTGTTCCCTCAGCTGTGGTAGTACCTTCATCTGCTGTTGTGACTGCAGCAGTAGAAGTGGCCTCAGCAATGGATGTCTGTTCTGCTGCAGTTGTCACATCTGCAGCAGTTGTGTCCACTGAAGGAGAGGTTGTTCCCTCAGCTGTTGTGGTATCTGCTGAGATTGTTGTGTCCACAACAGAAGATGTCTGTGCCTCTGTTGTTACCACATCCACAACAGTTGTATCCACCACAGGACTAGTTGTTCCCTCAGCTGTGGTAGTACCTGCACCTGCTGTTGTGACTGCAGCTGTAGAAGTGGCCTCCACAATAGATGTCTGTTCTGCTGTGGTTGTCACATCTGCAGCAGTTGTGTCCACTGAAGGAGAGGTTGTTCCCTCAGCTGTTGAGTTATCTGCTGAGATTGTTGTGTCTACAACAGAGGATGTCCGTGCCTCTGTTGTTACCATATCCACAACAGTTGTATCCACCACAGGCCTAGTTGTTCCCTCTGCTGTGGTAGTACCTGCACCTGCTGTTGTGACTGAAGCTGTAGAAGTGGCCTCAGCAATGGATGTCTGTTCTGCTGTGGTTGTTACATCTGCAGCAGTTGTGTCCACTGAAGGAGAAGTTGTTCCCTCAGCTGTTGTGGTATCTGCTGAGATTGTTGTGTCTACAACAGAAGATGTCTGTGCCTCTGTTGTTACCACATCCACAACAGTTGTATCCACAACAGTAGTTGTTCCCTCAGCTGTGGTAGTACCTGCACCTGCTGTTGTGACTGCAGCTGTAGAAGTGGCCTCCGCAATAGATGTCTGTTCTGCCGTGGTTGTCACATCTGCAGCAGTTGTGTCCACTGAAGGAGAGGTTGTTCCCTCAGCTGTTGAGGTATCTGCTGAGATTGTTGTGTCTACAACAGAGGATGTCTGAGCCTCTGTTGTTACCACATCCACAACAGTTGTATCCACCACAGGACTAGTTGTTCCCTCTGCTGTGGTAGTACCTGCACCTGCTGTTGTGACTGCAGCAGTAGATGTGGCCTCAGCAATGGATGTCTGTTCTGCTGCAGTTGTCACATCTGCAGCAGTTGTGTCCACTGAAGGAGAAGTTGTTCCCTCAGCTGTCGTGGTATCTACTGAGACTGTTGTGTCTACAACAGATGTCTGTGCCTCTGTTGTTACCACATCCACAACAGTTGTTTCCACCACAGGACTAGTTGTTCCCTCAGCTGTGGTAGTACCTGCACCTGCTGTTGTGACTAAAGCTGCAGAAGTGGCCTCTGCAATGGATGTCTGTTCTGCTGCAGTTGTCACATCTGGAAATGTAGTATCCAATGAAGGAGAGGTTGTTCCCTCAGCTGTTGTGGTATCTGCTGAGATTGTTGTGTCTACAACAGAGGATGTCTGAGCCTCTGTTGTTACCACATCCACAACAGTTGTATCCACCACAGGACTAGTTGTTCCCTCAGCTGTGGTAGTACCTTCATCTGCTGTTGTGACTGCAGCAGTAGAAGTGGCCTCAGCAATGGATGTCTGTTCTGCTGCAGTTGTCACATCTGCAGCAGTTGTGTCCACTGAAGGAGAGGTTGTTCCCTCAGCTGTTGTGGTATCTGCTGAGATTGTTGTGTCCACAACAGAAGATGTCTGTGCCTCTGTTGTTACCACATCCACAACAGTTGTATCCACCACAGGACTAGTTGTTCCCTCAGCTGTGGTAGTACCTGCACCTGCTGTTGTGACTGCAGCTGTAGAAGTGGCCTCCACAATAGATGTCTGTTCTGCTGTGGTTGTCACATCTGCAGCAGTTGTGTCCACTGAAGGAGAGGTTGTTCCCTCAGCTGTTGAGTTATCTGCTGAGATTGTTGTGTCTACAACAGAGGATGTCCGTGCCTCTGTTGTTACCATATCCACAACAGTTGTATCCACCACAGGCCTAGTTGTTCCCTCTGCTGTGGTAGTACCTGCACCTGCTGTTGTGACTGAAGCTGTAGAAGTGGCCTCAGCAATGGATGTCTGTTCTGCTGTGGTTGTTACATCTGCAGCAGTTGTGTCCACTGAAGGAGAAGTTGTTCCCTCAGCTGTTGTGGTATCTGCTGAGATTGTTGTGTCTACAACAGAAGATGTCTGTGCCTCTGTTGTTACCACATCCACAACAGTTGTATCCACAACAGTAGTTGTTCCCTCAGCTGTGGTAGTACCTGCACCTGCTGTTGTGACTGCAGCTGTAGAAGTGGCCTCCGCAATAGATGTCTGTTCTGCCGTGGTTGTCACATCTGCAGCAGTTGTGTCCACTGAAGGAGAGGTTGTTCCCTCAGCTGTTGAGGTATCTGCTGAGATTGTTGTGTCTACAACAGAGGATGTCTGAGCCTCTGTTGTTACCACATCCACAACAGTTGTATCCACCACAGGACTAGTTGTTCCCTCTGCTGTGGTAGTACCTGCACCTGCTGTTGTGACTGCAGCTGTAGAAGTGGCCTCAGCAATGGATGTCTGTTCTGCTGTGGTTGTCACATCTGCAGCAGTTGTGTCCACTGAAGAAGAAGTTCTTCCCTCAGCTGTTGTGGTATCTGCTGAGATTGTTGTGTCTACAACAGAAGATGTCTGTGCCTCTGTTGTTACCGCATCCACAACAGTGGTATCCACAACAGTAGTTGTTCCCTCAGCTGTGGTAGTACCTGCACCTGCTGTTGTGACTGCAGCTGTAGAAGTGGCCTCAGCAATGGATGTCTGTTCTGCTGTGGTTGTCACATCTGCAGCAGTTGTGTCCACTGAAGGAAAGGTTGTTCCCTCAGCTGTTGTGGTATCTGCTGAGATTGTTGTGTCTACAACAGAGGATGTCCGTGCCTCTGTTGTTACCATATCCACAACAGTTGTATCCACCACAGGACTAGTTGTTCCCTCTGCTGTGGTAGTACCTGCACCTGCTGTTGTGACTGCAGCTGTAGAAGTGGCCTCAGCAATGGATGTCTGTCCTGCTGTGGTTGTCACATCTGCAGCAGTTGTTGTCACATCTGCAGCAGTTGTGTCCACTGAAGGAGAGGTTGTTCCCTCAGCTGTTGAGGTATCTGCTGAGATTGTTGTGTCTACAACAGAGGATGTCTGAGCCTCTGTTGTTACCATATCCACAACAGTTGTATCCACCACAGGACTAGTTGTTCCCTCTGCTGTGGTAGTACCTGCACCTGCTGTTGTGACTGAAGCTGTAGAAGTGGCCTCAGCAATGGATGTCTGTTCTGCTGTGGTTGTCACATCTGCAGCAGTTGTGTCCACTGAAGGAGAGGTTGTTCCCTCAGCTGTTGTGGTATCTGCTGAGATTGTTGTGTCCACAACAGAAGATGTCTGTGCCTCTGTTGTTACCACATCCACAACAGTTGTATCCACCACAGGACTAGTTGTTCCCTCAGCTGTGGTAGTACCTGCATCTGCTGTTGTGACTGCAGCAGTAGATGTGGCCTCAGCAATGGATGTCTGTTCTGCTGCAGTTGTCACATCTGCAGCAGTTGTGTCCACTGAAGGAGAAGTTGTTCCCTCAGCTGTCGTGGTATCTACTGAGACTGTTGTGTCTACAACAGATGTCTGTGCCTCTGTTGTTACCACATCCACAACAGTTGTATCCACCACAGGACTAGTTGTTCCCTCAGCTGTGGTAGTACCTGCACCTGCTGTTGTGACTAAAGCTGCAGAAGTGGCCTCTGCAATGGATGTCTGTTCTGCTGCAGTTGTCATATCTGGAAATGTAGTATCCAATGAAGGAGAGGTTGTTCCCTCAGCTGTTGTGGTATCTGCTGAGATTGTTGTGTCTACAACAGAGGATGTCTGAGCCTCTGTTGTTACCACATCCACAACAGTTGTATCCACCACAGGACTAGTTGTTCCCTCAGCTGTGGTAGTACCTTCATCTGCTGTTGTGACTGCAGCAGTAGAAGTGGCCTCAGCAATGGATGTCTGTTCTGCTGCAGTTGTCACATCTGCAGCAGTTGTGTCCACTGAAGGAGAGGTTGTTCCCTCAGCTGTTGTGGTATCTGCTGAGATTGTTGTGTCCACAACAGAAGATGTCTGTGCCTCTGTTGTTACCACATCCACAACAGTTGTATCCACCACAGGACTAGTTGTTCCCTCAGCTGTGGTAGTACCTGCACCTGCTGTTGTGACTGCAGCTGTAGAAGTGGCCTCCACAATAGATGTCTGTTCTGCTGTGGTTGTCACATCTGCAGCAGTTGTGTCCACTGAAGGAGAGGTTGTTCCCTCAGCTGTTGAGTTATCTGCTGAGATTGTTGTGTCTACAACAGAGGATGTCTGAGCCTCTGTTGTTACCATATCCACAACAGTTGTATCCACCACAGGACTAGTTGTTCCCTCTGCTGTGGTAGTACCTGCACCTGCTGTTGTGACTGAAGCTGTAGAAGTGGCCTCAGCAATGGATGTCTGTTCTGCTGTGGTTGTTACATCTGCAGCAGTTGTGTCCACTGAAGGAGAAGTTGTTCCCTCAGCTGTTGTGGTATCTGCTGAGATTGTTGTGTCTACAACAGAAGATGTCTGTGCCTCTGTTGTTACCACATCCACAACAGTTGTATCCACAACAGTAGTTGTTCCCTCAGCTGTGGTAGTACCTGCACCTGCTGTTGTGACTGCAGCTGTAGAAGTGGCCTCCGCAATAGATGTCTGTTCTGCCGTGGTTGTCACATCTGCAGCAGTTGTGTCCACTGAAGGAGAGGTTGTTCCCTCAGCTGTTGAGGTATCTGCTGAGATTGTTGTGTCTACAACAGAGGATGTCTGAGCCTCTGTTGTTACCACATCCACAACAGTTGTATCCACCACAGGACTAGTTGTTCCCTCTGCTGTGGTAGTACCTGCACCTGCTGTTGTGACTGCAGCTGTAGAAGTGGCCTCAGCAATGGATGTCTGTCCTGCTGTGGTTGTCACATCTGCAGCAGTTGTGTCCACTGAAGAAGAAGTTCTTCCCTCAGCTGTTGTGGTATCTGCTGAGATTGTTGTGTCTACAACAGAAGATGTCTGTGCCTCTGTTGTTACCGCATCCACAACAGTTGTATCCACAACAGTAGTTGTTCCCTCAGCTGTGGTAGTACCTGCACCTGCTGTTGTGACTGCAGCTGTAGAAGTGGCCTCAGCAATGGATGTCTGTTCTGCTGTGGTTGTCACATCTGCAGCAGTTGTGTCCACTGAAGGAGAGGTTGTTCCCTCAGCTGTTGTGGTATCTGCTGAGATTGTTGTGTCTACAACAGAGGATGTCCGTGCCTCTGTTGTTACCATATCCACAACAGTTGTATCCACCACAGGACTAGTTGTTCCCTCTGCTGTGGTAGTACCTGCACCGGGTGTTGTCACTGCAGCTGCAGAAGTGGCCTCAGCAATGGATGTCTGTTCTGCTGCGGTTGTTACATCTGCAGCAGTTGTGTCCCCTGAAGGAGAAGTTGTTCCCTCAGCTGTTGTGGTATCTGCCGAGACTGTTGTGTCTACAACAGAGGAGGATGTCTGAGCCTCTGTTGTTACCGCATCCACAACAGTTGTATCCACCACAGGACTAGTTGTTCCCTCAGCTGTGGTAGTACCTGCACCTGCTGTTGTGACTGCAGCTGTAGAAGTGGCCTCAGCAATGGATGTCTGTTCTGCTGTGGTTGTCACATCTGCAGCAGTTGTGTCCACTGAAGGAGAGGTTGTTCCCTCAGCTGTTGTGGTATCTGCTGAGATTGTTGTGTCCACAACAGAAGATGTCTGTGCCTCTGTTGTTACCATATCCACAACAGTTGTATCCACTACAGGACTAGTTGTTCCCTCAGCTGTGGTAGTACCTGCACCTGCTGTTGTGACTGCAGCTGCAGAAGTGGCCTCAGCAATGGATGTCTGTTCTGCTGCGGTTGTTACATCTGCAGCAGTTGTGTCCACTGAAGGAGAAGTTGTTCCCTCAGCTGTTGTGGTATCTGCCGAGACTGTTGTGTCTACAACAGAGGATGTCTGAGCCTCTGTTGTTACCGCATCCACAACAGTTGTATCCACCACAGGACTAGTTGTTCCCTCAGCTGTGGTAGTACCTGCACCTGCTGTTGTGACTGCAGCAGTAGAAGTGGCCTCAGCAATGGATGTCTGTTCTGCTGTGGTTGTCACATCTGCAGCAGTTGTGTCCACTGAAGAAGAGGTTGTTGTCTCAACTGTAGTGGTATCTGAAGCCATTGTTGTGGCTCCAACTGTAGAAGTGGCTTCAACAGTAGTTGTCTGTGCTGATGTTGTTGCTGCAACTGTAGGGGTTGCTTCAGTGGTGGTGGTATGAGCTGGTGAAGTGTTGCCATCTTCCGTTGTTGCCGCAGCTGCAGTGGTGGCGTCAATGCTAGTTGTCTGTGTTTCTGTGGGTGTCACACCTGCAGTTGGATTAGTTGTTACCTCAGCTGTAGTGGAGCCTCCAACTGTTGTTGTTGATGTTGTTGTTTTTACTGTAGTGGTGGTTTCATCACTTGCTGTCAGTGCTGCTGTAGTTATAATGTGATCTGGAGTTGTAGTCTCTGTTGTGCTTTTTACACTTGTTGGTAATTGTGTTGTTTCATCATTCAAAGTTGTTTGTTGGGCCACTGTTGTGGCAGATACTGTTGTTACCTTCGCTGTTGATGCCTCAGTTGTTTGAAATGTAGTTGTTTGCTCTGTTGGAGAGGCATCCTCCTGTGTAGTAATTTCAGCTGTCGTTGCAACTGCATCTGTAGATGTAAGGATAAAAGACTATTATAAGATGGAATTTTGCGTCGGGGTGATATAAATCAAATTAGGTTTTGCCCTTCACCGACGTTTTTAAACACTGTATACTCAGTGTGTTACCTCCCGAGTGAAAGTTGGAAAAAATCACTCGGGTGGGACTCGAACCCACGACCTCCTGCTTTCTAGTGCAGATGTCTTACCACTCGACCACCGAGCTAACGGGATCGGTTGGCCGGTTCGAATCTGATGTACATAGCAGCGGGTACCACATAAACTATTATAAGATGGAATTTTGCGTCGGGGTGATATAAATCAAATTAGGTTTTGCCCTTCAAAAGACTACTAGATTAAAATTTCAGGAGTTATTTCTTCTTAACTTAAGTTCACTGTAATTGTGTTCTTTTGCTGTCTATAGATAACACAACAGAGTTAGAATACTGTGCTGTATATTCAGGAGTAACTGTACATTGTAAATACAAATGTCTGCAACTTTCACTCATTACATTGAAGAGTTTTGATGACAAAAACAATAATTTACAACTTGTTTGGAAACCCGATCAAAAGACATTTTCAGAAATAATGGAAAATATTCAGAAAGGTTTGATATGTTACAGTCAGAAAGTCATTTTTTTTCTCTCTGTTCTTTTTCAGTAGGGGAGGGGCAGAGGTGTTTGTCCTAAAACTTTTTTTAAAACATGGTCTCACAAACATTACACTCACCTTGAACAGTGATAATAAACTGGCAAGTAGCACTATTTGAAGATGGGTCTGTGGCAGTGTACGTAACTGTTGAATTTCCAATAGAGAAAAGATCTCCAGGATTGGCATTACTGGAAAGTGTCACAGATCCTGAATTATCAGTTGCTGATGGCGGATCCCAACTAACAACAACTGCTGACTGGCCGATGGATGCTGAAGCAGTAATATCACTGGGACAGTTTGATATGACTGGAGCTTCTGAATCTGTAACAGAAATAGAAAAGGCCACTTTAAAATTATAACAACAATTACACAGACAACAGAGTACCCATTGCCATGGACAAAAAAGTATTCTTTGCAGATAGGAAAAGGATTATCAGTACATATTACTCTGAGCAACACTTGGCACTGGGCTTTTTGTTTTCAAGTATCACAGATATATATGATATATTTATTATAATAAACACTGTTCAGTAAGAGCTGTTGGAGAGCTTGAGACAGACAATTCAGAAGCCGGCTCAACCGGGTCAATGGAACTTGAAGCCACAACTTCCTGCTTACTAAGAGCAGTCATGCTGGGGTAAAGTGAATTGTGGGGGGAGGACCACAAATTTTGCCGACAGACTCTCCATGGATTTTTTCCAGTCAACTGGCCGTTGCAAAATCGAAACTTTTGGAGGCACTGTGCAAGGCAGACAATCTTGGACACTAACAGAAGATATGTAGCTGTGTTTGAGTCCCAGTAAGACTAGCATCTATCTAACTTTTTAAAATTAAAACATCATGGTGCTACTGCCTACTTTAACCCAACCCCTGGGGTATTTTTACTAGAAAGTATCTTGAATCCGCCAAAATCCATCAATTTTGCAATGGAAAAAAATGTTGGTGGCCAGTGAGGCCACCAGAATCCACCAGTTTGGAGGGAGTTAATCTGTTGAGAACCTGAAACCATCAAAGTCCACCAACTGCTCAATATGGAGGTATCCTGCAGCCATCAAAATCCTGCAGTACCGCTAGGCTTACTGTACTGAATCAATCAAAATCCCCCAACTTTTTCATAATGGAGGTATCCTGATTCTGCCAAAATCCTACAAAACAGGGGTGTGGATTAGACACAGAATGACCAGGGGGTTCAAAGTTTTTGAAACGGGTACTCGCACATCCGTGCTGAAATATAGATGGTGTTATTTTGCTCCTGACACTGGGCCTCCGTAAAATCAAATAGTGGGTGGGGGGTTGGAGAACGGTATAATCTTCCAATGGGTGCGGATGCTGTACAAATCGGATGATCCTGCAAACTATTGTACGCTTTTCAGGGTGGCACATGCGTAAAATTCCAAAAAAAGTCAATCTGAAACAGCGGCTCCTAAATCAAGGTCTCTCGTTTTAAGAAAACAAAGGGTAATTTTTTTTTTTTTAAACAAAGGGCACTTGCTAAATAAAAGGCCAATTTCGATCGGCCGGTATTAAAACGCTGGTGAAAAAGGGCACTTGAATGGAAAGGGGCAGTCTATAAAAAATTTAGTGGTGGGGGTACATACACCCCCCCCCCCCCAATCAAGACTACCCATTCACAAAACAAATACTGTGTACAGACGAGTCAAAATAATTTGTTTTCAAACTGTATCAGTTGTTAAATCTGTAACAGCCGGGCATGCCTGTATTTGATCTTAAACTGGGGGGGGGGGGGGGGGCAGAGCACTGTAGTCATTACCAATCCTACAAAACTAGGGGCCCTATCTCAAGTTACATGTAGGCCCTATTCTGCTAAGACTAGCCCCATAAATGTGGCCAATTTACTGGACTACCTCCGTAAATAAAGGCCACACTTAAAACATTTACCCGAAAATGTAAGAACTTTGTCAAGTTTGTATTTTCACATTTATACTTTCTAGTTTATTTATGCTTTAGAAGCACACTCGCCCTCTTTAAAGCGATAGAATATTAATCCCCCCCCCCCTTCAGACTTCTATATTTCATGTAATTTCCAGGTTCATTATAGCGTATAATACATCTGAAAAGGGGGGACTAATTTTACGAATGCATGGTTATGTTCAAGCATGATTCAAGTGTGTGTTTACGTAAGTTGCGCGTGCGCTGATCTTCGCGTGACCTCAGCAGGTCAACTCTACATTCGGCTCAATCATTTGGGATGGACGGGGGATGGTATGCTTTGCATCGCGCAACAGTGCATTATGAACATCATTTTAGGCGTGCTGAATACGCTGCACGGTATCATTAAAAGTTGTCAGTTTTGGTGGACTGTTTTTACATTTGACAAAAAAAGGGATGAAAAGATCCATCAGTTAACAGTCCACCAACACTGACAACTTGTAACCAAAGATCCTATAGCGCCGTGTTAGGCCTATAGGACTTTGCTTGTAACGATACCGAGCAGAGTATTTAGCGCGCCACAATGACGTACATAATTCACTGTTGCGCGACGCAAAGCATACAATTAATCCCCCCTCCATCTCAAATGGTCAAGCCGAATGTAGAGTTGACCTGCTGAGGTCACACGAAAATCAGCGCACGTGAAACATACGTAAACACACACTTGAACATAACCGTGCATTCGTCAGATCGAAGACGCAAGGGTGGCGAGTAAAAACTCAGATTTTCCACCCATGATCCAATTGTCGATAGTTCTAACATATTTCAGAGATATGGATCAAGCTTTCGAACATTTTGGGTGGATTTGTGTTCAGAAAATTGGAATTCCAGACAAAGGAATTTCGTCTATCAGTATCAAGGTGCATGTCCAAAATCCATAGAGTGCTGACCCCCGAAAACAGAGCATGCCAGAAACAGAAGGCTGACGAGCAAGCCTACTGATTCCAGAACTGCTCGGACATGCCAGACAGTTTGTACGGGGACGAACAATTTGCCACACCGAAGAGTCCACACACAAAGATTTTCAATACATTCATTGAAACGAGAACATTCCGAATTTCAGCTTTGCACCTACCAAAAATCAAGCATTTTCAAAATTCAAGCAAAATTCACCGGTTTAAAAGCTCCACATTCCAAGTTCCATGACAATTACTCCGGGTTTGACAGCTCAGAAACACGTGTGCTGCGTGCGAGAACGCCGTTTACAAAGTAGGCCTACAGCGCCCTCTCTCGTTAACAACATTATAACATTCCGAACCCCAAAACGCTGATACCTCAACTGAATAACATTAACAATAAAAGTCCGTGTTTTCATTCGATTCGATTTTTCCTCCTAAGGAATTTTCAGTTTTTGTGTTTTATTTCAATGGATAAAAAAACTATTGTTCTATTTTGGGCGTCTGCCATCCGCTGTATTTTTGAGACACTTTTTAGCTTTGGCAACAAGTTGAAAAGATCCGTTACGGTTATAGGCCGCTATATAGAATGCGATTTGTTTACGAACTAATTACTCGACACCACTGTTAACAATACGTTGGTCGATGCTTATTTTAACAAAAGAAAATTTATGCAGACCCCGATTTACTTCCCTTTCCATAATTTGTGCTCTAGAGTATGTCCCAAAAACATGTCTGTCTGACTGTTTTGAAAATAACTATAAACAATATAAGGTCAATTTTGATTGTTATGTTTGTTTTTGGCCCTTTTTGGGGTCATTTTTTAATCCTTGGCCTCAACGGTTTCCCCTATGAGTTTCATTTAATTTCAGTCGCGCATTAATGGAAGTTGAGCACATCAACATTTCTGTACACGGTGACCAAGTTCTATGCGTTAATCGAGTCAATTCCAGTACTGTGATAAGTAAGCTGTAAAATCCTGCATGTTGAAAAAAAGACTGATGTGGTTTGGAATTTAAATTGCTCTTAAATATTAAACTGATGTCTTGCCATGATTACTGATAGCCAGGCAAATGATTTCAATCCAAACTGCAGCCCTTTCCATAACATGAGGGGTTTTACACAGCTTAAATTGAATAAGGCAAGGAACTTGGCCACAGTGTCCACAAATGTTGTTGTGATCAATTGACAATTGTGTAGTGATGCGTGACGGATATGAAACTCATATATAGGGGTTGATGAGTATCTGCACATTTTCAAAATAATATTGAACTCATGGTTTATAGTTATTTCAAAAATAGTCAGACGGACACTTTTCGGGGACATACTGTAAACATTTACAATAATTTACAGTTACCGTAAATATTTTTTGTTACAAATCCCTTGTACCGAGCATCTAGGACCCAAGGAGTTTGAACTCCAAGACTCCAAAAGAAAAAGGATGGTCGCTGCGCTCGAAAGCAACAATGAAAAGCATTTGGATCCAGGTTGCTCGGCCTGCTAACTACACTAATCTCTACACAATAGAGATCCGCGCTCACTAATCACTCACTCAGTGTTGGATAACACTGTGCGTGGTTAACATCACTGAAACGATCATTTTATGAAGAACAAAATGCTCTACACCTTTAGTATGAAAACTTGTGAAATTAAAATGTCCGAAGCGACATGATATAAACTGATCTGAAAGCAAATCTTATTTCTCTTAATTACAGGGACAGATAGCGCTTTCAACCGGGCCGCGGCACCGATAACTTGAATTCATAACTCACATCTAACAACTGCGCAGTTGTTAAAACCTATATTGTCGTTAAATTTTTTTTTTTTTCAAAAAAAGAGCAACGACGATTATATGCAGCATATAGGGGGGTTGTTGGTTACCAACTATAAAGGCGGCGGCAATCATGCTTGCATTCACGCTGTGATGAGTGTCGTGAGGAACAAGTTGACTTTTTCCCTGAAATATTGATGGCGATTTTGTCTGGGTTTTTTTGCAACTTTTCGTTCATTCATGTGAGAAAACTTCATGTTCCATTGTATTCAATGGGTACCGTATTCAATTCATCAGTTCGCAGGGCAGTAATGATCAGTGGAGGACAGTTGAATTTTTGTGATCTTTTTTATTAACGTACTACTTTGGAATAAAGTATGCAAAATTACGTGAAATTTTCACAGTTACTTCTTCCATAACATATGTACTTTATCCCTAAGTTCTTTGTATGAAGTGGGGCGAGCCACATGTTTCATTAAAATATATTTTATATCTTAATTCGGTCACTTTCTGTCAGTGACTCGCCCGATAAATTGGGACTAAAAAACTTTAACACGTATAGTCGACGTGAAACCAATGAGTTTTACTGGGGAGTTAGTTTATAAATAAACTACGTCCTTTTTCAACCTATTATCAGACAGCTCATTTATTATTTAAAAAGCCATTATTTTGGACTCCTATGAAAAATGGCCATTGGTAGTTTAGAACCAGCTATTGCCATGCCTCTCTCCGTCTATTAATGAAGCCAGTCTGCTTCTCTCTTCAAACCAAAGGTGCCCCGTGTACACAGCTATAGTCTTTACATTTTGGATATTGAATTCTTGATTGAACGCCGATCTTGTTCAAGTATAGGCCTAGACCAAACTTAAATGTAGACCCTTCCTGATCAAAGTAGGCCCACAAGATGTTCCCTTGCAAATCGGTGATGCGATTCGTAATATCAGCAATAGTCCCTGCACTAGAACACACAGCGTGATTAGCCTACTTATGCACCAATTTAACCTCGGGAGCCCGGCAGAAAGGCATTATTTAATGAGCGTTCTGACGCGAAAATCTCTTTCAAGAAAACTACATGAAAGGCTTCAATGTTCCCCACGCGTATTATGAATCAAAATGTTCTCCCACGTGTAACAAAAATCGCACATATTTTAAATGTGTCACGTCTGAATCGTACCTTTTGGAGCAACTTGTGTAAATTTCCGACGTAAATGTTTAAATTTCATGAAAATAAAGGCAGTTTTCTGGATATGCCCTTTTGCTGGTACATTCTGGTGATTATGCGACCGCGCATAAGGGCGTACGGGCACATTCCCTTCTGCCATTCACACGACTTTATCAGTTTCTTCTGAAAGAAAGCCCCCCCCCGTGCCCCCCCCCCCCCCCCCCCCCAGCATAATCAACTAGGCAGAATCAGAAAGTCAAAGGTGTATGGTCAAAGATTTCTAAAAAAAAAAAAATCCTGACCCCATTTCGGACAACTATAGCTCTCCGATTTGTCCAATATATAATACAGAGTAACTAGACAATCTAGTGGTGAAATATAATATATATTTACTAGTTTTTATTTATGAAAGTAGTTCACAGGGAACACGCGTTTCCCAGGAAACTTTCCAGGCGTCGCTGGGTGATTCTCAATAAGGGGAACGAACCTGTGTCAACAGGAACGGAGTGCCCATGCTGCTGTGAGGGGATCGCCACTCCTCCTCCACAGCAATATACGTAGGAAATATAATGTTGTGACACACCCACCCCACCCCAACCCCCACATTTCCATTCTTATTTATGCCAGTCCCATTGAATAAAACTTAAACGTCATCACAAATTTGCAGTCAATCGTCGCACATTATTTGTGACCATGAATTTCTTAACTAATGTTAGGTAGGATTTGAGGATTTGCATGGTGGAGATACTAAATAATGAAAGTTTTGCGGAAACACCATGTGCGAATAATTTCCCAACTAAGAGAATGGTTCTGAAAAGAACCAGAGGTATAAACTCGACGTTCCACTCAGTATGCTCTGACCGTCTTCAGGTGAGTCTCCTGAAGACGGTCAGAGCATACTGACCGGAACGTCGAGTTTATACCTCTGGTTCTTTTCAGAACCATTCTCTTAGTTGGGAAATTATTCGCACATGGTGTTTCCGCAAAACTTTCATTATAAACTAATGTTAAAGTTTGATAGACCAAGTTTACGGTATCACAACCGAATAACGTGCAATAAAATGCTTCCACAATAACACAACTCATATTTTCAAAACCGTTGATGTAATATCACGTACCTGCTGTTATGGATAGGCCTACTGGAAGAGAAAATCCCATCCAAAATAACAGAATGAAGATTGAAGTTACTGAAGACATTCTCCTTTTTTAATCATCCTTAGTTTGCTTTCACTCGTCCCTCTAGCCCACATTGTCAAAACTCAACTTTTTACAACAATTTTGTGCTCGTTGGAAGCTGTTATGTTGAGCCTGCTATTCCCACTCTGGTTTTCTGCACTCAGTCCACAAGTTAGCCAGTTATTGTTCCCACCGCTCAAAAATCCATATTGACACAAGGTTTACCATTGAAACATCTGGGTGTGGTGCATTCTCGGTGAAAGGGCCGTTACGTAAAAGTTATTGTGCTTGCATTGTGTGGGTGTTTGAAGACAGGCTTAAGGGCCCCTCAGTGAAGGGCAGTGATGAGCAATGAGGAAGACCGATCACCGGTTGAGCTCAACAACCCACCATCGCTTGTTTTCATAACGGTTATAACGAAATTACGATGGTTTGATGATTTCCGCAACATTTTATGTTCCGAAATTTGTCACTTACTGAGCCAATGTTGCAAGAATACAATTTGAGGGGGAAAAATATGCGAAGAGTTACTTCTTTAAAAGTCATAAACACAATTTCCTCTTCAACAACTTTATGTGGGATTCTACTGTTTGTCTTTTTTTCTTCTCCTTTTCTCATATATGTTTCGGACCATGGCCTTCCTCCACCCTCACCTCCCAATCAAAACACAAAGGTTTGGTCTTTGCCAAAATTGCGCGTTGGACGCATTATAGATGTCACAACGTATCTAAAGCCACCGGAAGGTCTATCGGTACTATAGGTATTATTGTGACAGTATCTTTCACCACTCGAAAGGAAATTTCATGTGACGCAACTTTCAGCCTGACCAACACTCATAAAAGAGAATAAAGGTACTCATTTAACAGATGAGAGTTATCATGTATCTGCCTGACCGCCTTTGATATCGAACTCCTTTAAAGTTAATAGTGAAGAGGTACTGGTGTAATAACCCTTCTTACGCAATAGTGCAACGCGGTACTCTGGTAACTTGCACAAGTGTCTCACTCATTTTCTTCTCTTCGGGCTATGGATGTAGCATCCATCCCCGTGCGTATAAATGTGTCATGCATTGTACTTTTGGCTATGTCGTGGTAAGGGCTTCCAACATCAATTACTAATTTCAAGACGTAGCGGTTAAGTGCCATAAACCTTTAATGACTGCTGGTTAACAAAACACCAACAGCAACAGCAAAAAGAAGAAGCAAATTAACCAACAAACACAAACATTTAACATCAAAACTGCACCGCCATCACTGTATCCCGGAATACAAAACCTCTTCAGGACGTCTGTCTGATTAGGCTATCAGCTTCGGTCCTTGTTTTTAAAAGATAATAGCACCTAAAAAGCTGCCACGTACCGCTGCAATGCTGTCACACATTTACCAACTACATGTATAGGGGTGTATACCTTGCCAAAAATCACAATAAACATTATTCCCCTCATTTGATACCGACCAAAACCCCCAGGCTGATGACCTGAATATCAAAATAATTTTAAGTCGGATCTAGCATTCAGAAAACGGAGGGGGTGATATAAAGCTGGAGGGGTTATATGAAGGTGGAGGGGTGATATGAATGATATGAAGGCACGCCTTGCTGAGAGGTCCGGGGCTTTCCCCCTGAAAAAAATTGAAATGTACGATGCTTTCTCCTGAATTCTAAGGCAATTTGATAAACAAATTTGGAACTTTAGCATTATATTTATAATTTTTGGCCCATTTTACTAATTTCATAGCATTAGTCAGCAGCTGAAGGAACGCTGGGTGCCCCCCCCCCCCCCATCCGCTACTGCACATGTCTAGACTTTTGTCTCATAGTAGGGCCATCTGAAAACAGTTCGGAATTCTGATCCGTGAGATTGAGATTCGGTTTCCATCTTGGAAAAGTAAACAAAATGCTGGTCGCACCGTTACTTTTCAGAAAGGTAAAATCGAAAGATACACTTCCAAAAACGTAATCACTAAGACTTAGTTAAAGGCAGGACAGTTCCAACTAGGGGTAAATGTATGGTTGTTCTCGTGGGCGTTCCAAGGGGGCTTGAACAAAGCTACACAAAACATAAAAAAAATACACCGCTGTGGGCCGTCCACTGTTTGTGTTCGATCTGTTGCTCGGCACGCCAAGCCAAACATTCAAACGACCCGCCAGAATTGTGCAGTCCCATCGATGCAATGTGTTTTAGGATGAGTTTTTGATCATCTCGAATTCCGCGACGAACAGCCTCAATCCCTAGGTATTGATCCAACCTGCAAAATAAGACCTAATCTCTGCAGTGTCGATCGAATACACAGCAGATGTATACCTAGCCTTTCACCAAGGCCATCGTGGCTTAACTTGCCCGCATTCAAAGCGGCGAAAAAGCGGAGCGACCGGAGATGGAGACCACACATCAGAGTGGCGAAGCGGTATACGAGTCGCCCGGCTTTGCCGGGCCACTCGTACCGTGCGTGCTGACTTAATCTTTGCTCCAGTCGCCTCGGGGTTTCGCAACTCCGCCGCTCTAAGCCACGATGGCCTGGGCGAAAGGCTAATGTATACCATGAACGGATGTGTTCTTTTTCCTCCATGGTTCAATGGAGTAATTAGGGTATGCGTGCATGCACGAATTAGCATACCACAACTGTTTGCTCCATTCAGTGGCGTAACGAAGGATTAAACTTCTGGGGCAATAGAGGGGGGTGGCGGGGAACTGAAGGCAATGATAAATATTTATCATTTATGATAAAGTCATCTACTGGTGTATGACCTTCAAGGTGGTTTTTTTTTTAATTCTTGGTAAAATTCTATGTCCTGGGGGAAAATGCGGTTCATTTTGAATATGCGAGTCGCAAAAAAAGAAAAGATGAATATTTGGGGGAAAGGTTGCAATGTAAGAAATATTTTCGGGATGTCTTAAAGAATCTGTATGGGCTCTAAGTTGTTGATTAAATAGTTTAATTCTATAAACGATGTGAAATTCTGAATAAATATAATTCAATTAAAAAAAAAAATCAACTCGTTGCATGACAAAAGTGCGATGTCTTCGGAATTTACCCCAACCCTCAAGGGTTCATTTTGAACTAACATGCAGAATCTTATTGAATTGAGCATTGATTTGGATTGAAAAAGCTATATCCCCGTAAACAAAAAAAAACATACCATACATACCGAGAACCTGTGAAATGTCCATTACAACAAATGCAATCTTTTGGAATCACAAAACCTCACGACTGTGAAAGTCCTTGCAACGCCATCAAAGTCCAACAAACAGATAATTAACGTGAAAAGGACGGCTTGCACCATGCCAGCCGAGAATTTTTGGAGAAAAAAAAATATAATTCGCATTGTGGAGAATCAAATGCAGGCAATACCTCTTGACCTCATTTCGCCTTTCAAGGATCGAAGATATCGTCGAGATGAAGGATGGTTTTGTAGGACAGTAGGCTAGTTGTATTTTTTTTTTCAAGTGGCGCCCTTGAGGGAATCTTAAGATTTGTTTTTGTTATTCTGAACGACCGCTTGGAAGGGTATGGACACTGACCATCTGTCTTTTAAAAACTGGTGGGGGGGGGGTAGTACCGGTCAGTTATAGACTTATAGATAATATCTCCTTGGATTATGGTACTGTAGGGAGAGTATACGCTTGTCGACATGTTTCAACAAAATTGACCAACAACAAATAGGAGCATATCGATTTCTTTTACACAACCCACTTCGAAGAATATGTATTTGTTACATTAACTTCGTAATAATAATATGACAAGTGTCTCTGAGGTTCTACAGGTTTTGAACAGTTGTTGAAATGTTGGTAAAAGCTGGGGGGAATACTAACAATTAAGCGTGTTTTATAACTAGATGCCCCTTGATGTATTATGCGTAACATGGGCGGCGAACCCGGCCTATCGGGGACATTGCATGTCCATTTGGAGAGAGGGACGCAAAGGGCAATGTCCTCCAAATAATTTATCACAATCCGTATATATTTCAACCCAGGGCACATAAATGTGCACTGTAGTTAAATTGGTGTGATAGCCATGATTCTGCCATTATGTTTTCACGTAAATGATACACTGTATTATTACGCGGAGTGAGCGACGAACGCCCATAATGATGCACATGACGTGCATACAAGTTTGAACAGCGCTCCTGTAGTCAAATGACGACCAACTTAATTGTGCATTCATCTGAAAGTATACTAAAGGGAACCACATAGCAACCGATGAAAAACTCGCCAGCGATACTAGGTGAAGATGTTTTTTTCGGCTTACGTAACATCGCCCACGCATTTTGGCCCACTCTGCTGCTGAGTGCTGTGCCATTTGTGCACTGAAGAAAAACATGTCCACAAGTCATCATCCTTTCTAAATAATACGAAGTTGTGACGTCAGGGCGAGTTTTCAGCGCTGCGAATTCGCAAAAGTTGAGCACATTTCAACTCCGGCGAAATTCGCAGCGAATGCTTCGTGACGTCAAATTCGCATTGCATTTGCATGGAGTATGAAGTGGCCTTAAAGGGATTATTAAAAAAGAAATGATAAGTATGCGAACGCGGGAGTTGTTTGCAATGTTAGACAATGTCCACTAAAAACATCACTTCATCAGTCAGGTTGGGATTCAGGTTGGCGTAGCGCGGCAGTACTTTCCCCGCCTTCCACCGCTGTGACCCGGGTTCGAATCCCGCTTGGGCCAATATGTGGATTGGTTTTTCAGTTAGTCCGTGAGTTTTTCCCGGAATATTCTTCTGGGCTTTTCCTCCCACCTCTAAAACTGTAATCTCTTCTTATTGTTTCCTCGCTATGTTTCTTCAGGCTTTCGGGCTACAGTGCCTAGGGTACTTTTGAGGAATCCTTGGTTTCGTTAAAGAAACAAAATAAAGAAATAAAATAAAACAAATATTTCGCCAGTTTATTTTGCATGCAGCAAGGCCATCACTTATGCATGTATATCTCATTTGTGATGCACATTGTCGATGAGTTCTCCCGGGGATGATCCATACAAAATGTGGAGATATCTACAATTCTTTCCGGGCCACGTACGCCCCCCGTAGTCGAGTCTTGTTCACATACGGTCCTTTATACAGATCCTGGAGGACATACGAATTGAATTTAGTGAAAGACCCTACTAATACTACATTGTCATTTGAAAAGCCATTGAAGTCTTTTTGTTGTCAATTCAGTACTATTCTTGAAGTGACGATGTAATCTCTGAGTATTTCAAACGCAGTTATTTGGGCCTGAATGAGTTTTATTTAACATTCTCCATTCATGCGTTAGCTTCTACAGAACAGCGGATTTGCGTTGTTCTGAATCGTGAGACTTAGCGGGTGCATACTCTTACTTGTAGCTGCCTGGTCTATTTGGTAGGTGTGTATTCGACTGGTCTTCATTGAAAAGCTTTTTGTAATATGGAAGTCATTACCCTCAAAGAGCCAGATTTTGTTGAAGAGGGAGGGTTCTTGCAGCAGGAGGTGGGGAAATAGCCCCCCACCCAGCTTTTGGCACCAATCTGGTGTCAACACGTCCGCAAGACAGCAGTCTACAAACTCCTACAGGCTCGGTATACAAAAAAATATATCATGTATCAATAAAAAAAAACATATTACGCGCCCATGATGTCGGAAAATGTATAGGCCCTACTGTGGGGGATTTCGCCCCTGGCCCGCTATGGATAAAATTTGTGTCAACATTGTTTCATAGTTGGCTGCTCTAGATATTACCATTATTATTTGCTACAGTTTGATACATCTACTTTCTTTCTTTTTTACAAAAAAATCATATATCACAAATAGTGTAGCGACGAGGGAGGGTGTTCCCATTACCCCAAAGTGTGATGAAGAACTAAAAGAGGCCCCATGCCAATATGTATTATTTAATGTTATTAAAATAGTAGAATTTACCCTAGGGGTGTAAAATACCTTCATGCGTCAAAATGATTATCACGGACAGCGCCCACAAGCGTCGAATGATGTCCATCCCTCTCCACCATTTTCAATGTTCTACTCCTTTGCGGAAAATGTCGGGAAAATAAGTGCGAGTCGCGACCCGCGATCCCTCCCCAAAAGAAATTCTCGCTATTACAGGATAATCACCAACTTTGTTATTTGATTGTCAACGCATATAAGGGAAGAGCCTATAGACCTACTTTCCGATTCTGACTGGCGAATAAAAAACGTTTTGAAGAGAAACGCAAGAGAAGTTCCCGTTGATATAAAAGTGTAAAAAGTAGGCCTTCTAATCACTTTTAAGCTTGACATGAGCTTCAATTCTACTTGTCACTTGGTGGTCGGTCGTTGATCCCCTCGATATTCACCACAATAAGCCCCCTAAGTTTCTCATAAAATATAACTTTTTATTTTCAAGAAAAGCTAACAAAATCAATTAAATACTTAACACTAATTGTTTGTGACAATTCGGAGACATGTTTATGAAAAGTCGATAAATGGAGGCAAAATATGCGCAGTAATGCACGTGGTATCACAAATCGCTATAAATCTAGCTATAAATCTAAAGTATGCCGGTTCCATGTGCCTTGACCGTCGCAGTTTTGGGCGTCGCATTGTTAATCTCTGGCAGGGATCATTTTGATAGATTTCATGCAAGACTTTTATGCAAGACGGCCAGAGCTTATCGTGCACTCGCACTTGTTGACATGCCCGTCTTTTCTCGCAAACAGTGGTGACAATTTTTGCTGACAACAGCACATCCGCAAAAATCACACCATTACCTAACGGAGCGTGGTGATATGAATGTTTGCCAAAGCGCTCAGTGTCGTAAGCCATTTTGAAAAGCGACTTTGCCTTTCACTAAAGTGGGTGTGTCCACATTTTATGCAACCGCGACAATTTGCTCGAAGGATTTGCACTATTGCTTTAGTACACGAAAGACATACACGGCGGTACCTGTGGTCCGTGTGTTTGGTATCGGCGATAATCTTGGCGGTTGAAAAGGGGCATTAGGTCTGTCTAATCATGTGTATAAATAATGTGAGAATATGAGTTTGCTGTTTCATCGTAGGCGTTATGAAACTTACTGCCAGCACATCTCAACATTGGACTGATTCTATAGGGCCTATGGATGCTAAGTTATAATTATTAACCCGAAAAACATCAAACTGTGTCAAACATGGTAGAAATTCAACCTAATGTTCAGCACCGTATCAACCAATTAAACAACGGGACAAAAATGAACCAACTTAACCAATGAATTGGTTAACCATCCATAACATCAATCAAACCATTCTACACGTGTTTAATAACTATATTGAACTAACTAATAAATCTACCTGTTATTACTAATCAACACAAAAAATGCCAGATTAATAATACAGGAAACCAAAGATTTTACGCGTATGCCCGATACCGCACATATAAATGTTCAAAATTAATTGCTCGTCGTAATTCTCTAAATTTAAGCTAGGAGTTTCACATAATTGAGTAAGAGTCAACCGGCCTATGCATACCAGTGTTGTAGGTCTCGAGACCGGTCTCGGTCTCGAGACCACTTTTTGCCGGTCTCGGTCTCGGTCTCGGGAGCTGTGGTCTCGGTCTTGGTCTCGGTCCCCTTTGGTCTCGATATTTTGGCTGGTCTCGAGTCGAGACCAGCCAAAAAGTGATGGGGGGGGGGGCGAATTCCGCCCCGGCCCTTTTAGGGTTAAGTAAAGAATCAGTTTAGGGCAAATGTGACTGCAGTGTGATGCTAATGGACATGTCTCTCTTCACTTTCTAGTGAGTGAGGCATAGTCCAATAACCATTGCTCCTCTTCTTATTTCTCGTTTTTATTGTGGGATGATCCGTTGAAACAAGCACTTTATAGCCATCCTCATTGATTCCGAATACAACTGAGATGATAATAATTTTGTTAGCCCCATAAATGTGGCCAATTTACTTGGTACTTGGTGGTTATCCTCTTCAGAACTCCCCGAGGAAGTATAACTAAGAGGCTTGGAGAGTGGCATAATTAACTAAATCACTGATTTAAATTGATTGTGGTTTGGGGCATTGATGACATTGGGGCATTTCATGTTGAAATTTACTGGACTACCTCCGTAAACATAGGCCACACTTCCACCATGTACAAAAACATGTCGAACTTTGTCAAGTTTTGATTTTCACATTTAGGCTTAGTTTGTAGGGTTTTGCATGAGAAGAATACTCACTTTCTTTTTAGGCTAATCAGAAAGTGCTGCCTTTTCCGGATGTCTAATTTTCATGAAATTTCATGTTGAAATTTTGATACGCAAACGTGTGCAAACGAATCTGGAAATTTCACGAAACATAGACATCTGAAAAAGGCAGCACTTTCTGATTGGCCTATAAAGAGGGTGAGTATGCTTCTTAAGCAAAAAAAAACCCTACAAATTAAGCCTAAATGTAAAAAATAAAAATTTGACAATGTTCGACATGTTTTTGTACATGTGGATGTGTGGCCTATGTTTACGGAGGTAGTCCAGTAAATTGGCCACATTTATGGGGCTATAATTTTCTTAGCCCCATAAATGTGGCCTATTTACTGGACTGCCTCCGTAAACATAGGCCACACATCCACATGTACAAAAATCGTGTCGACGGAGCCAAATTTTGATTTTCACATTTAGGCTTAGTTTGTAGGGTTTTTTTGCTTTAGAAGCATACTCACCCTCTTTATAGGCTAATCAGAAAGTGCTGCTTTTTCAGATGTATATTTTTCGTGAAATTTCCAGATTCATTTTTACACGTTTGCGTATCAAAATTTCAACATGAAATTTCACAAAAATTAGACATCTGAAAAAGGCAGCACTTTCTGATTAGCCTGTAAAGAGGGTGAGTATGCTTCTAAAGCAAAAAAAACCTACAAACTAAGCCTAAATGTGAAAATCAAAATTTGGCTCCGTCGACACGATTTTTGTACATGTGGATGTGTGGCCTATGTTTACGGAGGCAGTCCAGTAAATAGGCCACATTTATGGGGCTATAATTTTCTATGCTGTAAAATTGTATACTCTTGTGTATATTCAGTAAAAATGCCATGCAAACCAGAGATCTAACAGATTAAAAAGGCAGTTGTTCACCTATTCCAATGGTATGGGAGTTACACTGCAGTTAATTAGCAGGACAAGGACGTGCGAAGTTTTAGCGATAATTTTCTCCTACTATTTATGATGGGCTACTGCTATCCCATTCACTATCTCAGAGAAAACCGAATTCGGAATAGAAATATTATGGGAAAAGATTTGAGAGAAATACAACACATGGGTGTTTTGTATATGCGTTACCGGTACTTCGTGGCGTAAACTGCACCCAATTGAAATATACTGGTGCAAATTGACAATTAACAAAGGAGGCCAACGAGTTTGGTAAATTGAAAGTGTATGATATTTCCAGCGACGTTTTACATGTATTAGGAAAACTTTCACACATTCGCATCAAAGTTATAGAGCAATGGTGCAACTGAGGGTCAATTTGCAGGGGAATGTTGCATCCTGACGCCGTTGAGTTGTGTACAAAGTCTATATGAAGAGTCAAGAACATTTTCTAAGTATTTCCTGATGTTTCTCAGTCTCAGATCCATGTGTTTTCAAAAATTTTGCAATTACTGACCTTAATTGAGATGACATATGAAGAAAAAAGTGGCGTCAGGTTGCAACATTCTTTCCGTTAACTCTTTCCCGATTGTTCCCCTCCTGTATCAAAATGTCGAAAACCACTGTGACCTTACCTTGAGAGACTGTAGAATGGAGCACTGTCAGTAGAATGCACACTTTATAAAAGATCCCCATTGGGTTAACTTGCACTTGGAATCCCGGGAACAGTAATGGGGAGTTGCCGCTGCCGTCCTGATGTGTAACATGTGGTCTTTTTATTTCGCGTTATTCCCGAGAAACTTGTCAGACAAAATTATACTAGCGTGTGCGGCAGGTCACTTTCTGTGTGTCTTGTGCGTCGAAGGAGGTGGCATCCGGCGTTTTTATCACTTGTTGAACAGTTACACAATAATTAAGAACCCGAGTCAACGGAGTGCACACAAGCCCCTCGGTAAACTGGGCGACGCCTTGCTCCACAAACACTCACTGGCAAGCTTTTACATTACGAAATGTGAACGGGACAACATACACGCATGCACGCCCATGTACAATGAGCATGTGCTCAGTCCGCATGACCGGTGGATATTCTTTTGAAATGGGCAAAGACCTAGGCCAAGAAAAAAATAGCTTTGAGAATCGGAGGTTGGCTAATTGGGTTCCATAATACGGGGAGGCATTAAAACGGCAAGCCAATTATGAACCTATTGAACAACCGTCCCGTCCTCGCATAGCTAGCTTTGCGTTCCCGGAATTCTATAAATTAGTCTGAGATGGGGGGGGGGGGGGGGTGTGAAGTAACAATAGTGTGTAAAGGCTATAGGGAAACTAGGGGGGGGGGCAAATCGTTCTCAAAATCGTTCACGATAAATCGTTCACGAAATACGCGCATCGGTATCGAAGTGAGCACTGCCATGCAACCATCCCATGTTCGCTTGATGCGCCAACAGCGTGTGCGTTCGAGCCGGGAAAAAAAACAACATTTCCCCGCATTTTGGCACTTTTATCATACCAGAGAATTGGTTGGAACGGTCCCCTTTTTATGCGAAAATATATTATTTGAACTTTCGGAATGTTCGAAGAGTAGGCCTATACCGGCAGGCACATTAACCATCCTGGCTTGCTGGGGACCAGGGATGGCTGATTTTACATGGAGCAATATAAACGATCAATGACGCAAAGGGCGAAGGAGCATGTGGCTAAGGACCTATAACATAAATTTTACTTGGGCTCATATTTCATGCAACTTTCTACTCCTTTATTTATTTTATTTATTTATTTATTTATTGTCGGGCAAACAAGATATAAACATTAAAAACAAACAGACCCGAGGATTTCCCAAAAGCGAGACAAATCACTATTTAAAGGGATCGCCGCAACAGGTAAAATACAAACATTAAACAAATATACTCACATATACATATTAGACCAAAAAAACATTGACATAGGACAAGTTTAAAACAACATCCAGTCATTAAACGTATTAAAAAAAAACATATTTTAAAAATATATATATATAAATTCATGTATTACTGTTCGTTTTGTATATAATATAAAGTTCTTTTTAAACGTATGAAAATTATTTGACATCCCTTTTCGGTTATTTGATTGGAAAGCGTAGTTTTTAAACATTTAAAATTGTCATTGCTTTTCTTGACAAATGAGGGCGCTGTTGCTGTGATTTTCAGGAAGACACTTTTAAGTTTGGTGGTTTTCTGTTAAAATTGTGAACCCAAAAATTGCTCATTGAATACATATGTAGAAAAAACTTTGCTCATTGTCCTAATGTCATGTACTGAAACAACACCGAATCAGCAAAGAAAGGAAAATTTACGACAGCAAAATATTCAAAATTGTGGCAAATGTTGATGCTGAAAAAGCTGTAACATTGAGTTTTCTGCCTGAATTTTATCGCACTTTTGCTCATGAACATGCACATTTTAATAAGCATAAAAACCAAAAAGGCACCAAAAATGCCCTTAAAATTGGCAAAATGAAAATATACCCTCTATGAATGTTATCAGTCCTGTAGAGAGATGCACGACATGACCTCACTGAGGTCAAATCGCGCATAAGTTTACTGTGGGTCTGTGGGGAAACGGCTGTACATACCCGGCCCTCTATTGAAAATAAGGTGAATGGGACACAAAAGTGCATTTCCAAGGATTGGATTAAAAATCACATTACACGAACCCTTTAAAAAAGAGGTATAGGTTTGAACTATGGGTCAATTACAGCTCTTGAACATTTGATAAAACTTCTGACAGTTGTTAAGTGGACCCATAGGCTTTATCCACGAGTCTGCGCCATATCGAATTGAAAGCGAAGAAAAATCATCATTTTTGGAACTTGCGAGAAGAAATGGAAACAATGCAATACAAATTCATCACAAATTAATACCAGTCTGTTCCAGGCTGATGAATAATTTAAAATTTGTGATAAACCCTAATGTTTTAAGCCACATTTAAAAAAAAAATTAAAGTGAGACTTGGAATGCGCTCCAATCATCAAATGTTCTGGCAGCATCCCATTAACAAAATAGACTCAGGGACCACAATCGAAAATGGCTTCTACCTCGTGAATAAGGTCTATTGCGAATTTGTCGGAGTGAGTCTTTCGACTCAGCCCTCCGTAACCCCGTTACATTCACCCCCCCCCCCCCCCAATCGGCTCCATCGACCGCATGCTGGGAATCCTATGCATGCAGCTCAAATAGATACTTTTATTGGCCCTGTTTTTCCACAATTTCCTTAGTTTGGGGGCTACTTTCGTAGCAGTTTTGGTATTAAGCCTACCATAAGTACTTCAGAACTGATTTCGGGGGAAATAATTTTGCTCATCGGATGCCTATTGCTCTTTTATTGAATTCTGTAACTGCAGAATTTTCCCCGATTTCAGGATGTTTTGTAAGGATTTTTCCTGATAGGTTTTTTTTAAATCCCTTTTGAAATCTGCAATTCCTGAGGTTTGACCGTAAGGTGTTTATACCTATAACAGTTTATGTAAAACAAATAAATGGGTATTTAAAGGGGTGCCTTCAGGCAAATTACTTTGCTCTGGGGGCCCTCAGCGACCCCTAAACCCTCTGCTGATATTTTGTGGATTTTTTACCCCCCCCCCCTCCCCTCCCATATCTTTCCTGTAAAATGCCCCAGTAAATTGAAGCGGACCTTTTACACGCAACTGGGGTACATTAACTCCGTCTCTGTGAGTATAGTTTCTGTAGCAGCGGTTCCAAACATGTGGGTAGAAATGCTGCATCACCCCCACACGCTCCCGCCGCGCCGCACACGTGCGCCCAGGAGAGGTTTGGATGCATGGCAAGTTAAAATGCTAATAAAGTTTTTTCGACTTTTTTTTTCGAAACACCATTTGACTCTACCTTTTTTTTTTATAGTTTAAATAGCTATATCTCCTACAGACACAAACAAGCACAGACAGACGCCGCAATTTTTCTCCTCATTTTTAAAAATTTAATCCTACAATCTACAAGAGAAATTTATCAACTCGATTCCGTCCAGGTTATTTTTTTAGATACATATTATACACTGTTTTGATAGAGTAAGCAATTGTTAAATGTATATTACAATTACAAGTATAACAAATCATTTTCATGATTGACACTGAAAACGTTCTGCAGTCCAAATGGTGTTTTTGCGACATTACGATGCAAAGCTGGAAAAAAAACAATAGAATTATAAACTACTGAAAGGTTCATTCTACAAATTACGATTTCTTTGCCATATAAAAACCAAAATTGGTAAGAAACACCTTTTTTTAGTTATACATGTAAAAAGAACGTTTGGATTTGGGATAGTCGGTGCATCAATTGAGTACACACTGAAATCCTGGCACCTGACCGATATTTCATTTTTGAGGAAATCTTGTTCGTTCTATTTTTGCAGCAAAAAGATTGATTTCCAGTTGCATCTGAATGGAGTAGATGCCAGGGTGTATAAGCAACTGCATTTAAATCCTTCGATTACAAAGAGGGACTTGAATCATCCGGACCCACACACGATCATTTATAGAACAAGTTCTCGCCTCCGGAACTAAATGGAAACAATTGCAAATTGAAAAAAATATTTCCAAAAAAATTGATGAACATGATCTCCTCTCTTTAAAACAAACTTCCAGAAACATGAGCAAGGCTCAATTTGTTTCAAACAGCATTATTTACAATAATTGTTAAATATAACCAAGTATATGCATTACCTTTTCAAATAAAAACGCCCAGTGCTTTAACATTTGTATGACAATCGGGGTAAAAAAAATTTTGTTTTGTTTCTTCAATAAGTTAAATGAATTTTATCAATATTCCTCAAAAATGCCTAATCCCATTAAAGCCCACTACAACTGAAAGGAGATTATTTGATTAAAACTAATAATTTATCCATTTTCATTTCAATTTTCAAACCATACAATCGGTAAATTCTAGTCATGAATATTTCTGGTATGCTCACTCACACTAACCTCAATTGCTAATATTTCTCCACTTGGGTGCTCACTCTAATGATTTTAAATTTACAGTCACAGCAAAGCAAAAACAAAAGATTAGTTTCACAGATACATTTTAACTTTTTAGCATCCCCCCCCCCAAAAAAAATAATTTCAACTACTCATGATTCACTCAGCATGTCAGTTGTGGAAGCTTAACAACATGCAACTGTGTTGTGCTTAAAATATCTCTTTTAAAAATGATTGTGCATACCCTATAAATTTGCAGAAATGAAGTTTTTACGACTATTATACACTTTTGCAAAAAAAAGAATCCTTACTACAAAAAAAACATCTAAATAATTATCTAAAAATAGCTAATATATATATGATTACATGCATAAAATCGAGTTTTAGTCCAAACCAAAAAGACTGTCGCAAGTCGAATTCAGAACACAAACTGGCTTTAGTCACTTTTATGTTGTTCAACCAAGAAAAAAAAACTATAAGTATCATCTAAAAGATTACACATAGCCATGGTATCAAACAATATTCACAAAAGTTAAATTCCTGACTGTTGCTAAACCTTAGGCAATATTATTCTGCAAATACTGCTGGAACTAGACCCAAACAACAAAAGAAATGTAGCAAGTGCATTAGCATGTTCTTACTGACAGAGTATCCAAAGACACAAAATAATTACAAATTGAATCTGATCCAAATTTGATTCGGGTAACAACCATTATTAACCCTAACAGAACTCAATCCATCAAACCCCAACGGCATGTTTTGTTAGAATCTGTCAGGATGGATACAGTTACCCCTAAAACTGACAGTCTTTTACACTGGGTTGGCACACCTCCAGTATCAAAGTCAGAAATATGTGTGTGCAGTTTCCCACATGGTGCAGGAATTTTCCAGGATGGGTATGGTTCCGAGTAAATCAGGGAGTTAGGGTTAAAGTTGGTCTACATACATTCATTGTACATCTCTCAATTACTGGTTTTATAGATAAATATCATTTCAAATTTATTTGTCATCGATACAAAGTCTAGCAAAATGTACCTACAAAGATGCCAATGCCAACTGCCAAGGCATTAACCATCCTTGTCTTTAACGTACAGTGTGCATGTTTAGTATTTGCTATGGACATTTGCATACTACAGACATTTGCATGCTGTAGACATATGCAGACCATACACTTTGGTTGCTCCAAAATACTGTTCAAGGTTTACGGACGAATTCAGTTCTTGACCTTTTTTGCACACTCAGGATTTCACTTTCACTGTTGCAACAGGCGCTCTCTTATTATCTGTTTGAATGACCCAAAAAAAGACAAAGATATCAACAGGTGGACTAAGTAAAACCTGTTCTAACTTCTACAGCCTAAAAAGAGGAGTACACATTCTGCATTTATAGTTTTCTGAAACACAATATCCCGTTTGGGTTGGCTTCTTGACCTAAATCTGGGCAATGCAAATTTTTGGCCCAACAATCGATGAAAATGGGTTTAACATTTTGTTAACTTCAAACCACTATGTTATTGTGTGCCAGACCTTCTGCAAATTTTTATTTCCGGCCTATTAGTATTTTAGAGCCATTCCAATTTGTTTAATTTGATATGCCAGATGGCGATTCAATTTATTAGTTACTACCGTACATCAAGTACAAATCCACAAACAATCAAAAGGGGCTCTCATTAAATACAACAGGTTCAATTCCTCATAACTGTGTTGGTTCTGCTGCGTAAAACATTTTGAATAGTGAACTCCAATTGGTCCCTTCCATATCTTATTTGCCTAAATTGCACAACACAACGTTCTACAGCACATGGCCCAATTTTATGGCTCTGCTAACCACAGAAATGCATGCTTACAATCACCATTTTGTGCTAAACGCAATAGCAGAAAAATTCAAGCACAGAATCCTTAGTTACGACATGTACGCATGCACGGACGCCAAAATTCCTTGCTAACCCGTGAAAAACGCTTACCGTGAGCACAGGATTTTCTGCTACAGTAAGCAGGGATTTTTCGCAAACGGTAAGCAGAGCCAAGAAATTGGGCCCTGCATATATAGAAAGCCATTAACATTTTGAAAGGTGAAATAAAGAGCTTTGTTATTAAGAGGAAGGGTAATAAACACCATCCTTTTAAGGAGTTTTGAACGAAAAATAACCACTTACTGCCTTGTTGAGTATACTTGTTGCAGCTATGGAACCTATTTGTCGCATAAAAACCTGCAGAAAGAAAAAACAAAGAAGGCTGTCCCATAACAAATGTGGGAAACAATTTGTCCGCGACTTAAGATCATCATGGGGATGTTGATAGGCTCTTCATATTACTGGTGAAATGTCACAAAGCAGAACAGCAGGAGTTATTGACAGGTTTCTTGAAGTGAAGCTTCCGAAGGTTAAGTTCCTTGTCCATGAATTCAGCCAGTTTGTCTGGTGACGACAGTAGAACCGCTGTCAAATCAAATATCCAGCAGGCATCACATGTAGACAGCAAAGTGTTCCATTAGCGACGCACTGCCATTATGTGCCTTAGAAATGACAACTGTACAGGAGATCATCCCAGGCTGCGAACCCATTGTGTGGTCATTCACCAACTGATGTACTGTACACGCACAACAGATGTAATATACACACATTAGTAATTCCTGGCTTTGCAAGCACCCATTTCTCTTGTTCACTTGCTAAAAAAAACGATGTACAATTTATGTTCTTCCACAGCCTTATCCATTGGTTCATGAATGCCCACTTAATAGTAAGTGGACTGAAAGGACAGAAAGCGGCTCCAAGGACCACACAAATATACACAGCAGAGATGCTTGGCCATCATAGGAAGACTATGTCATTCATACCGGTACACTATGTCATTCATATTTTCAAAGTTGAAATCTGCATCACTCTCCATTTCATCACCTTTAACTTGTCTTGGATAGAAAATACAGGCAAAAAGATGCCCAAATATGTATCTGGAACATCATAAGTTTGGCGCTAACGCGGTCATAGTCATAAAACCTTCATCCCAACTGATGTTTTGACTCCTAACTTTGCAAATGTGGAAACTCCCAGTGAAAAGGCAGAAGTCTAAACTTTTCTGTCAGGAGGCAAAAGCTTTTAAACGATATTCATCAATCTGGGGCATTTTTCCTCGAAATTTTATAAAGAGATTTGTGAAAAGTTATTATGAATATCGTAGATGAAGTGCAAGTTATTAACTTTTGGGGTTATTGAATCTAACATCTAGATAGTTTTCTTTTGAAATTCACAGGTAAGACTGGTAGGACTTATCATGCTATTTTACAGTAAAAAAAAGTTGTATGTATGTTACAATATAAACAGATGACATGCAGTTTTGCTGTTTGTCCACTCCATGTAAAGGCACATTCCACTGCAAAGAATTTGGATTGAATGAAGGAATTTCATTCAGTAGTCTTCTCTGGAGATTAAGGAAGAAACGTTTATTCTGTGATCAATGTGTGCCATGTACAATTGCCAACTACTCCGTCAGTTGGTATCATCAACACAGAGCTGTGGACAGATCCTACTCTGAACCCTTGTTGGGTTGAGCAGCAGAGGTGCCCCCAGCAGGGTGCTTTGCCCTCTTGTGGCGTGACAAGTCTGAGGTGCGACTGGTCCGGTAGCTGCACTGGTTGCACCGCAATTTGGTGCGGCTGTCGTGCCGGTCGTGGATGTGGCGCACAAGGGAGTTGGCGTTGTCGTACATGCGGCCGCACTCTTTGCACTGATACACCACTTTCATCATCTTCCTCTGGGTTGCGTTCCGAAGCTCTTCGTTTACCGTGGTCCGTTGGTTTTCGGAATCGGACTGGGCTACCCCACCACTCTGAAGAAGAAACAGAATGAGAACTATGGGTCAGAGCGGTGGGGGGCACATATCCAATGTAATTTTGAAGCTTTCGGGGGTGGGGGGGGGGGGCAAAAGGCTACCAGAAGAACGGTTCACTTCAGCAGAGAGAGAGGGAGAGACAGCAACAGTAATGATGAAAGGTACAGCAAATGGTAGCTTAGCAAGTTGACACAATGCAGCAAGCACAATGCACTTTTATACAGTTATATTAATGCGACATGTGCTCACCAATGTACAAGAACACAGTTGGATAGTGACACGACAAATGAATAAACAGTCATTTCAGCTACAGTGTGCAACATTCATGAAAACAAGAAACAGCAGCTACATGTACATTAAAGAAATGATGGAGCATGTGATTTACTTTTATATAAAAAAAAATATTTTGTTGCTTTCAAAGTGATCAGGATTAGTGGTCGCATGATTAAATTTTCTTACATGACCCAGTTTTGACCCCTTTTTTTTCTTTGTATTGCATTTTTAGCTGTGTGATGGCAGCTCAACAAATCATCATGTCTCTCTGTTAGTCTGTTATAGTGTTAGTTAGTTAGTTAGTAACAAACGTTGACATTGTCTATTGCTCCTACATATTTTGACTGATTTCAACCAAACTTTGTCAAACGTATCAGTAGCCCAGCCCCAACATGCCACATGACTAAACTGGGGTCAAAGGTCACCTTGGGGTCACTGAGGTCAAAAACCTGATTTTTTTTTTAACTCAAAAACTACTCCTTCAAGAAATTACATGGAACAATCACGTGACTCATGCATGAACACAAATTCGTTGGCTCGCAGCTTCTGAGATCCGATTGAGCTTTGTTTTATTTATTTTTAAAAGTCAACAATTCTAAAAATCATATTCATAAATGTGTTAATTTCATGGCTTTTCTAGTACTGACCTTGTACTTTTCTTGTTTTCGTTAATTAATGCACTTTCATACTTATTCACGATTATTCGAAACTGCACTTCAGTGAATATTCGAATATACAAAACTTGCAAAGTTTAACAAACACCAGCTGAAGCTACCTTACTCGCTAGTCAAAACACGCAGGTCAAAAATTGAATGCGGTGATGGATGTTATGGAACGCTGGAGTGTTTTTAAATTGCAGTGAGTACTTTAACTGTGCAGGGACTTTACCCAGCTAAAAGAATGGGACCAATAAAAATGCAAGTACTTGTCGCCAAGAAATTTACTGTCGACGAAAAGTATCATCTGACAATAAAAACGCAACTTTACGATTCAAATGACTCCACAGTCAAATCCCCACTTGCATTTCTCTTTTCGAATATTCAAACCGCAAAAAGCTATTTGAATATTCGATTGATGATCAAATATTTGACAATTTTGTATATTTGGGACAGCCGTATTTCATGGTGTATTTTTTTTGATGAAATGGTATTAAAACTTACATGCAAAGGGAATGGAATTATAAGAAAAAACAGCAAAGCGCTGCTATTTCTGGAAAAGGAAAATAGCTTTTGGATCTCAAATAGTATGATTATTCCATTGCTAGATGTGCATACAAACTGTACTTACATCTGGGTCAGTAGCCTGGGTCATTTGACCCTGATCAGCACTTGTTGATGGTACCTCATCGTTGGTTGCCTGTTGACACAAGGAGTTCAGCTCCTCCCCGTCTTTGTCGACTGGTATCACTATCCGGGGAACACTGGCTGGGGGCTTGGACATTTTGGCGGCTGCTCTAGGAGAGGCTTTGGACTTGCTAAACCAGCCAGGATGGGTGCGGTTTAAGTGAGTCTGCATGGTGCTGGGACGCATGAAGCCTTTGTGACACTTGGGGCAATAGTAACGATAGCGTCCCTGGTGGTCCCGCAGCTCATGCTCTCGCAGTGTGGAGCTGCGGTAGAAGCCCTTGCAGCACGTGGAGCATCGGTAGCTGGCCTTGCTGTGCAACTCGGTGTGCTGCTCAAGGTGCCGGGCGTGCTTGTACTCCCTGTCGCAGGGGACACAGTGGTAACGCATGTTCTCGTCGCTGGTGTGGTACAACTTGGCATGACGGACCAGCAGTGCAACACTGCTCACCCGCTTCTTGCACAAGCTACACTGGTAGTTGAGCGAGGGCGGTGTGCGGTGGCGATGTGGATCTGCAGTGTCGTCAGCTGCATCATCCTGTGGAGCTTCTTCATCCATCTCTTCTTCCTTCACCTCAGTATTGGTGTTTGCATATATGTAGATCTGCTGCTGGATATGGTCTGCATCCATGGACTGATTTGGATTGCTTGCATCCACAGTTCCTTCTCCACCTTGACTGCTCAAGGCCGACTCGAGTGACACTGGAAAAGGCAGCGTGACGGTGGTCTTGGTCCAAGAGTCCCCGTCGGCAGCTGAGGTCAACTGCGAGTTACCGGGCTCTGTTTTGATCACATGCACTATCGTCTGGCCACTCTGCTGGCTACCCTGGCTCACTGCAGACACATTGGCCAGGGATCCTGAGGACAGGTTATTGGAGAATGACATCTCGGCCGAATTGCCCATGTCGTTGCTCAGCTCATAGTCTTCAGTCTCCGTCAAGCTTCCATTCCGATCCTCACTCTGGCTGCCATAATTGGACACGGGCAACCCTGTAATTCCCGAGACCATGACCTCCCACGGCTGTTTGGACAAACCCTTGTCCATGTATTGCAGGTTCAGGGTCCTTGTGGCATAGTATTGGCAGCCTGCGTGGTCCACACAGTCCTCCAGTTTGACCAGAATTTCACAGCCTGTCTGTACGGCTAACTTGTGTGCCTGAGGAAAACAGAGAAGATAAAATAAACCCAACTGCCCAAAGATCCAATGGGATGAGTTGCTTACCCTACCTACCCTACATGTACCTACCCTATTTTGACAACCCCTACCCTATTTTTTCTTCTTCTATGGTTATGGTTATGGTTGTTTAAAGTTCACATTTATCGACGTGTCAAAACAGAAAAATACTTCCAGAAAGGCCTTTAACCCTAACAGCCCATAACCAATCAAACTCCAACAGTAGGTTAGTGTTTAAATCTGTTGGGATAGGTACAGTTCCCCTAAACAGATGGTCTTTTACACTGGGGTTGGCATACCTCCAGAAACTAAGTCCAACAGTGTGTGTGTACAATTTCCCATGTGGGTGTTGGAATTTGCCTGAATGGGTATGGTTCCTAGTAAATTAGGCTGGGGAGTTAGGGTTAAAGTTTCAAGTTTTGAAAATGTAAAAATGAAAGAGGCCAATTTTACGCCTCACATATTATGTCTGAGGACTCGTAGAGTTTTATTTCTGATAAATGAAAATACTTTCATCACTTGTCCTGACCAATGAAGTCTTCAGTGGAAAGTGCGGCGTCCAAGAGAAGCTATTATTAATCAAACATTTTTGAATTTTTGTTTGTTTGTTTACGTCTGGCTCGTTACCTTACGTAAATTTCATTGCAAAATTGATTGATGGAATAATTTCGAAAGTAACATGCAATCTTCAGTTAACTTGCTCTTCAAAAGACAAAAGCTCGGGAATCTGAGTTTTAAGGGATTTTTGTTTACAGAAAAAAAAATTACCATTTGAAATATGGAAACTCTCAACTCCTCCTTCACATATTCGCGCAAAGCAGAGTTCGCTATGTACTTCATGGTGTTTACTGGAAGTTACCGGTCATCTAAAAAAAAAAAATCTCTGTGCAGGGAGACTTGCAGTAACTTTATGGAATGCAAGGTAGTCACAATCCAAAGTCGCACGCTTCAAGTTTTGAACCATTTGGATGAAAGGGTGCCATCTTCCTGAAATGAAAAACACAAAGGTATGTATATTCACTCAGATAGTTACTCCAGATATTGTCAAAGAACCCATGTTCTTTCTTTGGAAAGGAAAATGCCTCGGTGCTCTCCAAAGATATAACATCTGGGGTTTTTTTAAGGTGGAGAACATGTACCGGTATATCATTTGTGCATTTTTCGTTTGAAAAAACTTAAGTGCTCAAAACCTTATGAAGTTTCAACTCAGTGAATGCTGTATATTCCGAGAAAACAATACTCTAGGATCTCATTTCAATTCAAAAGTTGCCGAGTCATATTTTGCATTGCACCCCAAATCAGCATTCCGTGACACGTTCTCATTTAGCCGATTGCAGCACTTGCGCGTGTGGTTGCTATGATTCGGTTGCTATAATTCAACGTTTGTGCACACCCATTCACGAACGAACCATTAACGGAAATTTTCAAAAATGGTTCTTTGGACGCTTCTTTGGAAATTACCTACTTTTATTGTTTTCTTCAAAATGACGCACCTGCAATTCTCTCAATGAAAAGCGTGCTCTTGCTTTGGCCGCGCAGTGTGGGCGGGACATCCCTGCCCTGCTGTGTTTCATGATGTAGTTCGTTTGGACCAAACCATTTGCGGTGAAGGGTGTGCTTTCCTCGGCAAAATTTTCCAGCATTTTCAGTTTTTTTCACCGTGTCAAAATTTAAAAACAAATATTTTTTATGGAGTCTGAAACCTTCCCCATGTTCAGAGCAAGTTCTTAATTTTCGCAATATATTTTGTTTGGTAAAGAATGTACATGAAAACGATGTAATCTCCCAAAAGAGGGTGAAACACCACTTTACAAAATTAATGGATCCGTCCAGGCCACAAAATGAGAATTCATGGAAACCTCGCGAATCGAAATTTTTTACGGTAGCTACTTGTCAGCTTATTGCTAAAAATAATTATGATTTCATAAGTTTGGCACAGTAAAAGGACCTGTTTGCTCTTAGGCCTGCGATAGGTAACACGGTAGCAATTTACGATGTTCATTTCTCAACGTCATCAAGCATGTCAAGTCAAATTATAACGGTATATTACCGTATTTACACAACAAAAATAAGATTCATCCTTCAACTTGTGTTGTATAGCATGTGGAAATTGCGGTGCCTATTTCTGTCAGACGTGCGCGGTGCACACGTGTTTGTTCGAACGGGGGAACGGCCTATATGTTTTTCATTGTAGCCCAATACATGTATATTGTACCATGGACATGTACATTATGTATGCACTTCCGAAGCCGAACCAAACTGAAATTTGGAGAAAAAAATTGAACTGCAACCGAACCGAACCGAACTTTGAGGATCAGTTGCAGCACTAGGCCTCTATGATGTTGCACACAGTCCACAATGCTTATCCCAAAATGAAAATCTTTAATTTCGATGCGAACATGTGTATTTAGAATACCGGACTGGCTTCATTGTTATATTATCAACTCAAAAAAGTATCTTATAAGAATGTTTCAGTTTACCTTAAAGGGAATGTACATCATTGGCTTTTTGCTTTAATTTCCAGAAATGAACTATTTGAGGGGTTAGTATAATAAATCAAATTATTGTAGTCTGGTTCCCTGACTCCACTGAAAAGTAGGGATCAATTTATAGATGCCGGAAAATTGTACGGTAAGGGAACCAGTCTACTCTAGCTGGCCTTCCCCCATTCATGAACATGCAACCAATAGCAAACAAAATTTGGACTGAAAAAAAATGGTAAATTTGGAGCAGCAGACGAAAAATAGTCAGGTTTTTCCAACTGTTGGAAATGTTAACAAAAATACCATTTGCTTGAAAATTACTTCACACCAGGTGTCATAATTTTACAGGATGCTTTAGAATGTCATTTACCAACATCCTGTAAGAGCTTTCGTAAAAACTTGGTAGTTTTATTTTTTGATACTTGCAAATGTTGTATTCTCCCTTCAAGTCTAGTAAATTGCTTGCCATTTGAATCTGTATGCCATTAGGGCAATCAAAAGGGTCAAAAGTGCATGAACCATGACCCCAAAGCTGCAACACACTGTGAATCAATCCATGAGAATCTTCAAAACCTCTGTGGGCTCTTTTAAGAACTCTTTCAAAGAGTGTCTTATTTCCTAATATGTAGCATGGTTTGGTTGTTTTCCTTTGGTTTGGTCTTTAGTGTTGCCACCTCTCTTGCAGTTTTACATTTTTTTTTTCCAGTCATTTTTCTTAATTTATTTCTGGTCAGATCATTTTGTCCACTTTTTTACGTTTTGTCTGTGACTTAATTAATTAACTATTTGAATATTTAATGTCTTTGTTTTCTCTTCGAAAGGCACTCCGCTACAAGCCTTGGCTTATTAGGATTGTACCTCCACAATATTGTATTTTGCTTTCTGTTATGTTATTGTTTCAGTATGGAAATAAATGTAATATTGAATTGAATTTAATTGAATATTAATCCTTGTCATTTGGGTACTCTCACATTTCACGACCTTCTTGCTTGTACCAGTGACGCTTTATTCCATTCACCAACCTGTCGCTTTCTAAGACTCTAGAATTACCAATTTCTATCCGGGAAACTGCTGTGCTAAACTCATTTACGCTAAACCTCCTAGGCCCTTTTTGCTAGGAACCATTCTCAATCCTCCAAAATCCTCCATACTGTTGCCCTTTCGAACAATGATAGGAAGTCCGACTCCCTATCATCGTCCGAAATGCATTTGTGTTTACAAACAAGATTCAGTCTACTCATTATCATAATTAATGCATCGCACCTGTTAACTGAATCGTGCTCGGACCATTAAATGAACGCCAGGCACGACAACATTGCATTGTTCAAGCAAGTCGGAAATTTGACATGTTCGCGATCGCCAGGGGAGCTCTTGGAATTGAATGGGAAATTTCACTTTTCATCCGGATCGTAAATAACTTTAGTACCTTGATCATTATCATCGATCAATACTTGTACCTCAGGTGGCGTATTTAGTAGTTTGGAGGCCGTTTTGAGGGTGAAATCTGATGTTTTTGTCGGGCAATGTCGGGTTTTGGGGTCAATGGCAGAATTGTGTCGCACTATGGCGTATAGTATCTACATGTGGTAGTTTGGAGGCAGCTAGGGCAGCTATCAGTGGAAACCAGTTCAAGTTATTTCCCGACTCCCTATCATCGTTTGAAATGCACTTGTGTTTACAAACGAGATCCAGTCTACTCATTATCATAATCAATCTGCATCGTGCTCGGTAACGGAATCGCACTCGGGATACGGGGACCATTGAAGGAACGCTGGGCACGCCACATCACTTTTTCAAACTCGAGTCGGAAATTTAACGTGTTCACCATGTTCACGATCGCGAGGGGAGCTCTCGGAATTGAACGGGAAATTTCACTTTTCATCCAGATCACAAGTAAACTTCAGTACAACCATCTGAATCATCGATGTCTACTTGTACCTCAGGTGGCGTATCTAGTAATTTGGAGGCCATTTTCAGGGTGAAATCTGATGTTTTTGATGTCGGGCATATACATGTATGCAGATTTCTTGGACCTACTATCGCCAGACCATGTCCGAATGTTAAAAAGGCAATAAGTTGGGTCCAAGTTACTCCGACTAGGAAAATCTCCCCCCCCCCCCCCCCCCCCGCCAACAAAAGGAGCAAAAAAAGGGGGGAAATTTTGCAACCTGACGCTACTCTCGAAACAGAAAAAAACCCATTCTTTTTGCTTATCTTGTTCCTCAGTGAGTAAACTTTCATGTGATAACTGTAAGGAATATGGCGATAAAGTCTTTAAGAGAGAGTTGTAGGCAAATGTGTGGCCAACTTTATGAATCTGTACATGTCACGTGTTGGTTGAGGGCTTCAACATACAGTGACATGCAAAAATTCACTAAGTTGGCCACACATTCGCCTACAAATCTCTCTAAAGACTTTGTCAACATAGGGTAGACGTCCTGAATTTCGGCACATCCCGAAATTCGGCACCCCTATATAAATAGTGAACTGGCCCGCCAACGCGGTCACATGACCACCCATGTTGCTATCGGGTGACAAGACGAACTCCTGCCCTTGGGTTTTCAACCAAAAATAATGGAAACTTGAGACCCATTCTTGCCAAAAGAAATGGGATTAAAAATCTCTCCATAAAAGGCGAACTATTTTTTCAAGTTTTTAGGATTCCTTGTAAGATGGGGTTTAAGATCAAAAAGATGATTGCAGCCATTTTTTCATGTCGAAGTGGTTAAAATGGAAGTTTTTTCTGACCTTGGTGATGGTTTGTGCCGCTGAGAGTGGAAGATCGTCTGTACAAAGTGCAGGTGTGTAGTTTTGTGGGGGATGCCGAACTTACGAGCAGGGGTCAGAGAGTGACCCTAATTTCGGCACGTGATAAACAACTCACAAAATCAATATTAGCTTGAAAACCATTTTGAATTTTGTTGGGGACATAACTAATATAGGGCAAAAATACAACTTTTACGGACGTAAAAATATAAACCTACGGAACTAAACGTGTGCGTAACGCAACTTTTTCCCCACACGCTGAAACATGGTGCCGCCCATTGCAGAAGCACGTGACTGCACGCAGTACCGAACTTAGGCACAGGGTGCCGAATTTCCAGACAACATGAACGTCTTTCAAAGTCACGTGACATTACCAAAGCAGGTTCGGGATCGATTTAGTTTTGGTATCGCAACATGCGCTATGCCCACGTGCTGTGTGTCGACGGGAGCATATGTTGAAAAATAAAAATCGACTCTTATGGTGCCGAAATTTGGGACATCTACCATATTCCTTACAGTTCTCACATAAAAGTATACTCTCTGAGGTACAAGATAAGCAAAAAAAAAGGCTTTTTTCTGTTTTGAAAGTAGCGTCAGGACGCAACATTCTTTACAAAAAGGGGGGAGAAAAAGAGGCGCAAATTCACTCTAGAGACTCTAGTCTTTGCTGTTAGGGGCAAATGTTCCTGCCCACCCTCGAACAATTGATAAATTGAGAATATGCATGAAAAGTAAAGGGATTTTTGGGGAAAACTGCGCTTTGCCCTAGCTGGAGTTACCCAGCCCTAAATTTTATCATTGGGTTGTCATTTAGGGCTGGAGGAAGTTGTTTACCAACGCCAGCAGCATTGGCAGGTCCACAAAAAAATTTCGAAAAATGTGCAATTTTGTCCCAGTTACACACTAACTTCAACTGGAATTTACCCAAACCTTGCCTGGAATGGGGTCAGACAAGTCGACCGTTGAGACAACTCGACTCGGGACAAGTCGACTGTTCAGACAACTCGACCGTTGAGACAACTCGACAGTATGTGCGATAAATGGAAAGACAAGTCGACCATTGAGACGTACAAGTCGACTCGCATGTTTTTGGGCCTAGTTTTCTGGGATAGTACCGGAGATTTTGACGGCGGCTGATCGCCGTTTGGGAGTTATGATATATGAGGTTTTTTGTTACATATAACAGAGCCGATATAGCGCAGTGTGATTGTCCGTGCACATCGTTCGTTTTTGCCAGCCCTGTGCGCGCACTTATTCCCGGTCTACGTGGCCATACCGTGCACGGTGGCATCGTTTGTGCCGGGCCTGTGCGCCCACTTGCCGTGCCGGTTGACGTGCCTGCGTGCCGGGCCGGGGGCGCGCCGGCCTGACGCGACGGCCACCGGATTGGAGCGTACTCCGTGCATCGAGTATGCCCGCGCCGGGACCGGTCCTGCCACAGATTTATGCAACTTTTTCCGCTCCGCGTGTATACATTTCCATTAAGTCGAGCTGTCTCAACGGTCGAGTTGTCCTAAGTCGAGTTGTCTCAACGGTCGACTTGTCTCAATGATCGAGTTGTCTCAATGGTCGACTTGTCCCAAGTCGAGTTGTCTCAACGGTCGACTTGTCTGACATTCCCTGGAATAACCACTACACAGGTCCTTGAAGTAAAAAACGATCCACGATGAAGATTCAGCCTACAATTGCAGTGAAAAAAAGGAGGCATAACCGACAACCGTGCGGTCATGATGATGCCCGCAGTTTGTTTTTGCACAAACAAAGTGCTGTCGATTACCATGCACAACACAGCGAACCACCAGCCACACTTGCCAACTGCATGGCGCGGCGCGGAATGCCGCTGAAGCGCGCACCCGACGACTGTATGTCGGCCAACTTCGGCTGCCGTTCTACCTCTGCCGTGATGCGAGTGAAGCCTCATAGTTAGTGCAGCAGTAGTGCATCAAACAGTCCTCGGGTGCGCGCTTCAGCGCCATGCCGCGCCGTGCAGTTGGCAAGTGTGGCTGGTGGTTCGCTGTGTTGTGCATGGTAATCGACAGTACTTTGTTTGTGCAAAAACAAACTGCGGGCATCATCATGACCGCACGGTTGTCGGTTATGCCTCCTTTTTTTCACTGCAATTGTAGGCTGAATCTTCATCGTGGATCGTTTTTTACTTCAAAGACCTGTGTAGTGGTTATTCCAGGCAAGGTTTGGGTGAATTCCAGTTGAAGATAGTGTGTAACTGTGACAAAATTGCACATTTTCGAAAAAAAATTTTGGACCTGCCAATGGCATGCTGCTGGTTTTGGTGAATAACTTCCTCCAGCCCTAAGTAAATGACAACCCAATGATAAAATTCACGGCTGGGTAACTCCAGCTAGCTTTGCCCCCCCCCCCCCCCTAGAAAAACATCCAGGTGATGCCCCTGAATAGGCCTACATGTAGGCCCTAAACCATTAATTAACAAATATGTCCGGAAACTGGACAGCTTTACATGGGCCTGTTCGTGTTAAAATTGACGGTATGGCTTTCAGTTTCAGTCTTGTAACCAAATGTACGACAAACTATTTGCAAATTTGATTAACAAGATCACCTACCAATAGTAAACTGTCTGACGTTGTTCAGTGAGGTCTTATTTAAGCTGCAAAAATAACTGCAAATCGGCGTCTTCTCCTCCACCGTGTCCACATATCCGCCAAGCTGGTGGTATTACCGCGATGCTGGTGCATTTGCAAGCCGTATTTATACCGCCCTCTACGGTTAGGATTGTAATCGTTACACGTATTTCTGCACGGGGTACGCGGGGCCGGCCGGGGGAGGGGGGCGCCAATCTGAATAAAACAAAAGCAAGCACATTAACGCATACACTCTACCCTAAGTTTTACGCAGTCATTTTACCCCATAATTCCAACGTAATGTCAAATTCCTATCAATTCAAGTTATTTTGAAGTCTATGAAGTAACTGGAAATAGAGCCTCACAAAATAAATAAGTATTTACAGTCACTAAGCCCTAACCTTAAGTAAAGCTTCTTGGGGGACCCAAAGCTTGTTTTATATTCATAACCCAAGCACTGGCGTAAATGCGCGTGTGTAGGCTGGGGGAGGGGGGGGGATGACCAAAAATCTTCCAGCAGTGGTAATTCGAAAAGCAGGAAGGGGAGGGGTGGCTGGACAAGAATTAGCACCCCAGATTACATAAGAAGGCGTTGTTCAGGATACAAAACTTGCGTGCTTACATCCCTAAATAACACCTAATTACATCAAAACAGTGCATTTAAAGCTTTTGTACCGTTTGTTCTCTGCTTTAAATACATTTTTGACAATTGGAGAGTTACAAGAAAACATCAAAATCAGCTTTTTTGGTTTCTCACCACAAAACTGGGGGGTGGGGGTGGGGGAGAAGGGATCCAATGGCCCATTCCGATCCAAAAGTGAAGGGGAAAATATATCCACCCCCCCCCCCCTGAGATTTACGTCCCTGAACCCAAAAACAATTACGTATTAAAAGTGTCCAACTATACAGACTAATATTTACAATTAGAAACAGACAATCGAATGGGCAAATTTTTACATCTCAAAATGATCTTTATTCTTCTGAAAAGTACCTCAGAGTACATTTACCTTAAAAACAATAAAATCTGGTACAGACACCATAAAATTATGTTTCCCTTGGGACAATGAAAACCCAAACTAGACTAAAAAGTAGTGTACCCTTTGGATTACCAAGCTGAATTCAGAAGAAAAAAAAACATAAAATGCTGCTAAGACACACTGCATTATGAAGCCATCCGATGTTTGACCACTTTTAAAGTTAGGATTTCAGATTTTATGTATAATCTAAAACCCTGAAAGTGGTTCTAGCATTACCCCCCCCCCCCCCCCCCCCCCCCCGGCCATGTACCAATCCAACATGGATAAATCAACGACCCTAGACGGTAGGTGACCCTCACATATCACATGAGCCTTAAAATGTAGCCCACAGCACCTACTGAAATCATACTCAAGTTTAAAAGACAGCAATAATAGAACCGATTTACTCAAAGATCAGATGATTTGATATCGCATCATAATTATAATTACAATGTATCAGTAAACACGAAGCCTTGATTTGAAATTGTCATTTAGAATGGTGATTTTATGGTTCCCCCACAAATACCTCCATGCTAACGACCCTTGACCTTTGATTTCTTCATGACCTTTCCTCCAGCCACTTTGCCCTTTTTAAGTTTTGTTGCACCCCCTTTCCCCGCTGGGTGGCCTCGCCGCTGCGTTCGGTCCGGAGATCCAAACTTCTTGTTTGCGTTTCTCCCCAAAGGCCCAGATTTCTTTCCAGCTCTCATCGAAGGTGACTTTTTCCCGAATGTTTTGGACGAAGTCCTCTCTTGGCTGTCTTGCCTGCGGGTATTGCCCTTCATTCCTTTCCGCACCTTGTTCTCGGAATCTTTGGACGACTTGGAGCTGAACTTGAATTTCTTCTGTGGGAGTCTGGTTCCCTGACTGCTAGCTTTCCTCTTGTCTGTCCTTGGTAGGCGCTTCTGCTTCGGAAAAAGAGCTGTAACAAATAGTACAAAAAAATACATGTGTACAATGAAAATTTTGAACGCAATTGCAGCTGCTAAATTTATAGGACATTTGAACCGTTGAGAACTCTATATACAGTACATCAGTTCTTTTGATTTTTTTGGTTTTAGATTTGACAAAATATGGATGGGAAAACTCTCTCTACATTATGTTTACACCCCCAAATTGGGACAAATACAAAAGCCCTTAAATATCAACACACCCAGTTTATAGAGATTGGGTCATTCGGTGTCAATTCAACACAATTTTTCACCTGACCGTCACAGATTGAAACGATATATGGCGTGATGATTGGCCATGATGAAGCCTCCAGACGTTGGTTTTTTATTTAATTTGGCTCAATGGTTTTTGAGACCAGATCAACGAACTTTTGACTAATTAGCATGACGTCCGAGCTTTAAACACTACTTAATCATAACCTAAAAACTTTAAGAGTGCCCATCACTTTGCTCACATCAAAAACTAATTTTTCAAAATATTTTTATGAAAATTTTAAGCGTACGTATTTTTGTAATTCAAGGTCAAAGGTCATTACACATTTTCATGCGCTTCATGCTACAATGGTTTTATTTTATGAAAGGAGCCATTCAAAGAGCTATAAAATGATGTACAACACTTGGCTTTATATGTGCTACATTTTTGGAGATACAAAGTATTTAAAGTTTGGAGGTTATGCTAATTAGTAAAATGTTTGTTGACCTTTATCTCAAAAACAAAAGAGCCACATTGCAAAACAAAATCAGTTTCGGAGGTTTCTCATATAGGTAATCATCACACCAAATATCATGTCAATCTGTGAGGTTCGGGTAAAATCGTGTTGCATTGACATGGAATGACCCGATTGTGAATTCACAAAAGTGACAAGAAGTTAATTTTTAAGAGTAAAAGGCCAGAGAGCTAGTGTGATGAATATTTGCATAACAATACCTGGGTCAGGGTCTTCTCCCACTTCTTGTCGGTAGTACTCTGTGTCATCATCCACTTCCTCTTCCTCCTGCTCCTCGCCGACAGCTACTGTTAAAAACGGGAAGAAATTCAAGTTTAACACCCTGTGCTGTACTAACCCCAAATCAATGCGTCGTTGCATATACCTATATCATGCTTCCACCATTTTAGTCATGTTCCCTGTATCCAATAAAAGTACTGAATGATAATGTTTTTGTGCAAAACGGAACCAGACTATTTTTCCCTCCAGCCTCGCTTTGATGACATTGATTTGAATGGGAAGAAAATCAAATGGCTACAACATGATAATGGTCTATAATCATGTTGGGTGAGCACATCCTTTATCAAAGTGTCTAAATATAAAGTATAGAGATAGTCTGGGCCCAACACAACAGTTTTTAGCCAAAAATTAATTCATTCATTCATTCATCCTGAACAATAAAAGGATGATTGATTTCCTGTAGTCAAAGCCCCTGGCATTTGTTTTGTACACAATCATATGGGGCTTGGCACTAGTCTGGCTTTGCCCTGCAAAATATGGGTCATGCTTTCACCGGGGGTTAAGGGGCACTCGCCATATTTTGGCTATATCTGATTGGGGCACTTATGGAGTTTGAAAAATTTTGGCCAAAAAAACTTAAGAGTAATTAAAAAAATTAACAAAACTTACTGTTCAAAACTGTAGTTTAGCACTGCCGAGGGTTAAGGTATTTGTCTGATTAACAAGTTCCATTTATCAATCTTTTGACATTTTCATTCTTTTACCTTTCACAGAAGACTTCTCTTCCTGTTCTGTCTTCTTCTTGATTCCATCCAGGGATTTTTGTCTAAATTAAACCCCAAAAAGTTGACAGACGTTAAAGTATATCACTTTACAATTAGTGGACATGTACTAAACATGATATTTTTAATGTCTACTTGAAGATGTTAAGAGATTGCAGGGCAAAAGAGTTGTGCGTTTCTTCTTTTTTGGCACCTAAAATCACTAATGATCCTGGAATTAATTCCTATCAGGGTCATTAGTGTATCTAGTTTTTCAGTTTCTATCTTTTTACCTTTTAAGAATAATAGCACACTCGCGAAGTTTTCATCATTGCCATCTGTGTTTCAAAGTTTTACTGGCGAAGCTTTGTTCAACTTACTTGTGTTCTTCTTTCTGTTTCGTCTTTGAATCAACGTTTGCTTTTTGAAGTTTCTTTCGCTTCTCCTTTGCTTTCCTGAACAAAAAAAAAATCAAAATCATCGTATTTGCATATTACTGAATTAAAAAAATTACAAACCAATACTAAATATATAATTAAAATGATATATGAGCAGTTACAGACAGTCAAAAAATAACTCCTCTTCCCCTGCCATGCCTTTTACACAGGCTAGTCACCAACAGTCAGATCATATTTCACGCAAGCACTAGTCAATATCAGTCAACAGACAAAAGCAGACAAGTGGTAGACACAGCTGGCTTATTAATCACCTATACCATAGCTGTATAAACAGTCACAGCCAGTCAATCCTGCTTTATGTAGGCTGGGAGCTCTTAACTGTTGAAAACAGTCACTTGATTGATTTTGACTGAAAGGACAACTTGGCACAGAATGTATGTTTGCATAGGAGGGTTAAAGCAAAGACCAGCTTTTAATCGTGATGAATATCATCAATAAATGAAGGATAAATTGAACAAAGTGAGTGAACGCATTACAGGTTGCAACATAACTACACTGAAATGAACTCCTAGACCATTTACAATTGTTAACAGCTTTGCTCCCATTATAACTAACAGATTTTACTCAGAACTGTATCGCACTATGGTAATTCAGAAACAAGAGTACAAAGATTTAGAAAAGTAATATTTATTTCATTTCGGGGGAGTAAATGACTTACATTCTCTGCAGTCGAAGGGTTCTGGCTTCTGCAATCTCCTGTGAAGTCTTTTGGACTGCAAGTTTCAAGAAAAACAAAATCATAAAAAACTGCTCAAGCAAATGACCACCAATATTTGGACAACCCCTGCAATGCATTTCCCTTTAATTATATTTTGTTCTGATGGCCCTTTTTGTAAGGTTTATCCACTGGCAAATTTTGAGAAATTATTATAAAACAATTTAAAATGCAGCGAGTGTAGCTATGCCAGTACTGTTTCAGGAAGAGTTGCCAATGGTCACTGGATAGATATGGTCATCCTCATCTAAGGTGTTGAACACATTATAAAATATTGCAAAACTAGAATATACACTGTAGAATACTGCCCAACCGGCCAGTATTAAAACTGTATAAATCCTTTGCTACGGCATAATAGGGGCAATGTATCTAGCTGAATTCAGCAAACAAAATAAAAAGTCATTTCTGAGAAAGAACCATTGTTGACACAGAGGCTCACATGCATTGGGATAATACGGGCAATGTATCTAGCTTAATTCAGCGAACAAAATAGAAGTCATTTCTGAGAAAGAACCATTCTTGATGCAGAGGCTCACATGCAACTGGGAATTAAAAAAAAAATTAGGAAATTCCAAACCACACAAGGCTTTGTACAGTATTTTTCAGTTTGAAGTAAAAAACAGTGAAATCAGCAGATCTGAGGAAAAGCTGCATGCCTGTTTACTGAGAACCGTCCTAACTCTTGAAAAATCCAACACCGTATGGCAAACTCAACACCCAAACTGTTGGACTCGGTATGTCCAACCCCATTTAAAACATAATCGGTTTACTAGTGGAGTACTCACTCCAAAAGATTTCAACAAAACACGCAGTTGGATTTTGAAGGATTGGGGGTGGTTAAAGGAGCATTGAGTGCGTATGTACCACCCTTAGAGCTATATTAAATTACTAGAGCGCTAACTCGATGTACAAAGTAATGCCTGCTGGGCGCATCCATGTTTGTGCACAAACCTATGGAAAACTCGAAATTTTGTATGGCTTTTGTACGGCTATTTGCATATCTGCATTTGTATTCCATACCGGTGCGTCATCGAAGCCGATACGCCGAAAACCGAAACGCACAATCAGCAAATGAGCGTGTCATTTTGCTCTACGCAAACAGCGCAACGTGTGCGCGCCCTTTCGCTGCAGATGCTTTTCGCCGTGACGTTTTTTGAACCGTCATGACACGCTTTGCGTATCTTCTACTTGCGCGTTGCATTTAGAGTACACTTTTAAAATTCATTTCATCTATTTTGATTGTGTTCTACAAACACGTACATAAATTCAAAATGTCTGCGCCCAGAGCGGCTTCAAAGCGTCTCCACGCGCAAGAATGATGAGTTAGCGCTCTAGTAATTTAATATAGCTCTATGGTACCACCTGTGCACGAGCCTACATGTCAGAGTATAGAGCTCAGTTGTTCCCCCTCGGTAAAGGCTGGTCACCAATTTGGTTTTATTCACAATTTAAGCAATGATACGCGATGCCGACATACCAAATTGATGGTACATGACCTCTCCTTCACACATGCCTTCTTCAATCTTAACCATCTGCAGCTGCATCCTCGGACCAATCTGTCAAAAGACAAAGCTTCAAATGAGACTACTATGTCTACTGTAAGACAAAAAATTGATGCATGTAGATGTAAAAAAATACTGATTTTCGTTCAGAAAAGACTGCTGGAACCTCGGCAAATGTTTTAGTCAGAAAAAAATTGAGCTTACACATACTGACTGCATGACAAATTGGCCTGCATGAGTAATAAGCCATTTGACAAATTTTCAACAATGGAAATCAATCGGAAGTTTGGAATAGTGAGCATTTCCTCCCACTTTACATATGCATATATTAAGATGAGGACATAATTTGTAACGGTTGTACCGTAATTTTCGGAATATAAGCCGCGCGGCGTATAAGCCGCAGCACGCAAAAATCTGCAAATTAAGATTTGAAGTCGGCGTATAAGCCGCACCGGCGTATAAGCCGCACCGACCGCTGCGGTTTCAATTTTGTAAGGCCTCCAAATTCTAGTCAAAATGCTCTGAACCAGTTCCATTCACACTACAGAAGCTATTAAAAGGACCACAAAAGTTATATCAAATCATTTACAATTGATACTTTTACAAACAAATATGGGAATTGATGAGAAATAAACACCGGGAACTGCTGCCGGCTGCCCCGTCATAGCCCGGCAGCCTGCGCCACGCACGCCGGTGAATGACAACATTTTCCCACAGCACGTGAGAGAGTATGAAACCCACCGTGTGTTGTCTGACTGGAGCGCTACAAATCTTGCTTTGTGGCAACAGATGCTGATTTGTTTTGTCCTAAGAATAAACAGGTCCGTTTTTACCTCAAAACTTATCAAATTGTTGCGATTAGTTGCGAGAACAATTCAAGTTTCGATCGTAACTTTCTTTGGAAATAGTCAAAACGAAGCGGACATTTTAATAGACGATTCCATTAATTTTGTAAGGGGTGATTTAGTCCCTCTTTTGAGTTTTACATCGTTTCTTGAATACATTTCAAGAAAACAAAATATATTGTGACGTTGAACAACTGATTATGTAATAAAAAAATGTTTCGAACGCCATAAAAATTGTAGTGGTCTTTTTTCTTTTTTTATAAACAGCGAAAATATTGGTCATTATTGTTCCCAAGAAAGAACACCCCTTTGTTACCACAAATGGTGTGGTCCTCTGTTGGGAAAGCATGCCTGCATATCGCTGCTGCACTGTACCAGTATCACGTACGGCTGGTGGCAAGTGTCGAAGACAGCTTTCATCACCGTACTTTTTTACCGCTCGGTACCTTTACGTGAGACGTGGTTTCGGTTTGTTAATGACTTTCTTAATTTATAATTCATTTCAGCAACATATCTCTTCTTATACCAGTACATTAAATACACATGTGAATTTCATTTTTATTCTTCAAGGCTCGGCGTATAAGCCGCCCTGTGTATAAGCTGCAGTAAACATTTTCATGGGCAAAATCAACGTATAAGCCGCGGCTTATATTCCGAAAATTACGGTAGTTAAGCAACTAGTTTGAAAGGTTGTTTTTTATAGTCTACATGTACGTACCTCCACCAGTCTAATCGCGCTCTTCTGAGCAGCAATGTTACCCCTGCTGCTCATACTCTGGGGAACGGTCACTTCATTGTCGGGACCTTCTTGTTCTGCCTCGCTTTCCGACAACTGACCAGCACTAGACAAACACACAGATTAACAAACAAACACACAAACACGTCATCCAATGACATCAAAACGAAAAACCAAATGGTAGTTCAAGTAACAAAACGGTTGTAAATAGGAAAGGCTGTATGTCATGGAACTAGCCTGAACTGAACAACATTGGTGAAACGTTGTGGTTTGAAGTTCACCATTACCCTTAATTAAATTAACACAGAACTTCAGATTTTTTTTTTGTCGCACATGTCGCACACATATGAACACTGATGATTACCTAGAAATGAACCTACCAATTTAGTGATTAAAAAGCTTGCTCAGAGTGAAAAAAAGGACTTTTGTACTAAATACCCTTTGAAAATATTCTGTCTGAAATGGTATCGTTCGGAAGAAAACAATTATTGAAGGTGGTTTTAAAAAGTGTGTCCACAGTAGTGCACTACATATTGCAGCATCACTCTGTCTGCTTTTTTGTTATGAAACTGAAACAATGCAACAGAGGCAATTGGATGATATGCTGTTTTCCTTGAGAGAACAATAATAGTCTGCAATACATCTGACTTACTTGAGGAAGAAGTCGCTGACATCTTTGTATCGGCTCAGGTCTGGTACCTTGGTCTTGAGCAGCTTCTTGACACTCCGGCTGATTCCAACCGGCACAAGCTTGATGGAACTTGAAGAACAACAAAAAGAAAGGGAAAAAAATGAAGGAAAAAAAAATCAACTTTTCCCTCGGGAATAAAATGACAATGTAATGCTACACTAAATTGTTGAGTGCCATCCTCTCAAACTCCTTCAGGTGGTTTTGAAGGATTTTGTAAGAGTGAGGAAGGTACATCCAAGCAACTCTTGCATTACACGGGGTTTGCTTCAATGTCCCTTGAAAATTACAGTGCAAGATATGTGCTGTTGATTTCCTGCATAGTTGGAGGATTTTGGGCGATCCAAAAACAGTCTTGCTCAGATTAGCTGAAAAGTCAATCCTTTTTCTTTGCCCCTATATTTTCACTTACTAGTGTCTGAACTCAATCAGCTTGGTTTCTGGATCGTAGTTGAATAGCACACAGCGACGTATCTTGTTCAGCTGAACCTGCAAAAGCAAAACAAACCATGCAATGATACTCTTGGGGTTGCACTGTGTAGTTTAACACCGAGGGGGGGGGGGGGGGGGAAGGGCAGAAGGGGGGATAGCACCCAACAACAGCACAGTATGAAGCCAACTGAATTCTACAAAATCCATCATCTACATTCCTTGTCATAATTAGGTATCACTCCCTTGCCAACTTTCATAATGGTGTTATGGCAAGTAAACACTAACACAAAGTACAAAAATATGCACCTTAAACACTGACCATGGAAAGCGGAGTCCTTCTCTACATTAAGTGATCCCGCAATAACAGTCAAGACTTCACTTTACATAAGTTATTTTTACACATGTCTCCAACAAATTTTAAAAATAATCTCAAGACTCAAGACTCATTTTCATACTTTCATACCTTGTGTACATTGATGGAGGGAAACATGTTCTGCAGGATCGTAGCAGCGAGTTTCAGGTGCGGCTCATCTTTGCTGAAGTTGTTGAGGACCAGAAGAGGGTGATACCTGAACTGGGAGGCGTACATGTTGGGGCGCTTCAAGGACGACACCACATCCTTGGCCAGTGAATACTGCAACGAGATCATTCACACACTGAAGAAATTTGGAATTTCAACATTTTGTTTTGCCCGTGCCCATGAGCAATGCAATTTCACATATAAGCACGTGTACAGGGTGAGTAAAAAAAAGCGAAACCCAAATGTCGGGACTATTGTTTTAGTGAAGTTCTGCATGTAGCACTTTCAAAATCTAGGGTATGAAAGCCCAATTCATAAGCTTTCTTTTAGTACGAGAAGCATTCAAATCACTCATGTACTTTTCAAGTTAAGGAATTTTAAACACAACCACCGTTTTAAGGTTCTGTCCACGAATCACAAGAAGTTAAGTGTTCCTTCAACAAAAGGAAAACGAATCACGTAGGGACGTGTGTGAATTGTTTTCGTTTTGCTGAAAGAACGCACACCTTTTTTGTGATCCGTGGACAGAACTTTAAAATGGTGGTTGTGTTTGAAATTCCATAACTTGAAGAGTAAAGAAAGCTTATGAATTGAGCTTTCAAATCCTAGATTTTGAAAGTGCTACATGCAGAACTTCACTAAAACAATAGTCCAACATTTGGGTTTCGCTTTTTTGACTCGCCCTGTATTTGTTTTCTTCTGGCAAGCTTTTGACAGCACTGAGCAAACAGTGCTTATGAAATTACACAGTTGAGTCTACTGCAACTACTTCGCAGTAATTGAAAAACAGTCCATTTTCACTTCAGACAATTATACTAAATTACATGATAAAGAAGGAATTCAGCCTGGGAAACTCGACATCTTGAATGTGATCAAACTCTTACCTGAGTCACTTTGAAATTGATAGTGGGTCCTCTTGGAATTTTAATAATTCTCTGGAGGGAAAAAATGAAAGTAGAGAAAATTAAATCCTTACTTCATCTTCAATGGGTTTTGTCCTGAAAATTAAACTTAAAAAAATGAAAATATACATTGTAGTGTTAAAGATACATTGGAATGAGCATAGGTCTGCTTCTGAAGCTAGAGGTGCATCATATTTTAATACATGTACAAAATCTACGTAGCTGATGCGCACAAACAAAAACATCTAAAACTGAACTTTCAAGGCAGCCTTCGGACCCCGTACTTGATAAAACATGTACAGTGTTTTGTTGTTTGTTAATATTTGGTTTGTTTTCTTCTGGCGGGGTATTCCTGTATGTAAGCCCTTTATATCTCACCATGTTTGTGCCTGTATCTGTTTTTGTAAACACCATGAAATGCGTAACGCCGAGAGGACTGGCCACGCTGACAAAATCCTTCAACACATTCTTCTTTCTAGTCTGAAATCAAGATAAAAAGAAGTTATGATAAGGACGAAATATCAAAAACAAAGTAACAATTTGTAGTAGTTTCATTCGTAATGCATCAGACTTATATACTTCAATCACCAAGGGTCACGTCACAGGACACTAGACGCGTGCCAAATCTTAGGGAAGGAGTTGTTTAGGAGGTTAACAAAGAAAAACCTGTGCTCACAAGGCTAGTATCTGTGTACAATTCTAAGATTCCTTTCAAAGACAACCAAGAATGCAAGAAAAGGAATCAATATTGTAAATATTTTTAAAAAGGCATGCTATTTGATCCTATCAACTAATCTGCCCAGGCAAAACCTTGATTTGTTCCCATGGATGCCTGGTGCAGCAGAGTAAAAGCAGGGCCCAATTTCATGGCTCTGCCTATCTCAAGTTTGTTAACTTTTGGAAAAATGTTGACCTAATTTCACCAGTTAGCAAAGAATTTCGGTTTGTGCGCATGCGTTCATCCCATAACTATGGATTGTGTGCTCACAGCAGTAAGCATGAGGTATTAATAGTACTTGAAGAATTCTGTGATTAGCAGAGCCATGATTTGGGGTAATGTTGTATGTGCAAAGCCGACCAGAAACCAAAATTGACCCGACCCAAAACCGAAATCGACCCGACCCGAAACCTGCTTTGGGTCGGGTTGTGTTGGTTTTACCATCATTTTTGTCGCGTTGGGTCGGTTTGGTTGTGTGTTTTTGATTTCCAGGTTGGGTCAGTTAAGCCATCGGGTGAAAAATCCAAAATACACCTGAAAAATATTAACAATTCGGAAATTCGCATGGTGCAATATTATTGCAGAGTTACTGTGCCCAGTACAACCAACGTCAACCCACCGTGCAAACGTGCATGTGGTTTGCGGTCTACCACACACAGTCTATAACGTGAAGGCCCACCAGTAGGTAATGTTATGAGTCTTCACCGTAACGTACGATTTTTTACTGAGAGTCGATTTTCATGCAAGGCGGGTAAGTTCAGGCACAAAAAGTGGACACAGTTGCCCAAGCCAGAAATTTGGGTCCTTCCGGTCGGTTCTGTTTCGGTTTGGTTTCAGGTCGGTTTGGGTTGGTTTTTGCTTTAATTTTTGTTTGATTTTGGTTCGGATTCGGTTTATATCTAAATTTGTTTCTAGTCGGTTTAGCCTGGTAAACCCGACCCAATGGACAACATTAATAGTAGGCCCAGATGTTGTCAGTGTTGCTCAAAGCAGATGAAGGAAGTAATTCTATATCCTCTTCACAAAATACACGGTGGTTCAGCTGAGTATTGGAGCCATAGTCACAGGAACTTCCAGGGCTATACTTTACCCTGAGGCTGGCTGCGGTGTAGGGTTCCATTGTCCGTCTGATGTCAAGAAGGAGTTGCAAGACGCTTTTGCCAACTACACCTCTGTGGAAGACAAATGTGTGGGGTGCCTTGCCATACTCACTCTCTGCAGTGACCAGATTTTGTTTGGCCTTTTTCTTTCCCTTTCCCTTGTGTAAAAAGAAGAAGATAAGCATCGAGATAAACAGTCAGTAATTACTCAGAAGGAATTTATTTATTCAGGTTGCAACATTTTTTTCTGGAATTCTTCTCAAAAATTCTTGTCGCAAATACTGCTTGGGCGAATTTGCACAATGGAAAACAAGTATCGTCAGACCGTCTAAAGCTACGCAGTCCCTTTTCTACGCATTTACTTTCAATCTGTGTGTGACAAGCGCACGCGTATGCAAGCGTTACCTGCACAGATAATGGAGGGTCGAGGATACTTATGTATTAAATATGTAACTTGTACATGTAAGTCTGTGGGACTGGGAGTGTGGCATTTTGGCGATCATGTATCTACGGGCCCAGTTCCCATACATGCCATAAGGGAACAAAATCCACTTTTAAATTATTTGACAAACCAAGCTAGTTGGGGACATATAGTAAGAACATATAGTCATAGAAGGGCAGGGTTTTGAATTTTTGAGGGAAATTTGGGGGTAAAATGATGATGACAATGACAAAACACAACACAAAAATGAAGATGGTGATCACCGCGAGATGTACTGTGAGCACGCAAGTCGCGCTGCAAGGCACCAACCGGCCCGTAAACTGCGGAGAAAAATCGTAATTTCTACCCCAAGCCCAAGAAACTGTTCAAAAATTACCAAAAAGGTGTCATTACATTGAGCATGGACATGATGGAGGAAGGAACAAAGTCTGCTTTAGCATGTTTAGGTTGACAATGACATGACATTTTTTAGTAATAAAAAAATTCTTGATTCTAATTTGATCGAAACAAAACAGGGGCCCTAACGACGTTAGGAACGTTAGTAATGTTAGTAACGTTACACTAGTTACACGATCGCCGGCATTTTCTGTACACGAAACATGCCAAAGGTTGAAGGAAAATATACTCTTTTTTTTTTAAATTACACCGATAGAGTCATTGCAATTAAAAGAAGACTGCTTAGGGTGGAAAATGTCATGTGAGAATGAGTAAGGGGCCTACATCATCATGACAACCATGACAACACAATCGCCCAATGCCAATAACGCAATAGGTAAAGGTAAAATATGCACAATTTTATTCAAATTTGCAACCGAGAACCATGAGGTAATTCTACCTCCGAGAGAACTAATGATCTCAGAAACGCCTAATAAATACATTTCAATGACCAGCAATCAAATATTTGGTCAATCATTCTTAACTGACCTTCTTTTTCCTTGCCATAGTGTTGATATTTGGAGTCCGCACTGATCCCACCGCTTACGTAGTGTATGCTGTACGATATCGCGAAGTCAACGCACGTGGGTACGGGTGCAGTGCGCCCTCTACAATTAAAGCAACTTGGTTCTCTATGTACGTGTCATAAAGTTAACGTGTGTACACGTCGGGATACTTGACGCAGGTGCACAAAAGCAGCAACCTCGTATTTTTGGTGTACGCTCCCACTTAACTTATGTATTACCATCGTTCATAATTTATTTACCTGACGCGTCACGTGCACGGGGGACAAATTGATAAAGTGTACACTATCTACATGTACATGGTCAACATAACCTTTGTTTTCCTCTACGTGTAGTTCATGATTTCACTAGGCCCCCCCCCCTCTCCAATTTTAGGGGTTTCTCTCCAAACTGTAATTTCCTTCATTACTTCAGGCTATATCCCCGCCGAATGCCACAAACAATCCAAACAAAACAAAAAAGCTGGTTGTTTAGCACCCACCCAAGACTAGAGTTTAGCGCTTTAAAAAAACATGTCCTGCATATCGGATATGAAATCCATGACAATAAATACACCAAAAGTCAGTCAAGTAATTGTAAAATTTATTCATTTTAATGGAAACTTTACCTGAAGATTGCAAAATACGAACCAAAATGAAAACTACTCGAACGATATCAAAGACACAAGTGAGTATGGAAAGGGAAAACTTGTTCCTAAAGCAAAACATTTACAAAGCTATAGTTGACATCTATGATGTGTGAAGGGCACATTGAAACCCTTGTTCTAGGTGTGTAAAGGTTAAGTTTAGTACATTATGTCCATGTAAATAACATGCCTTTCTCATCAAACCATGTTTCTCGCATTCAAGTTTGATCATGGTTTATGATTGGGAGGCAAGCGGCTGGTACCATAGTCCGAGTATCACCCGTTATCCACGGAGCTAAGTCTCCTGTATAACGTCTGATATGTCAAAGCATGCAGATTTATGCAATCTCGCACCTCAGCCAATCAGAGTTGACTTTACTAAATAGTGCCGTCATTTCATTCCCCAAATCAGGACTAAACGTGTGATTGGTCAATTCAGTAATACAACAGCCGGGCGCGTATCGCTTAACCAGCATAATACATAGCGCGTGACACAGCCTTTGTTGCCGAATCTATCAATAGGTGTTTTTTTTTATCCATGTCTATGACCCGACAACAGGTGAATGACAGAAGACCCAATAGAGAAAGCGCCCCCTGATTGGTCAAAATCTAGAGGTCGAGGTGCGGTTGTCTTTGCATAATTAATCAGCAGATTTGCTCGAATAGACTAACGGTACCATAACTTCAACATAAATTTGGGCAATGCAAAAGTATGTCAAAAAATCTGGTCAAGTTAAACACAGGTATGTGAGAATTTGCCCATACTTTTATCTGTATTTCAATTTTAACATTTGAACAAACATTGTTGTCAAAATACCAACTGTCACGCAAGAAACTTTCCCACACAACAAAAGTATTGAACATAATTTGGTTTTGAACAAAAAATTCAACGAAACAACTTTTTAGACAAGCATATTACAGTTCAAATTGATCTTTTTACACTTGCGTTTTCAAACACGGATTAAGAAAAAAAGTGTGACAGCATTAAGAAAAGTCATTCCATCACATGGCAAAGCCAATAGGGTTGTACAACCTACGGAAGATTTTGTTTTTCTGAAATTGTCAATAGCTAACAGCTCCCCACAGCTTTAAGTTTAAAACCATGCCATGCCGTATTTTGCATTCAAGATAATACTGCATTTCCTTCAACAGAATTTACACCTTACAGTGTGTTTTATTTCTGCCGACTTGAGGACTGATACTGAAGTACTGCCAGCAAAAACATACATGTATGAATACATATGACTGCACGTGTAAATGGATTCTGTTGAACTGCGCAATATTCGGAATGACCTTTTCACACACAAGATCTCGAGGCAGTACCATAAGGAATTTCCTGCACACATATCTGACCCGTCCCTCTCCAGTGATAATTTCATTCATCTTTAAATACTTGTACTGTTGATGTAGCATCTCTAGCTTCCTTCTTACTGTCATGAGAACTTGTGAGACCCAAATAATTTATTTTTTGATAAAAGCAGTTCTTTTGTTTTCAATAAGAGTCTCTTGCTCTTTAAGCTCTGTTTATAATTCATCCCTGTCATAGTCTTCCTCGTCACCACCCTCCTCAGAGGGAGCTGCTCTCTCTGCTCCCTCGTACAATTTACTGACAATTGGGGTGACAATGTCTTCCAATTCCTTTTTGTGGGCATCAAAGTCTTCTTTCTCTGCGTCTTGGTTTGCGTCTAGCCACTCAATTTGCTCGTCTAGAGCTGTGCTGATGGTTTCCTTCTCTTCCTCCGACAGTTTGCCGCCCAGTTTCTCCTCGTCCTTGATTTGGTTCTTGAGGGAGTAAGCGTAGCTCTCCAGTTCGTTCCTGGACTCCACTCGCTCCTTGACTTTCTTGTCTTCGTCGGCGAATTTCTCGGCGTCGTTGATCATGCGCTCGATGTCCTCGGGCGTCAGACGGTTCTGGTCGTTGGTGATGGTGATCTTCTCTTTGTTGCCTGTGCCCTTGTCTTCGGCCGACACTCTCAGGATGCCGTTGACGTCAATCTCGAAGCTGACCTCAATTTGGGGGACGCCGCGGGGAGCAGGAGGGATATCATTCAGGTCAAATTTGCCGAGCAAGTGGTTGTCCTTTGTCATTGGACGCTCACCTGTTAAAGAGTAATAAGAATTACTTACAACTTTTCAATTGTGGTTATTGTTGTGTCAATTGTCACAGAGTGAAAGGCAATGGTTGCCAATCAAGGCAGGTGGGGGAAAAAAAGAGATTTCACCATGAAAAGTGGCACAAGTCTCTAAATAGACCCTTTCATAAAAATTGGTCAACCGTGAATGTAAGGACATGATCAGGGCGTCATTTTAAAGAGGAGATTCAACCCTAACAGAGGATATCTCCCTTTGATTCACATGTGCCCTACTTCTGTTCCAATTAGCAATAATATCTCAATTTCGGGTTGTTTTTTTTATCCACCCTGTATAGTACTTAGTTAAAGGTGACTTGTGACTCCGACTTGGCCCATGTGACTCGTGACTCGATCAGCATGACTCGGGACTCGGACTCGATGGTTGGTGGCTTGAATACAAGTCTGCTAGTTGATGTGGACTTTCCCTATCACACAATATGGTTATAACAGGATTTGTGCCAATGACAATCTGTCATAGCTGTACAACTCCTGAAACTGTGGATGGTAAAACAGTCAAAGCTCCCTCACCTTCAAACACTTGGATTGTCACGGTCGGCTGGTTGTCGGCGGCGGTGGAGAAGATCTGTGATTTCTTTGTTGGCACAACCGAGTTTCTGGTGATCAGTTTGGTCATGACACCTCCGACAGTCTCAATACCCAGGGTCAGGGGGTTGACATCGAGGAGAACCAGCTCACCTGATGGAAGAGAAACAAAACCTCTATTCAGTCCTCTGTTTTATTTACCTACTTTTCCGCAGCAGAAGTAAACATATATTTGTCATGGGGCGCTGTGGTCCAATAGTTGCAAGTGTTCCACTCGTGTGCCGTGGTACATGGGGTTCAAACCCCGACGGGGAACATGGTACTTGTGCTCTTGGGCAAGGCATTTTACTACAATTGCCTCTCTCCACCCAGGAGTAAAATGGGTACCTGTGAAGGTAGAGACCACATTGCCACTGATCTCGAGCTGCTGCAGGAAAAAAAATGGTCTCATTCCTGATGAATGGGGATAATAGTTGTGATGCGCATTTGATCATATTCCTATGGAATTTGCGCAATATCAATGTTAAAATTATCAAATTATTCTGATGATCTGATTTGCAAAATGACTGATGTTATTTACCCCCACTGGTACGGTTGAATACTGAAAGACTCAGCAGGGCTGAACAAGTAAAAGCATACAGCCACCTTTATAGATAATTTGTATATGCATTTCACAACACCATTAATTAGGAATTCCTACAAAAACACCCCCCCCCCAAAAAAAAGGATTTGACACCAAAAAATTCTTCAAGAGACTGGCTTTTCCAAGCATTGAAAATTGAAGCTTTTCAAATCATTCTGTTCAAGTCCTCAGAACAGTACGGATGTAATAATCATGTATGTGGGTCTGATGTGTTTTTCTGCATAAAATGTGTGGTAGAGAAGATAAGTACACAATGTGCAGTGGCAAAATTTGAAGTGTAAAAAATATTCAAATGCTGTAATTACAAAAAGACTTAGCTCTCGCCCCAGAGAAAGGCCAAAACAAATATGAACATGCCATTCAGCTTACCTGTGTCTTCATCTCCACTCAACACTCCAGCTTGCACAGCTGCGCCATAGGCCACAGCCTCGTCAGGGTTGATGCCTCGGGACGGCTCCTTCCCGTTGAAGAAATCCTTCACCAGAGACTGCACCTTGGGGATTCGTGTGGAGCCACCGACAAGAACAATCTCGTGAATCTCAATCTTCTTCAGTCCAGAGTCGTCTAGGACTTGTTTAACGGGCTTCAGGGTGGATTTGAAGAGATCCTGCAAGACAAATAGGAAGAATACCACATGTAATTGCTACTTTCGAAAGTTCAGACCTTTAATAGAACGCTGCATCAATTGAGTAGACCCTAACAAGTGTTGAAGTGCATGGAACTTATTATACGTGTATTTCACCAACTCCTGAGTACATCCAGGTGTGACTGTGTAAGCCTTTTGAACCCCCATAGTCTTCAGCTTGATGTTCAGGAAGTACTTTGTGGAAAAATTGCCAACTGGGTTGTAAGTTGTTGGATTAATTTTATAGGTTGTCTCAGGAATACAGCTGTGATCTACTTACATTGTTCAATTCCTCGAATTTGGCCCTTGTGAGCGTCTCAGAGAAGTCCTCGCCTTCAAAGAATGACTCGATCTCCACACGGGCCTGGTGCTGGGAGCTGAGGGCTCTCTTGGCCTTCTCCACCTCCCTGCGGAGTTTCTGGACGGCACGGTTGTCCTTGCGTACATCCTTGCCCTTCTTCTTCTTGTACATCTTGATGAAATGCTCCATGACGCGCTGGTCAAAGTCCTCACCGCCTGGATTTGGGAGACGGCACCAATGACAAAATTAAACAGGGCCTAAGTACCAAGGAATTTAAGGCAACTGTCGTTTTTCTAAACTCTGGAGAAGTTCTCTTCGAAAAGCTTAACTCTTTGACTACGGGTTACGTTGCCTTAATTAAAATTAAAGCAATGAGCACTTGATGTTGAGCCGAAAAATCGGCTTTGACTTAACAGTTGCTACAGTCGAGTCTCGTTATAACAAACTCGTTCGGACCTAGCCAAATTGTTTGTTATATCAGAATTTTGTATTAAGAGGAACATCAGTCCCATTCATTGTGCATATAAATGCACAGTCGGGACCAAGGCTTTATGTTGTTATAACCAGAATTATGTATTAACAGAGTTTGTACTAACGAGAGTCGACTGTATTTTGAACACAAGTATTGGATCGCTGTAAACAAAGTTAAGTCAATAGGTACACAAAGGAATTGTATAATAGCCAGTACAAATCATTACCTTCCAAGGGACAAAACACAAGCAAAGACTTTTCACTTAGAATGGATTTCGATATTGCAGGCTCTAATTGACATCAGCAGCCGCAACAGAAACAGAACGTTGGTATGACTCACCAAGATGAGTGTCACCGTTTGTTGCCACGACTTCGAAGACTCCATTGTCGATGGTCAAGATTGAGACATCGAAAGTTCCACCGCCGAGATCAAAGACCAAGATGTTCTTCTCCCCTTCGCGTTTGTCCAAGCCGTAGGCAATGGCAGCCGCAGTCCTGTGTTGGCAGGAAAAACAGACATTTGTCCGTTATTTTTTTGGTTTAACCAGCTGACGATTATGGGTAAACTGTGTGAACTGAATCCACTTCAGAGTAAAATGCCCATCTGAAGGTTATAGAAGTACAACTTCAGTAGGAGCTTATACAGGGATCTGTGCACGACTTCCCACTCATGCAGTGAATCTCCAAAATTATTGTTAGGTGTCGGCACTTCATTTAAATTTCCACAATGTGGCACCAATTGTCTTGTACAACACTATTAAGTGCTCAAATTGTATCTCTGTGAACCAACAATAGGTATGAAGGTGTCAAGTAGCAATGATGTGTTCTCTGGACACACAGAAAAGCTTTCGATGGTCGGTGGAAATGTAGAAATGGCCCCGACATGCAAGTTTTCGCAACTGCTAAGCTTCTTGCCATCTTTTTGCTCACATTTGACAGAAAATGTCAACGCGTATAAATGCCGTCCCTATTTCAAGAGACACACATGCAGCGCAAAATGGAACAGTTTGCTGAAATGTCAGCATCACTTGACCAAAACGTCAAATTGTGTACCGTTGTGCGACGTGGGGTCTATTCTTGCCACTACTTACGGCTCGTTTATGATTCTCATGACGTTCAGGCCGGCAATAACCCCCGCATCCTTGGTGGCCTGGCGCTGGGCATCGTTGAAGTAGGCAGGGACGGTTACTACGGCATTGCCAATCGTCTTGCCAAGGTAGGCCTCAGCTGTTTCCTGCATGGAGTAACAAAAGTAGAAGATGCACCATCAGGAAAAAAAAAAAACATTTCAAAGTGTTTAAGAGTCCACCTCTATTGTACAAACTGAAAAAAGGCGATTATATTTAAGTACACAGCAAGAATTTGTCATTCACTGTGTACTTAACACTCCGTGGTTATGCTTATTGTTTTTCGCTTCCAACAGCCAACACAAAAAAGCCCCAATAGTTTTGTGAACACACAATCCTAACTGAAACAAAAGTACTTGTTTACTTGTAATGGAAGTAAAGCATGGTGAAGTTATAAACACTGAACATCAGTTTAAGTCCTTTACTTAAAGGGAATATACATCATTTGCTTTTGCTGTAATTTTCAGAAATGGATGGAATTGGGGGGTTGGAAATATATAGCAAATATAGTTACACTGACTTTTTTTAGGTTTTGGGTTCGAAAATGCTATAAAAACCAAGAAAAACAATCATTTTCCTGTAGTCTGGTTCCCTGACTCTGTTTAAGAAGAAACAGAGCAGTTTACATATATTGAGAAATTGTAAGGTCAGGGAACCAGTCTAGCTGGCTTGTACCCGTTCATAGGTGTGTAATCGATTGCAAACAAGTACGATGGTCAACTGGGGCCAGTATTTGAAAAAAAGCCAGTTTTTTCCAACGCTGATCGGCCGATCAGCGTTGGAAATTGATACAAAAATACCACTTTTCTTGAAAATGACAGTATACCAGGTGCCATGATTTTATAGGATGCTTTACACTGTCATTCACTAACAGTCCAGCAAGGTATTTCAAAATGATTTGGTAGTTTTATTTTTTGATGTTTGCAAATGTTGTATTTTCCCTTTAATGAACACAGCGTAGGCCCATGTTAATTCATTAACAGTACAATTCTCACAAACATGTTTGCATTCACATGAGGCCAAACTCATTCTAATTGGAGTGATTTCACAAGTACCAGCACCTTTCAACGTTCAAAATTTAATTAACTCTCCGGAGCACTAAAATAGAGGATGTGCGGCTCGGGTGAATCCACTGGCAACCTGGCCTTGAAGTATTTTCCCAAATGAAGTTTTAAGCTTATATGAAGGCCTAAATCATTCATTATAGCTGGTATGATTGAGAACAATTTATGACTATGCCTCCAAGATGCAAACTAGTTTTGCATTAGGATACTGTCTGAACTTTGCAGATATCTTTACTTAATAGGACTAGTTTCTGTGGTCCTTGCTTACTTTCATCTTGGAGAGGACCATGGCACTGATTTCCTCAGCAGCGAATAGTTTCTTCTGGTCATTCACAAGGACTTCGATGTGCGGCTTGTTGCTCTTGTTCTTGACCTGCAAGTAAAACATTCAAGACAAATAAGGCAATTCCAGAAAATACGTGAGTTCTTCAGGTGCATTTCAGGCTCCAGAAAGGTGGTTTTGGCCGTGGGGATTGTTTTTTAGTAATTAGGCAAATGTGGACATAACAGCATTTCAGTCTCAAAAAGGTTTAGTAAAGGGGGGGGGGGGTGTACAGCACAGGGCAATTGAAAAGTTTGTCTAACAATCACTCACCGTGAAAGGGAAGTATTTGATATCACTTTGCACTGATTTGTCCTCCCATGTGCGTCCGATCAGTCGCTTGGCATCAAAGACGGTGTTTTCTGGGTTGCTGGTCAGCTGGTTCTTGGCGGCGTCACCGATGAGACGTTCGCCCTCGGCGGTGAAGGCCACGTAAGACGGCGTGATACGATTGCCCTGGTCGTTGGCAATGATTTCCACTCTGCCGTTCTTAAAGATTCCAACGCTGCAATTTGAAATCAGATATTGGAGACAATTAAACATCTGAAGGTTTTGGACGTTTTAGTGAATCAACATTAAGTTCAGTTACAATGGACGGATTTTAACGATTTCATGTGCCCACAAAGCTTTGTGTAGCCCTTCATATTAGCCCTTTCTGCGAGATATTTTTTAAAAAAATTTAATCTGTTCAAATCCTCTACAGGGAATTAATGGCATATTCCTTGCCAATTTCTACCCAATACAGTTAATAAGATTAAAAATTACCAACAATCTGTTTGGCTTTAAGCATAAAGCCTTTAAAGGTAGGAAACAGTTTGGAGAATTGGATTATTTAATGAACAATTTTAAAACTCTGCCACCAAAGTATGAAAGGCAACTGCTGCCTTTGACTCATACCAGGAGTATGTTGTTCCCAGATCAATGCCGACTACTGTGCCCACTTTATCCTTGTCGTCATCTTCTTCCTCCTCCTCATCGGCCCTCACCATGGAGAGTGCGTTGAGGGTGAACACCACAAAACACAGGATGTAAAATGCCTTCTTCATGATGAAGTGCAATACTATGAACAACCTGAAATGAATTTGAAAACAAGGCCCATATATTGCTCAAATGGTTTCACAAAATTATCAAAATTTCAACAAGACAAGGAATCAAATCACTTGCCTCATTTGAAGAAATTAAAAAATGTTGCTTGTTCAAGTTGTGCATGTGTCGAGTCATAGCCAAAATGTGGCTCAAATACCATGGAGAAATTTTTACTCCATCAATAATCATGTCCATGCAAATACTTCCTCCATCATGTCCATATTGTGAGGAAGTCCAATAAACTGGGGCTACTTTAGTCCTGTCGAGGACATTTCAAAGTTGCAAAATGCAAAAATCAGTTGGTTAAACAGAACTGAATGTCCATAATTAAATTGTATAAACTTGAGAAATATTTTAAACGCAGTGGCTATTGTTACGGCAGCCGTAACGCATTTCCCATTTTCTATCGTTACGGTAGACTGCAACCTGGCAACTTTTATAAAAAACATGACAAGAAAATATAAAATTAGAAGGAAAAAAGTGAATTTGAACTTTATGAAATTCGGACTTTATTTCCCTTTTAAAAAAAATCCTCCAAAGCCTCAGGTTAGAAAAGGAAAAAAATTCGAGTGCAAAACCGAAATTCGAACCCGCAACCTCGCGGTGCAAAATCCTACCCTTTAACGGTTGAGCTGGCGCACTGCTCGATAAAACGTGGGGAAACAAATAATTATATACCTGCGTGCGTATCAAAAAAATATCGTAGAGGGCGCTAAACAACGAGTGCCGTAACGATAGCCACTTCGTATTTTAAAATATAAAATTGTCAGCAAAATGTGCCATATTCATTCATAATGAATTTCCCTTCTCAACTCTCGGCATTAAATTCATGTAAAAAGACGCTGTACATCGGGCTTAACGCTATCACCTTTACTGAAGAATCCTTAGGAATCCTATTCCTAAATAATTATATTTGACCGGATGATCTAAAGTAAAGGCTCATGCAATGGATGGACATGATGGAGGCAAGGGCGGATCCAGGGGGGGGCCAAAGGGGGCCATGGCCCCCCCCAAAACGAAATCAATTTTTTTTTTTATGTGACATCGCAATAACGGCAGGCAATGAGTACACCACCATCTTTTCCTCAAACAAAAAAACATTGGTTAAAGTGGTCAGAAATTGCCTCAGATCGCACCACAGAGCATCTAGAATCCAAAAAAATTTCGGGGCCCTTAAGCGGGCCCCGAATCCCACGCCGTAATTTTTTTGACCCACTTTTTGACATCGCAATAAAGGCAGGCAATGAGTACACCACCATCTTTTCCTTAAAAAAAAACATTGGTTAAAGTGGTAAGAAATTGCCTCAGATCGCACCACAGAGCATCTAGAATCCAAAAAATTTTCGGGGCCCTTAAGCGGGCCCCGAACCCCACGCCGTAATTTTTTTGACCCACTTTTTGGGGGGGCCCAAACATTTTTTTGGCCCCCCCAAAATTGTGTTCTGGATCCGCCCTTGGATGGAGGAATAGGGTTTTATTTGGACAAATTTAAATCCCCCGTCCCATGTGTTAGAACACATTGCGCCGTAAAATCAAGGGAATCCCCGAGTTTTTCCATATTCTACAAACAAAGACAAATCTTATTAACTTACCTATAATGTTACCAATTAACCAGCTCTCGAGAAATGTTGATCTTGACAGAGAATACAGGAAAATTTCCTTTAAAAAGTGACAATTTCTTGACGTTCGATGAAGATGAATCGCAATTGCTGCTTGACAACGTGCGTACCGAGGATTCAATGTGTGACAATTTGCTACGTGTATTTTTTCGATGTCGTGTGCACGCACATGCTACTCGTTTTACAGGGTGACAATCTGGTCGTGGCCTTTTCTGATTGGTCGAAACCCGGCATGTTGGCTGTATGTGATTGGTCCACATGTTACTACACGTCAGTAATAAGATGTTACGTCAGTTCTGGCTGATTCACAATTCAGCTTAGATTCCGCCCACTTTTACACTTCCATCAACTGGACTACTAAGCCGACAAAAATCCGCAGCACACCGATGTTGCATTTTTTGCAAAATTTCAACGAATGATTGACATTTGTTAATTATAATCACCATACCACAAGTACAACATGGTGATGAAATGCAGTTCGTACAATGTTAACAGGAAATTCATTCCCAAATAGCTGTAACTAAAACGTGTTTATTAGGCGTGGTATTTAAATTGTACATGTAGTATTTTTTGTGAGGAAGTGTGGAGTTTCATGACTTGAAAAAAATAATTTCATCAAAATTAAGGGGCCTTCGCAGTTGTCCCATGGAGGGCGGATCCGGGAGGGGGGGGACGGGGGGCCATCCCCCCCCCCCAAAAAAAGAGCCATTTTTGTGGGTTTTTTTTTTAATTGACGTCGCAACAAAGGCAGACACTGCGTACACCACCAACTTTTTCCTCAAAACAAAAGGATATTAAAGTGGTCAGAACTCAGAAATGGCCTCAGATCGCACAATGTAGCTCCCATATCCAAAATATTTTCGGGGCCATTGAGCGGGCCCAGAACCCCATGCCCTAATTTTTTGGACCCACTTTTAGGGGACCAAATTTTGCCCCCCCCAAAAAAACAACAACAACAACAACAAAAAACAAACAAACAAATTGTGCTCTGGATCCGCCCTTGCAGTAGTCTGGGGTAAGAGGAAAGGATTTTCAATCAAAATTTACCAACAATTTGAGAAATAATCTGATAGTTTTCATTTCCATGAGAATTTCAATTTCTATTTTTCTAGCTATCCATGGTACGGACGTGTGCTAATCTGGCTCTTGAATTGGATTGTCACTTAATTCTAACCACTATTGACCCAATCAAAATGATAAGGCTCCACTGATCTTGGGAGCGCTCACTGGACAAATTGCCGGGACTGGGCGGTTATTTTCCATCAGAGAAAATACACATTATCCTTTCTGCCATCAATATAACTTCACAAATCAACCGTTCACATAAATACTGAAAACAACCTTTATTTCCCTTGCTATGTAGCAGTCACAAAGTAAGAAATACAACACATTTGTGCTTAATACAGTCATTAAAAAACCTCACATCCCATCAGTTTAAGGTAAAATATGTCGAAGTGTTATTTCAAATTGGTATTTAATGTTACAAATATAAGACACAGAAGGTTTTATTTAAAAATGCTATTAATCAGATTACATGTACAAGGTTTTTTTTTAAATGTTATTACAAATTGCAATATTTAGAATATCTTAATGTGGTACGTGCCAGTGATACTAAAGAACAATGGTAAAATTGGATTTTACATTCGTCATTAGATTTAAATGCAAATAAAGTACATTGGAAAAACAAATGAATATTAAATGGCAATGTAAGGCTTTTGAAACCATTATTCAAAAATAAAACTTGGTAGCAAAATTAATTACATGAAAATGAATACATAGTGATACATAAGACCACATAAAAGAAGTATAAAAATTAAAAGGCTCTTCATATACCAGCTACTTGCTACCAATTTTGGTTACAAAACTAATGTTAATAATTTACACAGACATCAATGCATACATATGCAGTTTAACAAGAAAAAAATAGAGGGCTCCAATGTTTATTAAAAAGTTACGGAACACTTGAGGATCTAATTTTTTGAATGATTTTCAATATAGCAGCGTTGTAGTCGACTTCATCACAAGTCAAGGAGAAACAAGACTGCATCCATGGCTCACATGTGCAATGAACCTGTGTACATGCTAAGCGCATATTTTCTGTGCTGAGCCAATGTGTTTACTAAGCGTATCTGTGGACTTGGTCTCCCACTTTTGTCAATGTCTTTGTGCTTGGTGCTCTAGTCTGAAGCCTCGGATCTTGAGGCCAGGGATCATGTACAAACTCCCAATCTAATAAGGCGCTTATTTTGATAAATTTGGTCTCCAAAACCATAAATTCTAAGTTTCAAAGACAGGTACTTCCAAGTATTTGCAAGTTTGTATCAAGGGCGGAAATCGCTCCTTGAACGTGGGGGGGACAGGTTTTTTTTTTTCTCCCCGAAATTATATTACTCACAAAAAGTCACAGGCTGAACGGACAACTTTCCACTCCTAATATTGCCATGGGGTATGGCAGCCATAGCGATAGACTTGAAATCAAGTCTGTAATGAGTGGTTTTAACGGCGTCCACCGCAAGGGCGGATCCAGAACACAATTTTGGGGGGGGGGGGCCAAAAAAAAGTTTGGTCCCCCAAAAAAGTGGGTCAAAAAAATTACGGCGTGGGGTTTCGGGGCCCGCTTAAGGGCACCGAAAAAATTTTGGATTCTAGATGCTCTGTGGTGCGATCTGAGGCAATTTCTGACCACTTTAACCAATTTTTTTTTGAGGAAAAGATGGGGGTGTACTCATTGCCTGCCTTTATTGCGATGTCACATAAAAAAAAAAAAAAATTGGTTTCGTTTTGGGGGGGGGGGGGGGGTCATGGCCCCCTTGATAATGCAACAATATATTTCTAAACCTCATTGTGTGCATCGGGCATTTTGTCATTGCGGTTCTGTAACCTTAAAAATGGGCACAAATCGCGAACGAGTTCGTTTTCAGGGTGATAAGTTAAACTACAAACAAACCACATGGGCCAAAAGGAGCTTACGTTTACAGTCGGCGCGCACTTCATTTTTTGAAGGGGATTTACAATTATTCGTAACAGTTTCAACTTCCATAATTACTTAAATATTACTCCTTTTATTCAAAGACAGTTGCAAAAGTACTAATATTATCTACAATGTTATACTTTTTTTACTGTAATTTTAAAAACAGGACTGCCAAATAAAATGGAAACTTGAAAATGATCGTGTAATAATTACCCCCATATTTATAATGGTGTTTCTTCGTAAGCCAGATGGGCTACTATTGGCCCTCGCTATGGAAACATCATGCATATGCATTGCAGTGGCTGCATATATGAATATTCGCTTGAAAACGTCTTAGTCAAGTCGTTGGACGTAGACGCATTAGTACATGACTTTTGCATGAATGGTTGTAGCGCCGACGTTGCATGGACGGTGGTGGTATGCGGATTTTGGCGCTGATCGATGACGGACATAAACCACTATAGTCTAACGACTTGTCATCAAGTCTACCATAGCGATTGCGGGCCGGAGTGGGGCCGAATTTGTATAGGAGTAGCAAATTATATGACGTACGCAGGCAACATTGTGTATAACGTATACCGCATGAACCAACACGCACGTACTGTACATGTACGTGGGTAGGCGTACAAGAGCCGTGGTCGAACCGACAAGAAAACCAAATTGGTTCTCAGCCACAAAGCGACGTATCAAAGAGGCTTTTTATAAGACTCTGCCATGGTTGGTCACCCACCCATACCTACACATGAAAACATGGAGGGGACATTCGACATTGTGTCCCCCCTTACCAAATTCATGGGGGGGACGTGTCCCCCCTGTCCCCCCCGGGATTTCCGCCCATGGTTTGTATAACTTAAGAGATGTCCACATTTGTCTCTATAAAAAATAAGCATTGAAACATTCCTTAAAAAGTACCTTCTGAAGGCAAAGACTAAAATTTCAGTGTTGAATGTAAACACCGATTGTCTTGATTCTACGAGTAAATTTAAAACTATGTTTGGATGGATATTGGAACTTTCATAACCCCTTTTGTAGTTTTAGAAAAATAAACAACCCCCAACTCTAACAATAATTTGCATATCTGTAAAAAAATAATGGTGCTCCAACAGTCTTCAGGAATGGATCCTTCAACCTGTCAATCAACCAATCAGATAATGACTTTTGGTCAGGTGACTACGTTAGCCAAGGCAAACTCGGTCACTAGCACCATACAGAATAGACTCCAACCAAAGATGGGCGTGGCTTATAACCAAATCTGAAAGGGTACATTCTTGCTTAGTTGCGGTATCCTCATTGATTATCCCAGTAATGCCTGATGGATTGTGGGTGGTTGGTGGAAGTGCTTGCAGCCCTACGGTTGGATCTACTTGGCGCTCTCTCCACCCTAGACTCGCCCTGTGGAAAGCAGAATCATCAGTTTTACATTTTGGAAATATGTGGATATATTTCCTTATTATGATTCTTTTGAGGGATTCCTGACCTTTAAATACACTAGAACCAGTGGCGCAGCCAGCAGGGTGGGGGTGGGGGTCAAGGGGGGGGGGGGTGGGAGGGGGGGGGGGGGGGGGGTGGGTGGTTTAAGGATAGTATTGACCCCCCCCCCATTTTTATTTAAGATTGCCTTTTTGTACACAAGTGCCATTTTTTTCACCAGCAGTTACCCCCCAATATTTTGTAAAGAGTGCCCTTATCTTTACACAAGTGCCCTTCTTTTTTTTTACCAGCGGCAGCGTAATTTTTTAACGAGTGCCCTTTTTTGTAATTTCGTGTGAACCCTGAAAGGCCCCACCTATTGGCCAGTAGTGTCCATGCCCGTCCGGTTTGAACAGTGCCCCCATATGAAGATGTTGCCCAGACCACCACCCCCCCCCCCCCCCCCCCCCCCCCCCCCCCCCCCCCACTTTTGATTTTACGGAGACCAGGTGACCGGTGTAAATACCCTGTCTAACTTTCAGCATGGATGGGCGAGTGACTTTTTCCCCTTCTACCCCCCCCCCCCCCCAATGAAAATGACCTTGCTACATAGCTAGGCGACTGAAAACGCCCCTATAACCAACATTATACTGGATCGACAGTGAGCAATAACAAACATCCTCTTTAATGAACAATTACATAAAGCACTGGAGACCGAATATCGCTACAACAAACAACCACCATATCAGTTTTTGTGGATTCACATGGTAAAATTGGATTTTATATTCCTCATTAGATTTAAATGCAATTAAATACATTGGAAATGTACTTTTTACTTTTCGTTAAAACAAAAACAAACAAATTGAAACTTTGTCAGCAGAAAAAAAAAAAAACAATAAATTTTTTCAAGAGTATTGGGTATGCAATTTTTAATAAGTATCAGTTTTGGACAACTCACCAGCCTCGGCCTACTTGCTTCCATGCCAGAGGCAAGATACGGTTGAACAAACTCACTCACGGGCAGTCTCACTGGGGCTGCCGATGAACTGTCAACAACTGACCTCCTTGGCTCCTTTCAAAATTAAAAAGCACACAAAAAAAACATTTTATTCAGTAAAGAACAAAATGCACTGTTGTTAGACATAACCTTAAAAAAAATTCAATCCACAGGGATTCCAAGTTTTCATTTAGGTATCAATGGAGTGCTGTGGCCTTGTGGTCTGGAGCATCGAATTCCTGGTCTGGAGCATTGAATCCGTGGTCTGCGGGTAATTCTGCAGGTTGTGGGTTCGAGTCAAGATATGGCAGCATCGAGCCATACTCACCAGGGAGATGAGATTGTCTGTGGAATGTTTCATTGGCCCAAAGGGCAATTGAGCACCAATGCTGGTGGATATGTGGCTTTATAAATACACATTATTATTATTATCATTCTGCACAATTCCAAAAGTTTTGGATCCCACCTGGAGCAACCTTGTACTTAGTTCTTTTCAGTCCCTATCTAGTGGTGTGCATTTATGGTTAGAATGGGAACCTATTGTAGTAAAACATGGGTATCATGGGTAGCCGTTAACTAGAAACCCAACCCCAAAATTCAAATCCCGGAAATTGTCTGAAGGACTGTACAGCTTTGCGCTGTAAACTGCAACTTTCGCAAGCGTCATCTGTTGAGCACTAATAAAATGCACAGAGCATGACATCTGTGTTGGTTTTCCATGTTGCCTGGTTTTATTTTGAAAATTCCCCACAAATGGCATCCAAAACTGTTCTTTTTTAATTTTCTGAGAAGTTACTAAGTTATTTGTAAAGTTGGTTACGGGTACCTGATCAAATAATCTTGGAACCGGTTCTGACATCAGCGGTCGGGTACTCGGATACCCGGTTGCGTTGCACACCCATATCCCTATCTGATACTGTGTGTTTCCCTCAAAATATGCATTGAGTTTTGGTTCCCCATCAAACTGTTCATTCCTCCAGCATATTTTCTGCTTGGATTTAAGGCATGCAAGCTTCGGTGAGCACTATTTAGAACCCTTGTTTTCAAAACCAGAAACAATGATAAATAGCGATAATTGCTGTTCAAATATAACTGTTATTTTGGTGCTTACAAGGTAATATGGCGATTGACTGATGTTTTCAACAAGATATTGCATCTGCCGATCCATGTCAGTCATCCCCCTATTTGTGGCGCTGTGGTGCCAGTCATCGCTGGAGCGGACGATGCTTCCCCGCGCAAAGTATCTCCGACCACCCCTGGTTTCAAAGGTACGTTTTGAGGCACGTCCTTTTTGACACAGGTAAACACATATGATGAGCATGAAGGCTAGCAGAAGTAGGGTAGCCAAACCAGCAAGCACAATGATGATGACGAGGAGGCCCATCACATCCGCTGTAATAAACAAAAATGCAAGTAATATGAATTGAATTGTATATGTCAAATTCGTCAACGGCACCATGAACTGACACTCAGTTGTGTGCGAGTGCCCCGCTCGCGTGCGTATTTTACAAAACCGCATTATTTTTGTTTTCACGAAGTGACACCCGACACTGTGGCACTGCATGCGCGCACTCCGTACCTTTTCGTTTTCCGAACTGACTGATCTTAATTTCACCAGTTAAAAAGGTTTTTAATCAAATGTTTGTGTAAGCCCACAAGTATACTGATAGATTAAATTCGTGTCAAACCTTTTAAAGCATTTTTCTCCAAACTGTATTTGCCGCAACATGCTTGTGTGTTAATAGTTCGGGAAAACGAAAATTGTTCTCCTAAGGTACTGTGTCTGATATGCACGCGCACACCTGGGTGTCGATCAGTTCAAGAAACCAAAATTGTTGATAACGCAGTTTTCACGAACTGACATCCACTAACGCGAAGTGTCAGTTCGTGGTGTCGTTGACAAATTGAATACTGAGGTTTGTCCCTATTTGTGACTACGTACTGCAATATGAGATGTGAAACTGTCAGCCAACCACGGCAGTTTCTCCAGTCGAGTAGCGAAATGTCTGCATTAGAAACCAGGAAGTTGTGGGTTCAAGTCCCAATTCAACAATCTTGTGGATATCCTCCTCATAAGATCTTAGATAATACTGACAAAACTTACACTGGTGAAACCAATGAAAGTTAACGATTAAAATGTCCGTCAGGTTGTCCCCTTAAGCCAAAAGTCACCTTCAACATTTTGTGCTGTGATCTTTTGGGAAGAAATTATATAAGTGATATACTTTAAAAAAAATATTTAACTGAAAAATGCTGAATGACAAATTAACAAATATAAAATGACTCAATTTATCCAACTCACAATCTGGCGGACGGTCGGTTGCGTCGTCTGCAACTATGGATGTCACCACCAAACCATCAACTGGTGTAGTTGCATCCGTCACTTCAACTGTTCCCATAGCTTCACATCGGGAGCCAATGAAGCCATCCGCACACCTGTCACAATAAAATATTATTAAATAATATTGTCAAAATACAAAATTTCTTATATTGTAAAGCAGTCTCTGATGTTTATTTTCAAAACAGACATTTCTATCTAGGCTGCCAAAGTTATGGTGGCTTTATACCAGTTCTGCCCCAAACCACCTTGCCTGTTACTCCCTGTACTGCCCCAAATTGCCCCAGCACTGTCTGGTTTTAGAGATTCATTGGGAAATAAGTACAGGGCGAGTAAAAAAAAAACGGAACCCAAAAACAAAGAAATATATTTCATATAAAAAAACTATGTAGCACCAAAATTAATTATGACTTGGAAGCCCATTTAATTAACAACTTTTAAGTGAGAAAATTATTTCACTAAACCGTTATCATGTTGCGGCCATCTTGATTTTTTTCCCATTCAAACCAATGTAACCAAAGCGAGGCTGGAAGGAAAAATAGTCTGGTTCCTTTTTGCTCAAAACACATTATCACTCAGTACTGCTATTGGATACAGGGAACATGACTGAAATGGTGGCAGCATGATAAAGGTCTATTGCTCTACACGTTAAGATTTTATCACTACTTAAACAAAGTAACTCCAAAATCAGTTTCGTCAAAAAAAAAGAAACAATTTATTGTGTGTTCTGAGTGTTTGGAACAACAAAGAAAATGACACAGAATACTTGTTTTAACAACTGTATAGTACACAATATCTTTATTGACAGCCCTTCTTGGCTGACAATAGGATTTATGAAATCCACTTTGTTTTTCAAGACGGGCCTTCAAAAGACTTTGTTGAATAATTTCAACTTTTAAACTGAGGTTTTATTGCTGGTGATGTTTGAAGACAACTTGTAAAGACAATTCTTGAGATCGCATTTTTGGATGAAACAGATGTTAGGGTCATTTCGTTTAAATGGTGATAATTGGAACGGATTGAGCAATTTCGTTTAAATGGTGATATAATTGGAGCAAATTGAGCAATTGAAGTAATTTTTTCATCTTAAAGTAGTTTTTTTTTAATTGGCTTACCACATAAATATGTTTGGTGCTACATAGTTTTTAGAATATGAAATATATTTTTGGGGGTTCCGCTTTTTTTTTACTCACCCTGTACTATATATTTTTTATATAGTACGTGTGCTAATGGGTTAGACGACCACACAAACTGTGGGAATATATGGCAGGCAAGAGTTAAGGCTGCCATAAAACAAAAATCTCCAACTTTTCATTCAATAAAATTTCACAACTACTTTAGAACAAGATAGTTATAATATTTCAAACTTACATGCACTCAATTTGGTTGGTGATACCCACAGAGCACGTCGCGCCGTTCAGACAATGACCGTCAACACACATCATAGTGGTTGCTGTTAAAAATAACAAGCAATACACGTAGTAAGGCGAGGCGTCATAAATAAATTAACCGTTCGCACGCGTGCGCACGCGTTCCTTCCCGTTCTGAACGGCCCCCGTTCCTTCCCGTGCCGAACGGCTTTTAGAACGCGTTCCGTAGATCGTGCTTGGGCAAGCTTCACTGAGGGGGTATTGTTATGTTAATCAACCGTCCCTTTGCGTGCGAGAACGGGAGCAGCACAACAAAGATGCGAAGAACAACTATGTGTATATACTTGTACAGATAAAGTCGTTTTAAAATAAAAATTGAGAAAACCAGACATACTACACTAGATCGTATCCAACCCAAAAAATAATTGAGACGTTTAACACTTATTTTATGTAAAACGAAGTGCGAGTATTCTTTCTTTTTTTTTGGGTACAAGCACGGAAATGTAAATTAGCAGATACGGTACTGCATATAATGTTCACAAAAACAAGTTTAAACATTGTAAGAAGTTTGCTGACTGATGTTATAAACTGGCCTTGTACCTGTGTACACACGATCAGCGAATTATAAATCTAATATTCAAGGTTTTTACATACTGATAGTAAAGTTTGCAGAGGACTGCTTTCCCCGTTCAAGGTGCCCGTATTTTTATACGTCCCCCCTGTACTGTACGGGCTAGCCTGTAGCGACGAGAAAGTTTGTCGGATACTTTTAGTGCTGATGAGCTCTTCGTGTGTGCACAGACCGTGACTGGCCTTCTGTTGTATAAGGACGCGTTCGGAACGGGATGCCGTGAGCACGCATGCGAACGGGAGGTAGATGTAACAAAAGGCCCCGTTCCTAGCATGCGCACGCGTTCGAACGGTTAATTTATTTATGAAGCCTCGCCTAAGCATAACTTTCATTTTCTTCCAAAAACTGTTCATTAAGTGTAACCTTCTCAGATCCACGAAAATCAATAAGCTGGTGTTAGCAGATTTTGCAGAATTGATCTATGAGGAGGGTACAGCTAAGACTAAGTTCGGGCAAGGACCATTAGTCGACTAGTGGTTGATTTGTGACGTTACTTAGGCCCAAAAAAATAATAGTTCTGCTTCCGATTTCCCTACCTACCCTGTTCTGACAGCCCCTACCCTAATTTTTTTTATGGGAAAATGAGAAAAAAACACCCAAAACCATCAAGTTTTACCTTTTACCCTTGACTACATGCAGGCGTCTCCATATGATCGTACACACAAAAAAATGGAAAAAAAAAAATTCCCTACCTACCTACCCTATTTTGGAATGCCAAGTAATCGGAATCTCAACTATTATTTTTTTTGGCCTTATGCCTACATATGCACTTATAGCAACGTGGGAACGTCTCTAGTCCAACGTAGGTCAACACGTCAACACACAACTTATGGGTCACGGCTCCCTGCTGTGCATTATGATGCGCACAGCTATTGGTAACCAGTGATGGAACCGTGCCCTGTGTTCCGGTTCCAAATAATCCACTAAAGTAGTCCAACCATCCTGCTGTCGAGTCAAGTTTAATATTCTCACTATGGTTAACTATAGTCCTTGCTTGAACTTGCTCTAGATTGCTAATATTTTGTGTTGTTAAAGATGGCTTTTATAAGGTAATAAGGTGCAAGAAACATTGGTTTGTGCACAGCGGAAGATTGTGAAAGACACATGAAAGTTGTAATAAAATGCCTTAGGATAAGAATTCAGGAAAACTTGTGTTCCAAAATAAAAAGTTTCTTTAGAGGGGAAACAAAGGAGAGATTGTATATACATACTCATCACGGAGACGTTAACACAAAAACTTAAACATAAGTAATCCCAGGATTTGCCCGGCAGTGAGTTTTAAAAATAATCATGTAGCGCTTTGAACTGATGTACAAACTGCTTCAAAATTTGATGTAATGCTAATTTCCGATCAGACTTAACAAGAAAAGTTATCCCTAAGAATGAAGTTGTCCATAAGAAGTAAATGCAACTCCCCTGTTACCGTTTTTTTTTAGGGACACATTTTCTTACAAAAAACAAACTCACCTTGCAAGTCCAACGATGAGACATCCGCAGACAGGCTACTGGTATTTCTGCGCATTGTATCTCTCATCGCAGCCTGGAATGCACTGCCGTCGACCGGCGAGTTAAGTTGAAACATAGCTGCGAACAGCGCCAGCACAAACCCAGACACGGCTCTCTTGCGTCGCGTCTGGTCGCTCTCGGTGAACGCCACCACTTGGCAGGTCTCGTAGTTGTCACTGAGGGCGCTGTTGGACTCGGAGGAAGCGCTGACCTATGGAATAATGCCGAAGAACAAAAACTTGCACTTCTGAACAAAAATCTCGAAAAATGTGCGAGATGCATCACCAACTAATTCAAAGATAACTCTCACAGCCTTGGATTATTCCAGTTGAAGGAAGTTTAGATGGTATTTTACATTCTAACAATGAGACTCTCATGAGAGAGTAAGCTTGTAACACCACGGTATATAAGGACTGGGCCCAGTTTAAGTGAAAGCATCAAACTTTTTCGAAGGAATAGGTATGTCTTTATAATGTCAAAGCGTTGATGTAGTCATAAACATTATTAAAGAGTTACAGTAAATAGGTCATTCTGTTTGAGAGTTTGTTGACAAAATATCCTATGTGTCCCAGTACAACCCCAAACTGCCCTGCCCATTACTCCCTGTAATGCCCAAAACTGCCCTAGCACTTTATGGTATTAAGGATTCATCATTGAACAACTACAGTGTTATACAATGTATTACATTGTACAGGATTGTAATACAATGTATTACATCGTACAGGAGCTAATGGGTTAAATGTTCACTACAATGTCTCAGTTTGTGACCATCCGGAGTGCTTCTCCTGCAAATTGAGTAACAAACACTGGGAGCCAAGCTGAAAAAAATCCTAAAAGCTTTGCGTTTACTACTCTTGGGGCGCTGTGGTCCAATGGTTACGGTGTTCGACTCGTGTGCCATGGTGCATGGGTTCGAATCCTGACAGGGAACATGGTGCTTGTGCTCTTGAGCAAGGCACTTTACCATTATTGCTTCGTCCTTCGGATTGGACGTAAAACCGTAGGTCCCGTGTGTTGTGTAATGCACGTTAAAGAACCCAGTAACACTTATCGCTAAGAGAAGGGGTGTGCCCTGGTGTTTCTGGCAGTGGCTGCAATATGCGCCGCAGCACCTTGTAAACCCTTATAAAGGTGCTACATAATGGGTCTCATATTTCTCATAAACTTCTTTTACCTGTCTTTAGAAAAAGACATAATTACCAGCGCCTTGAGTACCTAATTGTTGGTAGATACGTGCGCTATATAAGACTTCGGTATTATACGTGTAAAGGTACCACTAAGGAGACACGTTATTGTAATTTCTTTGCTGGGAGACGATGGGAGACATCGGTCATTAGGGAGACATTTTCATGTCTCCCTAATGTCACAGCCCCCCTTTAGAGGGACAATTTTATTGTCGCAATTAGGTTATATTTGTTGCTCGTGGTCTAATTAGTAAACTTTCCGAAATTCGTGGAAAAAGGACAAGGGAATATTGGGTTAGGGCACATTTAAGTTTGAACAATTTTGTGCACAAGTCTATGGGGATGTCTCCCAAATGTCCAATCCAGGGTAAATATTATTATTATTATTATTACTCTGTGTCTCACTTACAATATCACAAACGAGTTTTGCCAGAGCGATGAACTCGGGTGAGTTTGGATCAGCCAGGGCCGGCACATAGCGAGCTGCGGTTGCATTCCCATTGATGGCATTGATTACAAAGCTCCCTTGGAAACTGGTGAACACTGTACGGTCGAAAATATCACCAGGAGGAATAATCAATGATTGCTTAAAGTCAGTGAAGTTGAACAAATGAGTGTGAGTGTGAGTCTCAAATCACTTCATTTTTTAAATCTGAATGTTGTGATGCTTGATTTGAGTAAAATGAGTCATGAGTCATTCGAGTCACACTGAGTCTCATACACACTTGCTGCTGTGAGTACGCCTGGCACTACTGTTTCAGCAATACTTCATGGTATAAAATGAACAAAAAAATACTCTTGCAAAATTTAAGTCGTCATTCTTGCTACATCTGCATGATCAAGTCGATGTTTCTAAAAAATGTCCTTTCAAAGTTACCCAAAACAGACTCTGATGCAATTTTAGAGAGAAGAAGTGCTTTGTGCAAATCGTGAGAGGATTATCATGAGATACAGCTGATATTTTGGACTACTAAAGGACAGCGGTGAAATTGAGGTTATCAAAAGCGCTTGCTTTTGACAACCTAATCCAGCCGGTTCATATACGAATGCAAATTTATGACATCACAACAAGTTTAAGCGCTGCGAATTTGCAAAAGTTGAACACATTTCAACTCCAACGAATTTCGCGTGGAGTATGAGCTGAACTTTCGTCTATATTACTGAGGTTAATAATGCATATTCCGTGATTTGAGTCTCATATTTTCAAAAATCAATCTGCAGTACTGTCACATTTACATTTATTTGATACAATTCCTCAACAACAAATATTACAGAGTAAAAATATATAACTTTCTTTGTACACAATGATGAACACTACAGAGATTACTTACACTGACATGTCCCATTGACTTCAAAAAATCCTTCCAAGGCATCGCAGACACAGGAGTAGCTGCCGTGAACGTTGAAGCATGTCTCACCATAGCCGGTGCAGATGTTGGGGTCATTCACGCATTCGTCAATATCTGAAAGAAAAGTACACCCACATGTGTATTTTTTACATATAGGTTTTCCTGGCCAATTTCCTGAAATGTTCATTCCCTTATACAAATCGATCATTCATTTTCGTCTGAATTTGAATGCACGTCTTGAATCCCATTTCAATTCAACGAAAATTCAATCGTTTTCATTGTTCAGGCATTCGGTTTTAAGAAACAGATGGCCAATTACGTTACCTGTGCATTCATTTATGTAGGCATACCTTTTCTAAACTGATTTTAGGTACAGCTAATTTGACTGACAGTTAAAGAAAAAGAAACACCTTATTGTATCTAGTGCCGATGGCATTAAATGAAAGTAAAATGGAAAGGTTAATGTTTGAAATCTCCCTCTAAAAGCGAAAAAGAAGTCTTGTAAACGAATCTGAATGGACATAAACGAAAGGTGCTGCTCAATCACTTAATTGATTGAACTAAAATGGAATAGAATGCGCTGGTAGCGAAAATGAAACGCGTGTTCAGAGCGATTCTCAAATTCAGTCGAAAATGAATGACAGATTTTCAGAAGTGAATGAACATTTTAGGAAATTGGCCGGGAAAACTTATATTTCACAGATCAAACCAAATATTGATGTCTGTCTATGGCCCTTATTCATGAGGAAGCAATTTTTGATCGTGTTCCCTGAATGTGTTTAGTACATTGTGAACTGTTGAATGGGATGGTGCCAGACTATTTAAGCATTCTAACCTCACTTTCAATTTATTTTAAAATGTGGCTTAAAACATTAGGGTGTGTTTAATCACAAATTTTAAATTATTCATCAGAGCAGGCTGGTTTTAAAGACACTTTCGAGAGTCAGTGCATACCTGCGCACATTAAGCCGTCCCCTGAAAAGCCTTCACTGCACAGGCAGTCAAAGCTGCCATCCGTATTGATGCACGTCGCATTCTGATGACAGTTGCTCAGATCGAGGGAACACTCGTCCACGTCCGTGCAGCTGGTGTGACCGTCGCCTTGGTAACCGAGGCTGCAAGAGCAAGAGAAACTGCCGACGATGTTCTCGCAATCGCTGTTGGCAGCGCAGGGAGGCGTAGTCAGAGAGCACTCATTCACATCTGAAAACAAACCCCCAAAATGGTAAAAATTATAAATATATTTATTCAAATGAAGTTTTCAGCTAAAGGGTGCTTTACCTTAATTGACCAATTTGCAATACGGTCTACCCTCCAAGTGGGGCGCTGTGGTCCACAGGCTAGGGTGTTCGACATATGGGATGTGGTACGTGGGTTCGAACCCTGACGGGGAACATGGTGCTTGTGTTCTTGGGCAAGACACTTTACTACGATTGCCTCTCTCCACCCAGGAGTACAAATGGGTACCTGTGAAGGCAGATACCAAATTAATTGCGCTGATCTCATCAAGCTGCTGCTGCAGAAAAATGGTCTCAATCCTGAAGAACAGCGCTATAGCACCACATTATTATTAAGTGCAAAGAAACATCACAGAGACTAGATTTCAATTTTGAAAAGGTCTGAAAACTGTATGAAATGTCTGAGAATGTCTTAAGGTCTGATTTCTGAAAAAAATCTGACAAGTCTCACGCCTGACAAAAACACAGCCAACGTTGTGTGCAAAAGTCATACGATTTGGCATGCTGATGTCATTCTTTTCTCTTAATTCTCTGTGAAATATGGCTCTTCGACAGCAACCTCAGTGACGGCGCACTGCATTGTGAACTGCTCATATGAACACACCTCAAAATGGACTATTATATGTGACCCGCTCCACAAAAATGAGTCTGTTGTGGCAAAACTGACATTTTGAGTTAACTACATTAATAAACTGGGAATGAAATAAGCTTTCATTTGGTATATCACGGAACTCTCTAGGACGTTTGGTTGCACTGTTGTGCCTTTTTTAATTCTGTCAAGTTTTTGCAAAGCAAGAAATGTCTCAATGAAGAAAAAAGGGTTTAAAAATTACAAATACACTGTAACTAACCAAGAAAAGCACCAAAAATCATAAATTTGTTAGTCTTTTTCTTACAATATTTAGATTTCTGTGTAAGATATCTGAACTAAAACTATCAAACAACCAAAATAAAACAAAAACAGAAAATCCAAATTTTGAGCAAATTTTCACTGTTTCCATTTAAAAGTGGTAAAAGCTGGAATTCAAGCTATGCGACATCAGACTCATTTTTGCAGAGCGGGTCACATATGTACTCACACTCATGCATGTGTAGATCCAAAATTGTACAACAGTGTCCCCCCAAAAAATAAGTCTCCGGTTTCTGGTATGCGCGCGCGTCACCGTAGCCATGCGCATCGGCAAAATGAAAAAGTATTTTTTCAATAAAAGATGATGTCTCAAAACCGCCAAACTCACTGGTTTGACTGGAATCCTGCTGCTGCACAATTTTAACGTGTTTTTAGATGGGGTTATGATCGAGAATAAGCTTTATGTGGCCTCTCTGGACTCCCATATATTTGCACTTAAAGTTTAGTCGGGCACCATTTGCATTCATCAGCCGACATTTGAAGCAAAAAAAAACGGGAAAAAAAAAAACAAGCCGTGTCGCCGCACCACTTTTTGGGCAAGCTCCATACCAGAAACCGGAGACTTTTTTGGGGGGGCCTAAAGGCCAGAGCAGAAAAAAGTAAATTCAAAGGGAAAAAAAGGTTCAATACCTGAGCAAGTTATTCCATTGCCGAAAAAGCCTTCACTGCACTCGCACGCAAAGCTGCCATAAGTATTGGTGCACGTTGCATTCGTGTGACACACTGGAGGATCTTGAGCACACTCGTCGACGTCCGCGCAACCCGTGATTCCGTCGCCTTGGAAACCCGCATTGCAATCGCAGGTGAAGTTCCCGGGCAGGTTGGTGCAGGCGGCGTTCCGATCGCAGACGCTGGGGTCTTGGGCGCACTCGTCTATATCGGTACAGTTGGTGATGCCGTCGCCTTGGTAGCCAGCGTTGCATGTGCAGACAACACTACCCGCGGTGTTCTCACACGTGCTGTTGCCAGCACAGTGTAATGAGCACATATCTACTTCTGCAATTAAAAATAACATTTTATGTTACAATAAAAACAACTTTCATTATTTAGTATCTCCACCATGCAAGGCCTCAAATTTTACTTATGTTACAATGTCATGCATAGGCTACTTGTCCAGGATAATAGTTAACAGTGTTGAGTGATTTAAGTCCAAAACCAAGTGTGCTCTTAAATCTGCAAAACTTGTTTTGCAGCTGAACAACTCCAGTGTTGTAAAAGGAAGTGTAAATTGGTGACAGAGCCAGTGAGCCATGATATCTAATCAACAACTCAGGGGAATGATCCAAAACTGCTAGGATGTACTCTCCTTGACCATTACTAATGGACCGATCCAGTAAGCACCGTCCCATGGTGTTCAGACCAATCACAGCCGTGATTTATGTCCAACGTGCGTGCACGAGCGTATGATGCGCGCGGCAGGAAAATGCAGTGTGGCATTGGAGAGGAGCATGTGTTGATTTGCCCAGTGCGCAGTGGGCGGGGCTTACTGGATCGGTCCATTGATGGATAGATGTCAGGTTGATTCACTGAGCTATTAAAGGTAGAGTCCATCATTTGCAGCCATCCGAAAAGTAACTGGCGTAATTATTGTTGAAAAACTAACTTGGTTGAAAGATAGTAAGGAGACTAAACTCCCTGTGAAATTATTCTTTCTGGGAAGCTGTCATTTTGAAGTAATCAACGAAAGAAGGCATTTCCAACGGTGATTCTTAAGAAGCACCGTAGGAAAATTTAAATTAGTAGTTCGTTTTGTTATTCAGCGCAGCGCGCACAAGTATTCGAACGACGCACACGCGCGCGCGGTTGTTATAATTCGTCGGATCAGTGCGCGACGTCGCGTATAGTTGCAATTCAAAACAATTCAAAACATGATTCAGCAACTTTTGATTTGAAATTGAGATCTTAGAATGCTGTTTTTCTCGGAATGTACAGCTGAAGCTTAGCTGAAACTTCATCAGGTTAGTTGCTCAGTATCCTTCATTAGATTTTGAACTCTTTTGTTGCTTCAAACGAACAAAATGCACAAATTACAAATGATGGACTCTACCTTTAAATGCTGTGTTTTTTAGATGGCATTTCTCAGATTGCACAATGTATATAATACTGATCAAAACTGATTCAGTTAAGGGCAAAACCAAATAGTGAAAAGATGATAAGAAAAATAACCTCCAGTGGTCATCTCAGCTGTGTCCTGAGTGGCCATGCCGACCTCTTCGGTAGCAGTTTCATCCGCGCGAGTAATGCCAGCTGCCATGGTAACGGACTCATCAGCTGTGTCCTGAGTGGCCATGCCGACCTCTTCGGTAGCAGTTTCATCCGCGCGAGTAATGCCAGCTGCCATGGTAACGGACTCATCCGCTGTGTCCTGAGTGGCCATCCCGACCTCTTCAGTAGCAGTTTCATCCGCGCGAGTAATGCCAGCTGCCATGGTAACAGACTCATCTGCTGTGCCCTGAGTGGCCATCCCGACCTCTTCAGTAGCAGTTTCATCCGCGCGAGTAATTCCGGCTGCCATGGTAACGGACTCATCTGCTGTGTCCTGAGTGGCCATCCCGACCTCTTCAGTAGCAGTTTCATCCGCGCGAGTAATGCCAGCTGCCATGGTAACAGATTCATCAGCTGTGTCCTGAGTGGCCATCCCGACCTCTTCAGTAGCAGTTTCTGCCACAGGGGTTGCCTCAGTGGTTGTGATAAGGATTTCTGAGGTGGAAACATCAATAATGGACAAATAAATACAAAATTAAAAAAGGAAAACTTTTTTATAGTATTGGCCAGAAATATAATTGCATTCAATATTCTTTATCTTCAATTACTCATGGCTATTATGTCTTTCGGTGATGTCTTGTGTCATCATAGAGTCAACCTAATTTATTCGACAGTTGTGGACATTTTGGTAAAATTCCTTTGTCTAGTTTTGTTAAAAGATTAGGGCTGTCCGGAATATATCGAATATTTGAATATGAAAAAAAGTAAAACTGCTGCAAACTGCTTACTGACTGGATGGACCTGAAATATATAAATCTTAAAATTAATGTGGCCTGACGTTGCGAACTTAGCAAGTTCTTCTTCAGAGGCTAAAACAGAAATGACAGAGGTACATACATTAACATGGGGGTGCACACAAACATGCAGGGCTGAAAGAAGAAACACAAAAGGAGGATTAGGTGTGACAGGTGTGGAAAGATGCAGGGGAGGGTGGATGAGAGAACAAAGAAACAAAGGGAGATGGCAAACCACAAGGGGTCTTGTGTAAACAGGGGAGGGACCAGAAAGGGGAAGGATCAAAGGTCACAGGGAGTGGGAACGGACAAAAGAGTGTGAGAGTGAAGGGATGATGTGGGGGGGGGGGGGGGGGACAGTATTGAGGTGGAAAGGGATGAAAGATGGGGGAAGATGGGTAAACACAAACAAGGAAGACCAGATGGATTATCTGTAACAGAAGACAATGGAGGAAGAAAAGGATTAATCTTGCAGGGTCTGTGGAGTGCAGTATGTAGGTGAGACTAAGAATACGCTCAAGAAGCGTTTCTATGCCCACCGGTCAACGGTCAACACCAAGAAACTAGACACCCCTGTTGGTCATCACTTCAACCTGCCTAACCACTCCATTTCTGATATGATTTTGCAGGGCATTGAATCTCTTGGCCATCGCAAGGACTCAGTTCGCCTCAGCAGAGAGAAAGTGTGGATGAATCGTCTTCGAACTATTCAACCACATGGTCTCAACATCCAACTTGGAAATGATTAATCCTTTTCTTCCTCCATTGTCTTCTGTTACAGATAATCCATCTGGTCTTCCTTGTTTGTGTTTACCCATCTTCCCCCATCTTTCATCCCTTTCCACCTCAATACTGTCCCCCCCCCCCCCCCCACATCATCCCTTCACTCTCACACTCTTTTGTCCGTTCCCACTCCCTGTGACCTTTGATCCTTCCCCTTTCTGGTCCCTCCCCTGTTTACACAAGACCCCTTGTGGTTTGCCATCTCCCTTTGTTTCTTTGTTCTCTCATCCACCCTCCCCTGCATCTTTCCACACCTTTCACACCTAATCCTCCTTTTGTGTTTCTTCTTTCAGCCCTGCATGTTTGTGTGCACCCCCATGTTAATGTATGTACCTCTGTCATTTCTGTTTTAGCCTCTGAAGAAGAACTTGCTAAGTTCGCAACGTCAGGCCACATTAATTTTAAGATTGAATATTTGAATACTCGATCATCAACCGAATATTCGAATAGCTTTTTGCCAGTCTGAATATTTGAAAAGAAAAAACTATGCATGTACACACACCACTGTGATGTTATTCTAATTGTAAGGCCCAAAAAAAAAGTTTCCGGTTTCTGGTATGGAGCTTGCCCAAAAAAAAGTGCGGCGACGCGGCTTTTTTTTCTTTTTACCTGTTTTTTTTTGGCTTCAAATGTATGCAGATAACTGCAAATGGTGCCCGACTAAACTTAATGGAAATATATGGGAGTCCAGAGAGGCCACATAAAGCTTAATTCTCGATCATAACCCCATCTAAAAACACGTTAAAATTGTTCAGCAGCAGGATTCAAGTCAAACCAGTGAGTTTGGCGGTTTTGAGACATCATCTTTTATTGAAAAAAAAAAACTTGTTCATTTTGCCGACGCGCATGGCTACGGCAACGGGCGCGCATACCAGAAACCAGAGACTTTTTTTTTTTGGCCTAAAGTTGCATTTTTTTTATTGTCAGAAGCCACTTTTTTGTTGACGGTAACTTTTTGATTGACGCCTATTTATTGGTCCCATTCTTTTAGCTGGGTAATGTCCCTTGACAGTTATACTGCACTTACTGCAAGATACTCCAACAGACCATAACATCCATCTCCACATGCAAATTTTAACTGGCGCGCTTTGTATGCAACTTTTGACCAGCGAGGAACTTAAAGACAGCCGTAGCTGGTGTGTGTCAAATTTGATCGGCGAGTTTCAAATATAAGAATATTTGGTCAAGTGCAGTTTCGAATGATCAAATACTAAATTATTCAAAAATGGAAAGCCCAAATGCAAAGTGAGATGGGGAGTCCATCACTTGATTATTTAACTTGACAACAGTTGCACTATGATGACATAGTAACCAAATTTAGATTTTTTTCTTCAATTTTTTTTTAAAACAAAACTCTATTCAAAACAAAATATACTTTTGTGTTGGCTAAGGGCCAATTTTCAAAATTGTTTTTAAAAAATTCATTTTGTTGTACATACCTGTGCACGTGAAACCATCCCCTCTATATCCAGCGATGCAGCGGCAGGTATAAGACCCGGCAGAATTCATACACATGGAACCCACCTCCGAACAGTTGTTCATGGTAGTATTGCATTCGTTTATATCTATTAAACAAAGAAAAAAGGAAGACGATTTCCTCAGCATCATGCATCAATGACATCAGTCTCTGGATAGAGGCTAGATCACGGTCAAATCAGTGATTTGGATGGTGTTGTCAATTGTTGATGCAGGGTTCGAACTCAGCGGCACTTTCATTTCCTTACAAAAAAGGGGGAAATATGTGGCCAGGTGGGTAAGTTTCCTACGTAACCCCTTCCCCTCGATCCCCACCCCTCCCCCACCACCTTCCCCACCCCAAACCCCACCCCTCCCCCACTCCCTCCCCGAACTCCATCCCCAACCCCACACATCACTGAACGTATATTTGATGATCCATAACATATCTGACCTTCACACGTAGATCCGTCACCCACATATCCCGGAACACACAGACACAGGTAGCTGCCCACCGTGTCCTGGCACGTAGCCCTGGTGGAGCAGCGAGACATGCCGCCCTCGCACTCGTTCATGTTGGTACAGTTGTAGCCGTCGCCTTGAAAACCCGCGTCGCATCTGCAGACAAACTGGCCCGGGACATTTCTGCACGTGGCATACTGCCCGCAGTCAGACGTGTTCCTAGCGCACTCGTCAACGTCTTAACAAAATTAGCAAACACAGACAAGAAATATTCAAAAAAGTAACTGGAAAATTGTGGGAAAATGCACCGCTGAGCACAAATTAAAAAGATTGTGAGGCATTCTGGCAAAATGAGACAGAACAGGGCAGAGGTCGAAATGAGGGTTTGTTGGTATTCGGAAAGTGAATAAAGTTTTCCTTACAATACTGTTTATTGCACTCCAATCAGACATTTCATTGACAAGTCATGGATATTTAAACTTTGTATTTATCAAGATGTCAGAAAAGTAAAATACTGAGAAAAGGGCCTTTAAAGGCTTTGAGTTTTGTATTTGTGAAAAGGAAATATGCCAATTTTTTTTTTCCTTAAAAAAACACCTTTATTCCACGATTTTTAGACTTTGTCCACAAAACGTTTGGCAGACATATCAGAGATTACAAATTTCACTAAAATCTGAAAATCAGAAAAAAAATTCCACCATTTCCTTGTTTTTGCATTTTACTCCACTACGGCCCCTGTGTCCAGTTCCGTCTCACTTTGCAGGAATGCCTCACAATTGGCAGAGGGCATTGTTGGTTTGCTAATGATGAAATGGAAGTTATATTGAAACAATGTCAGTCAGAAACAATTACTTTCAATCAGTCACAAGAATCCAAGTCGTACAATCTTCATGTAAGTGAATGCATATATTGAGCGTGTTGATAATCTTCATGAAATAACAAGTTTACTGTTGACCAAAAAATCCCCCATTATCCCATCATTCTTTCAAAGGTCTGGTTGAAAGGAAACAAACCTAATATTTTACCGTTCCCGAGAAAAGAAAAAAAACCCTGGTTGTTTACATCTATTGACGGACATTTTGTGGCATACCCATACATATTTCATGTTGTGTCTATTCCATGTACTGAACACGTTGTGTGTGTGGTACATCATACACACGTCAAAAACATTGTTTCTCACACGTCTGCAGAATGCGAACCACTGTGCGGCTGGATCACAACTAGCACTCAACAGCTCAATTTTTGGGAGACACAATTTTGACCCCCGAAATTCATTCTCGCATGGTTCTCGTAAGAAAAACACAAAAATGCCAAGTTTTTAAAGGGTGGGTTGCGTGGACATTTATATTCTACTTTTCAGTGCTCTGTTTACTTTAATTTCGTTTAAAACGCATTCAGCCCAATTGGGTGCATTCCAGGGGCCAATTTCATAGAGCTGCTTAAGCACAAAATTTGCTTAAGCACAAAAACGTCTTGCTTAATAAAATCAGGTTACCAGCCAAAACTCCATGCGATTGTTATGCTAAGTAAACAACAGCTAAATACGAGTCACAAGCAATGTACATCACATGGAGTTTTGGCCGGTAACCTAATTTTACTAAGCAATGTTTTTTCGTGCTTAAGCAAATTTTCTGCTTAAGCAGCTCTATGAAATTGGGCCCAGGCCATAATGTCCTTTTAACTGTTACAAAAGATGTGAACAGAAACAATAGGATTTCATCAATGCTCTTACCAACGCATGAGCCGTTTACGCCCTCATATCCAGGTTCACAGTTACATACATAACTGCCAACGGTGTTCTGACATTCCATCTCAGCTGTGCACACGGGAGGCATGGCCAGACACTCGTTTATATCTGAGATAAATATAAATCAAAAATTTGACATGAGAGGGATGCAAACCTGTGACCAACCACACAACGTGCTGGTGCTCTACCAATTAACCTATTGCAGTAGAATCACGTCAACGCAGCTTGTGTGGTCCATTCTCAAGTCATTTCTTTGTCATTATTCATTACTTGTGATTTGACTTGTGATTTGACTTGTGATTTGACTTTATGATGGACTTATGGTTTGACTTTTGACTTCCTTGTGATTTACCGTTTGATTGACTTGTGATTTGACTAATTTGTCACTATTACTTGTAATTTGACTTTATGATGGACTTATGGTTTGACTTTTGACTTCCTTGTGATTTACCGTTTGATTGACTTGTGATTTGACTAATTTGTCACTATTACTTGTGATTTGACTTTATGATGGACTTATGGTTTGACTTTTGACTTCCTTGTGATTTACCGTTTGATTGACTTGTGATTTGACTAATTTGTCACTATTACTTGTGATTTGACTTTATGATGGACTAAAGGTTTGACTTTTGACTTCCTTGTGATTTACCGTTTGATTGACTTGTGATTTGACTAATTTGTCACTATTACTTGTGATTTGACTTTATGATGGACTTATGGTTTGACTTTTGACTTCCTTGTGATTTACCGTTTGATTGACTTGTGATCTAATTTTTGACTGACTTGTGATTACACTGTTGACTTATTACTCTATCACTCTGGAAAGAGTGTCGTGACCTGAAATCATCCCTACAAAGATAACCCGTATTGGCAACTGTATACATTGTATTACATTGTGTTTATTCACTGAAGAATCAATAAAAACCATAGAGTGCTAGGGTGGTTTCGGGCGCTGCAGTGAGTAATAGGCAGGGCGGTTTCAGACACGGTTTCAGTGACTAAAGGGTTAAAATAGAAAAAGATTCGGAAACATACCTTCACAGATGGTTCCATCATCATTCACGTCGTTGTAACCTTCAGGACAGTAGCACTCATAGGATCCCGCGGTGTTGTTGCAGAGGGCAGCCGCGTGACAGTCGGTCACATTGGCCTGCATGCACTCGTCAACATCGGTGCAGTTGTGCATGTCTTGATGCAGGTCGTAGCCACTGTTGCAGGTGCAGTTGTAGCCGCCCAGGAAGTTGGCGCAGAGCTGGGAGCACGGGGAGCCCCCTGGGAGGTTGCACTCATCCAGATCTGGTCAACAAGACAGCTCAGTTAACATTCCCTCTACCACACCCTCAAAATGGGGAGTCAGGTTGGCGTAGCGGTGCTTTCCTCACCTTCCACCGCTGTGACCCGGGTTCGATTCCTGCCCTGGGTCAACATGTGGATTGGGGTTTCAGTCCCTACCTGATTCCGTGGGTTTTCCCCAGAATATTCTTCTGGGGTTTTCCTCCAACCTCTAAAACTGTAATTTCTACTCATTGTCTTCTCTCTACAGGTTTCTTAAGGCTTGCGAGCCACAGTGCCTAGGAGTCTTTGGAGGAATCCTTGGTTTCATTTCCAGAAATAAATAATAATAATAATAATAAATTCACTTCAGTATTTGACTTCTTTATGTTTTTCGCACTGCCTTCCAAATCAATGGCATACCCAAGGGGGGGCCCTCGGGGAATGGAGCCAATTTGTTTGTTTGGTGGGTTTATTGGTATTTTTTTTTAGTCCCATTATTTGACCTTGGTGATATGTATGTGGCCTATTTTCGAGTAGTATAATAGGGTGTAAGTGGTGCCAACAACGTCAAAATAGTCTGCCCCAAACAATTTTCTTTCAAAAATTATTTTGAACAAATTTCAACTTCTAAAAAAATTGAAAAAAAAAAATTGTGAGCCCCCCCTCCCAAAGCCCCGGGTGCGCGACTGCTTCCAATAGCTGCCACAGTACCCAGTGTTGAGTTCTGTGTTCAGAACTCAACAGCAATTAGTATACCTAGTAAAAAAGTCCATAGTGAGCACTCCAGTAGATAAGCCCTCAGCAGGGGTGAGATTGGGGGGGGGGGGAATCCATGAAATAATCGGCAGTGGGTTTGAGGGAGGGCCCCAGAGCAACGTACGATCTGATGGTATAGGTTTTTTATTTGCCTAAAGGCACCCCTTAAAATACCAATTTCAATCATTCCATATCCTTTTACATGTACACTTTTAAGGTAAAATCTCAGATATTCCAGGTTTCAAATGGGATTTATTTTTAAATCCTGAAATCTGGAAAAATCCTGATAAAAAATCCTGAAATCTAGAAAATCCTGAAAAAATCTCACCCCTAAATTGCATTTTTTATGTTTTCCAGAATTTTGAAAACTCAAAGCATCTTCCAATTTCTTGAATATGGTCCGTGGAGGGGTGACCACTGCCTGAATCCTGCAAAATCCTGCGGCAGTGACTATCAATATGTTGAGGCTTAGCCAGTGACATCCTGGAGCAGTACGGAGGATTTCTTGAATAATACAGGCCTATAATGCATGGCTGAGCACAAACAACACAAGGTCTGACCCAAGACCTTGACAAAGTGCATCCAACGAAAACAGTAATACACTTTTGCCATGTAACCTCAATCCTCCATATTCCTCCACTTTGGCAAATAGGATTTTGAAGGATTCAGGGCGGTTAGGGTTAATGACTCACCATAACACGTAAACCCATTGCCTTGCAGGTTGTCGGGGCACGGTCCGCATGTGTTCGTCACCTCCGGCGGTGGCAAGTCGATGCAGGTGACGTTTTCAAAGCACGGATTGTCTTGGCATGCATTAAAGTCAACTTCACAGAAGTCACCGGTCCAGCCGGCGGTGCAGTTGCACACAACGACCTGAGGAAACAATGTGGTATAATGGGTCTTCTATAAATTTAGGATCCAGAATTCGCCCATAGACAAATTGATGCCTGCTGTACGCATCCATGCTTGTGCACAACCCTAAATATTTCTAGCAGCGCAAAAGTTTTAAACCATTATTTTGCCCCTGAAGGTAAGTTTAGTTGATTTGTAATAGTGTTTCAAAAGGCAGGTCTTTTTTTCATCCTTGTTATCACACACTTCAAATGGGCAATATTTTGCCCAAAAAAAATTTCATTTTCATCAAATGGTCACTTACATATGACTTGAAGCTTTGCCTGGCGATGAGATATAAGTAGAAAAAATTGCAGGTAGCACCATGTGGAAAGAAACGTCTTCGTGAAAGAAATGTGGTTCTGGAAGAACCGCTTGGTTGAGTGTAGAACTCAACGTTTCGGACAGTTTGCTCAATCACTCACCCCCTGAGGACGGACTGAGCAAACTGTCCAGAATGTCGAGTTCTACACTCAACCAACCGGTTCTTTCAGAACCACATTTCTTCCAACAAGAGATTTATTTCCACATGGTGTTACCCTGCAATTTTTTTTCTACTTTAACCCTAATCGAACACAACCCATCAAAGTTCAACAGCAGGTTTTGTTTAAATCTGTTGGGATGGGTACAGTACCCCTAAACAGATGGTCTTTTACATTGGGTTTGGAATACCTCCGGAAATTAAGTCCAACAGTGTGTGTGTACGACTTCCCATGTGGGTGTTGGAATTTGCCTGAATGGGTACGGTGCCTAGTAAATTATGCTGGGGATTTAGGGTTAAACTGTCCTTTCTTGCAACACTACAAACTTTCAATATTCAATCATCTCTTCTACAAAAATTATAGAGTAGTTTGCCTTTACCTTGTGGAAGCCAGCACTACAAAAAAAACAAATTTGCTAACAAGGTCATATTGTCTGTGGATTACATGCAGATAGTGAGGAGAGCTTTATGTGTACTGAATAGTGCCGGGTGAGTTAAAAAAAGCAGAACCCAAACCCCAAAATTATATGTCATATTTTAAAAAAAAAATATGTAGCACCAAACGTAATAATGACTGGAAAGCCAATTTCATAAGCTACTTTTAGACGAAAAAAATACTGAAATTGGTCAATCCGTTCAAACAATATCACCATTTAAACACAATGACCCGAAAACCTCTTTCGTCCAAAAATGAAATTTCAAGAATGGTCGTCACAATTGTCTTCAAACATCACCAGCGATAAAACCTCAGTTTAAAAGTTAAAAATATTCAACAAAGTCCTTTCGAAGGCCTGTCTTTTAAAAAAAGTGGATTATATAAATCATATTGTTTGCCTAACCAGGGTTGATAATAAAGATGTTGTGTACTACTGTTGTTGACAGTTTTGAAACAAGTATTCTGTGTCATTTTCTGTGTTGTTCCAGTCAGAATACAAATAGATTGCTGTTTTTGGACGAAACAGGTTTTAGGCTCATTGCAATTAAATGGTGATATTCTTTGAACGGATTGAGCAATTTCAGTAATTTTTTCATTTAAAAGTAGCTTATGAAATTGGCTTTCAAGTCATTATTATTTTTGGTCCTACATATTTTTTAAATATGAAATATATTTTGGGGGATTTGGGTTCCGCTTTTTTTGACTCTGTATACACAATCTATAAATCTATCATTTGTTTCTCTTGAAAAGTTATACTTACCGCAAACTTGTCCTTCATGATATTTGTGTCCTGGACGTACGTATCGTACATGCAGGTCCCATTATTCTGACAATTACAGACTTTCACGGTGGGCTCAAGCACAGCGTTGGCAGATCCGTCACTGGCCTGAATCGCGATCCGGACTTTGCTAGTGTTGGTGGGATTCCAGACGAAGAGACCATCTTATTGGTGAAAACAATAAAGAAAAAGAAATGTATAACACACGGCTTCAGGACCATACTAAATGTTGTTATACCTCCCATTGTTCCGGTACCCCATAAGGCAGTGTTAAATACGTATGCAAGTGTGTATTTGCCTGCAATCGGGAACCCCTATTGTCCCTCTTTTGTTTGTACTTTTTAGGAAGACCTCCCATATGATTTGTACACATCGCCAAATTGAGGACCCTTCGGGAATTGGGGACCCTATTGTCCTCTGTTGTTCAACGTCCCCTATCGAATGCAGAAACAAACCCACACACACATCTCTGGGGGGTAAATTTAGGTTATTATGAGTAACGGACAGACTTGAGAACAAGCAAAGAAAGAGACCTCATGCTGCAGGCGGAGTAAAGGACAGTTCCTATCTCAGGTACATTTTAGTGCAAAGTGAATTTCTTAGGGAAACAGTGAATGTCACCCTGAAGCTTTCAACTGCTGAGGACACGAAATGCACTTTGCTTTTGCTTTCATGTGAAGAATGAACTGGCGTTTAGAGGGCTATGTATGTGTTGTTGTGTATCGCTTGGAAAGGCATGGTTAAACTTTTTGTACATTTATCATTACTGAATTAAAAAACACAGAAAAAAAACCTCTGAGACACCCGAGAACCCCCCGGTTTCAATCCTCAATTTACCTTGATTGACAGAAGCACCTTCAACGTCCTGCAAGAGAGAGAAGCTGACAGCGTCCCCGTTCGGATCACTAGCATTGACTTGGAATTGAACCGGCTCTCCCACATGGGCAATTATCACATTGGTTCCATTGTCAATGGTTGGAGGAAAGTTGGCTGAAAAGAAAAGAAAAGAACAATTTGAATACCACCGGCAATATGAGGCAAACACAAGATGAATGCGCGTACTTACCAACTGGGCTAAATACGTTTTTGCTGTTGACCAATCCGGGCATGCTGTCACTTATATCACGAAAGCCCCCCTGCAATGGCCGAGGCATTGCACTAGCTATTGTTCAGATAATCCAACGAGGGGCAGTTGCTTTGTACAATAGCGTGCACAATGGTTTCTCCATTGAAGGGGGCCGCCTATGCGCAAAGTGATCACATGCCCGGATTGGTCTTTACCTGGGACCAATTTCACGGCGCTGCTAAGCACAAAAATGTGCTTAGCACAAAAAAGTCTGGCTTATAAAAGCAGGGGCCAATTTCATAGAGCTGCTTAAGCACAAAATTTGTTTAAGCACAAAAACATCTTGCTTAATAAAATCAGGTTACCAGCCAAAACTGCATGCGATTGTTATGCTAAGTAAACAACAGCTAAATACCAGTCATAAGCAATGTACATCACATGCAGTTTTGGCCGGTAACCTAATTTTACTAAGCAATGTTTTTTCGTGCTTAAGCAATTTTCTGCTTTAAGCAGCTCTATGAAATTGGGCCCAGGTTACCAGCCAAAACCCCATGTGATTTTAATGCTAAGCAAACAACAGCTGAATACTAATCATGAGCAATATAAATCACATGGAGTTTTGGCTGGTAACCGGCTTTTTTAAGCCAGACTTTTTTGTGCTACTTAAGCGAATTTTTGTGCTTAGCAGCGCCGTGAAATTGGCCCTGAAGTGCCAGCTTATTGTCCTCCGCCTGACCAGGTTATTACTGACAACAATCTTATGTGGAACACCCATTGCCAAAAGATTTATTCACAGTTTCCAAAAAGCCTGGGTGTTTTGCATCTATTCCAGTTTGTTTTAACCAAGAAATGTTTTATTCTGTATTTACAATAGAGCAAATAAGTCTTGCCAGTCCACGTTCACTTTGTCTGTGAACGTTTGGTACCAAACACTGATCAGTCTAGATGCATAGGTTAAATATGCATGCGTAGAAGACTGTCGTAATGGTTACCAGTGCGCTAGTCTACTATACATGCGCTTTACGAGGCAATCGTGGAGCAAGTACTTGGGGTAGTGCCCTAGCAACAGGCAGCTACTTAAAAAGATGGTGCACATGCACAACATTTTGCGGATAAAAATTACTCATAACTTTATGAATTTGTTTGTGAATATGCATGAGGTATAGTGAAACAAATGAAACATGGCTAAGTTCAGGTTGGTAGATGATATTAGCTCCCCTCGGTATTGCAAGTTGACAGACTAGTTCCCGAGGCAAATAGTCTGTCAACTTCCAATACCTCAGGGAACTAAGATCGACTATCAACCCGCAAGCCATGTTCTATTTATATTCTAGAAGAGCCCAATACCTAATTCGTTTGCATTCGCCACGTTCGCTTCGTCCATGGCCATTGTGGCCATTCCGACGGCCGTGTCCTTGGTGGCCAGAGAATCAAACAGGCACATGCTGTTGTCTCCGCAAGTGGACCGAACCTCTGCCAGGAATGTCGGATCGTCTCGCTCCGCCTCCGCGATCAGTTCGTCCAGAAACAGCGGCACGAAGGTCAGGTTGTTGTAGTCCGCCCAGCCGGTGTCCGGCGGGTACAGGAAGAGGGAGGTTTCGGGCGTGGTTCTCCCTGATTGCACGCACACCAAACAAAAAAATTAAATCGAAACCGTCTCGATTGTCAGACAAAAAAGAAAATAAGAAACTAAACCATACTAAAAAGGGCATAATTAAACTGAATTGCTGAGTGAATAGTTTTTGTTAGCAAATTTTTATTCTGAGCAAAAAGTCAGCCATAAATAATTTACATTGCAAGACAATTTGGCTGGAAGTAAATAAATTTCCTTCAGGGTTCCCAGCACTGTGTGAAAACAAAATTTCCCAAGTTTTCCCGAACATTTCCATGAGAAATTTCCAAAATTCCACGAGAAATATTTTCACTCTAACAAAGTTGCTACAGAGGTGTGCAACATTCACACTACATAAATACTAAATAAGCCACCATAGCCGGTCAGCAAGCCAATGGACACAACTTAGAACATGGCACAAGACGCACGTATGACAAACTGGCTGCAACCTTTCCCTTCTATGTCACTGTCAGATTCCTTGAGTTTTCCTTGATTTATAGTGTTTTTTCCCCAATTCCCTGAGTTTTCCTTGATTTATGGTGTTTTCTCTAATTCCCTGAGTTTTCCTTGATTTATGGTGTTTTTTCCCTAATTCCCTGAGTTTTCCTTGATTTATGGTGTTTTTTCTCTAATTCCCAGAGTTTTCCTTGATTTATGGTGTGTTTTCTCTAATTCCCTGAGTTTTCCTTGATTTGTGGTGTTTTCCCCTAATTCCCTGAGTTTTCCTTGATTTGTGGTGTTTTTTCTCCAATTCCCTGAGTTTTCCTTGATTTATGGTGTTTTTTTCTCTAATTCCCTGAGTTTTCCTTGATTTATGGTGTTTTTCCCCTAATTCCCTGAGTTTTCCCTGACTAGGTAAATGGAAATTCATTTTGAAGGTTTTCCCTGATTTCCAGAGAGGCTGGGAACCCTGTTCTTTAGCTTTCTTTAGTAGCTCCATGTGAATGTGGGCCATGTGTGTTACGAAGAACAATCTTGGAAGCAGGGGTATGAGTGACCACTGATAAACATAGCTGAAAACAGCTGAAAAAGGTGTTATAAAGCTGAACTTTGGAAATCTCCTATACTTTTGTACACAGCAAGTGAGGGAAAAAAGCTGAAATCCAAAACAAAAAACACTGAAATCAGCTTTAAAGCTGAGATTTCACACCCCTGTGGAAGGTCAAAAGCAAGCAACATAATCTTGTGAAGGACCGTTTTACTCAGCACAAAAAGTTTTTGCACTGTGAACCTTTAAGGAATTTGGAAAATATAACACCAACAACTTACATGTTTCTCCGAATTCAAAGTAGTCGGCATCAGTGTAGTTACCATCACTGCCGGAGGGAGTCAGCAGTGTCTCATTGCGTTTCATAAAATCGTCCGTTGGGTCTCCATTCCAAACGCCTGAAGAGTGGGAAAACATTCAAAATGTGTTCATTTATAAATTGTTATTATTATTATTATTAGTCATTTTTGGTAATGAAACCAAGCATTCCTCAAAAGCGCCCTAGGCACTGTAGCTCGCAAGCCTGCAGAAACCTGTGGAGAGAAGACAATGAGAAGAAATTACAGTTTTAGAGGTGGGAGGAAAAGCCCAGAAGAATATTCTGAGGAAAACCCACGGAATCAGGCAGGGACTGAAAACCCAATCCACATATTGGCCCAGGCGGGATTCGAACCCGGGTCACAGCGGTGGAAGGCGAGGAAAGTACCGCTACGCCAACCTGACTCCCCTGTTGAGTTCACATATGTCTCCAAATTGAGGTCTCATGTCTCCTCACACGTCAATCACAAGGCATCACAAGGCATTACAAGGCAAGACCCGACTCGTGATTTTGTTGTGATTGGCTTCATAGGAGTTGCGATAATTGACTAGTGATGTATTGTGATTGATTCATAATTACGTTCTTGACTTGTGATGTACTTGTAAGTGATTTTTAAAAAAAGGTATATGACACACTTGTGATTTATTTGTGATTGACTTCTTAAGAGTCAAAATTATTGGTTTGCGATTTACTTGTGATTAATTCATAACAATCCGAAATGTAACACGTATGTAACACGGTTGCGATAATGACCAGGTAAGGGGATCGCCATCCCCCAACCCGGTCATTACCAAGCACTGATGACCGGGTCCTAACACTAAAATGATTGACTTCAGTGAGTCACCTTACTGACTTGTGATGAACTTGAGATTGACTCACTAATAAAGAAACAAAAGAGCATCTCATCAACTCACCAAGCAAACCGCGACTAGATCTGTTCATGTACGAGATCGGAGCGGAGACAACGATATCCATTATCCCCATACTAATGCCAACTTCCATGGACGTTCCGATCATCCAAGTGGCCAAGTATCTCGTGTTATTGTTGGCGTCCAGTCTCTGGGATATGGAACAGGACATGTTGGTAATGTGATACGCATCTGGAAGACAAACACAACGTTTTTAAAATATGCAACTAAAACAAGCGTTTTACATGGCACACAAAGTCGTTGCGTCAGTGCAACAAGGTCGTAACTCGATTCTGCAACAAGTCGTATCTCGTGCGAATACACTCCATGCAACAAGGTCGTATCTTGACGTCCATCGACTTTGCGTGTACATCCGGGTTATTTTAGGAGATACGACCTTGCTACTAAGTATAAAAAACATCTGTCACAAGCCAATGTGGCCCATCAGGCTGGTGTTTATCTCCGGTTTCGACTGAGAATATTTCTGTTCCCCCTGGATGGGATGCTACTCCATCGCAGGTTACTCCTGGGTGGAGAGAGGCAAGATGGGGTGAAGTAGCTTGCCCAAGGACACAACCTATGGCCAGCAGCTGGAATCAAGCCTATGATCATGAGTTACAAACCCTGACCACTAGGCCACACTCCCAAGACATGGCACATCGTATGAGTCAATTTAAAAATGAACAAAAAAACAAAATTTGCTTCAGTGAAATGTCAAGTTTAATATCGAATTTTGCCCGTCACGGCAGCAGGTACTGCAATTCGTATCTCATAACATGGAATTGTGCCTAGGGGTGGCATCAATTTCATTCATTGGGTTTGCCTTTTCACCACCGTATAAAACGCTTATTAGGTTACGCAAATGAAAGGCAAAGCCCAATATTGCAATTATTAGGGCTACTGTAAATTGCCCTCTGCCTGATTCAGCGTTAAAACTGTTGAGGACATAAATGATAATTAAAGACATTATTCACACGGATTTGTAATGTTGCGCATGCAGTTGCATGTATTAAGAAGTCAAAATTCTGTATTTAAGATAACTGTACCTTCTTCAATTAGGGTCTTGTTGAAGAGTTCATCATTGATGAAAATGTCAACGTCTGAGGAATTCTCATTAGCACTCATTTGCACCTGCAAAAACATACAAACAAAATCAAGGCTTGGTCGCACAGAGAAATTTGACTGATTTTACAATTAATATCAACAAACTCCATTATATAAGAAGTGCGTGAATTTGTGGCAAAGTATTAATTAAGCAGGCCTCTTGTAGATTCATTGTCACTGAATAAGCCGTTCGGTCCCCCGATGAAGTAGTCCAGGTCAAAGGTCATTCGGGATGAAATTGCTGATGTAGTGTTACCCAATGTTAAACAAACACGAATTCTGTTTGGTAATTAACACGCACGCCAGTCTCCTTGCGTGTTCATGTGTCTTCAATGAGCGTTTGATTATCCGGAATGACCCAATTCATCCCAACGCAAAAATAGAAATTCCATTCCGTGGTAAATGGAAGTTCCATTGCAAGGTCACACTTTTGGCGGCTATGACCAATCAGATGATGAGGATTTATTCAGGTGTTGTATAAAACAAACAATTAATGTTTCACATTCATGCAATGGAAAGAATAATGTCATTCAGTGATGCTCCAATTTACTTGGCTTCGCTTCAACTTTCCATCTGTCACCTCATGAAATTATTCTAACCACTGCACTCACAAACATTCGTCATTTGTATAACATTAAAGTGCTAACATTTTTTGAGGCCACATTTTTTACTTGGATTTATGAATATAATTGCACTGTTTTGGAAACTTAATAGTACCTTGGCAGAATCATTGGCCTGGCCTACGAAGCCTACAAACAGCGTGGCCTGGGAAAATTCGCCGGTCTTGGCATCCCGGGCGCGCATCGTCCTGCCCTGGATCTCAAACAAAGTCTCGCCCTCGCTGTCGGGCAGCAGGAATTGGGTGTACTCCCCGAGGCCGTTGAAGGTATAACCAACTCCATCCAAAGTTGTGATGTGAGGATCGCCAATCATCCAACCTACATTCCCCCCCGAAAATAAAACAGAATCAGCACGGCGGACAGGGATCGAATGATTCATATTTTTTTTCCAGAAATTCAGGATGCTTAAAACCCTTACTCCAAAATGTCTTTTACTAAATACTGGACCAAGTCCGCCAAAATCCATCACTCTGCTTCCAATACATGAAATAATGGAATCCACCACTGAAGTACTGGTGGATATAGATGGACTTAGTACACATGGCTTATGTGACAACAGCAGTGCAGGATGCAAGGTAAAATCAATCGGATACCCCTAGCACTGTTTCAGGCCTCCAGGCCCAAGTCCATCATACTCCATCAATATTTATCAAACCAAGCCTGCAGGACTTAGTCCCCCAAAATACACCACAATGGGAGGATGGCTTTTGATGGAGTTGGGAAAGATTAGGATTCCCCATGCCATTTTCAGGTTTCATTAAAAATAGATTCCTTTTCTAAATACTTTTTTTTTTCAAGTACCTGTAATAGAAAAGTTATTTACTTTTCAGAGCGACCAAAATTGCTGGCCCATGATTAGTCAATGAATTATTACTTTAGAAATTTTGAATTACTTGTGGCTAAACAATAATTTCTAGGATTACCCGTAACACAATACGCACATCAGGAATTAACACATGGGTTTTTGTGCTCTAAATTCTATACAATACTGTTTGATTTTTTTCTTCTTTTTTTTACTTTTTGTACTTTTTGAGGGCTGTTTGCTTAACATTTTAGAGGGAGAGAGTTTTATGGAGTTTGAGCATTGAAAGTTAGATTCCTCTCAACGCACCTGTGTTTGGGGGTAGGTACCCACTGCACCGGCCCTTTGGTCGCTTCTCAAAGTACATGTCACAAAAAGCCTCATCGTTTGCTTTTTCACAACAGTAATAACGTGGGGCATAATCGAAATCTGCAGTGAAGAAAAACGAATACAAATCCTAAAGTGAGATGTTAGACTATACGGTGTCTAAATTTGACTCTGCAATTTTATATCAGCACGATATGAGATGGAGGGGTACCCCCCCCCCCCCAATCTACCTGTACCCTTTGTAAACCTTAGACTATTGTTATCTAACACGTTCCGGGTACATCCCCCCTAAATATCTCAAAAGAATTCCTGAGATATCCAACACAACTGAGGGGGGTTCCCTCCGTCTCCTATCGTGCTACATATCGTCACCGACACCACGAAGTAACACTCTACCGTGTTAAACCATATTTTTTTCGATTTTCAGTTTTTTTGATTTTTGAACATTATTCATCAAGGCCTACCATTGCACGAAGTTTCAAAGCTTCAAGAGCTTTACTTTAATAATTACGCTAAGTATCCATGGCAACTTTTGCGCAAAAGTGACAATTTTCGTTTTCACGAAGCAACACTCAAGTTCCATTTACCATTGCAATGCATGGCGCGCACTCTGCTCATAAGTGAGCAAAAACGTTTTCACGAAGTAACACTCTTTTTGTAATAAGTTGTATGAGCGTGGGCGCGCTGACCTGAAGTTGCACTTTCCTCATGTTGAATACATTGAAGAGTGTTACTTCGTGAAAACGAAAATTTACAGTTTCGCAGCCTTTTCGGTTTCACGAACTAACACTCATCTTTTTTCTCTTATTTCTTGTTTATTGAATACACAAACGGGTGAAAAACAGAAGATTTAATAAATTCAATTCATCAAGTGTCCACAACGAGAAACCCAACTGAAAATACTCTGTCGTTTTGACGCAAAGTGTTGTTTTAGAAGGCGTTCAACTTTAGTTGCCGTTTTCTCCAATTGCTAGTTTTTACTGGTATGTAGATGGGTGTTACTTCGTGGTGTCGGTGACGATATGTGCAATTACATTGGTCTAAAACAATCACATGCCCAGCCTATAAAAACGACCGTTTACCTCACATGGAGTAACAAAGTGAATACGTCACGCGCACAAAATGTCATAAAGACATAAGCGCGTGATTCAGCCCGCAAACCAACACCATTGCCATTTTGTGTGTTTGTTCGTTTGCTTGTTTGTTTGTGTGCTTGTCGGGGTTTGTGAGGTTGTTTGTTTGTCTGGTTGTCTATCCGTTTGTTTTTCTTTTTTGTTTTTCGTGACAGGTTTTGTATTTGTAGATTTGATGTGTTTGTCTGCTCTGTCTGAGTTTTTATTTTGCCGAGTTGCACTAGGAACCTTGGCAATCCTGCAAGGGTGCTACTTGTAATTTTGTGTTTTCGTGTGTTTTTCTTTCTTTGCTTTTTTTTCGTTTTGTTTTTCCATTTACTAAATGTTTTTAATTTCATTTTGTTTTTCTCTCAGGATCTTGTTTATAGTAGTTTATTGCTGTAATTGTGGCCTCTAATGTGCAATTTGTGTGTAATTCTACAATCTTTTTTTCATTATAGTTTTAATTGTATTTTGTTTTTGTCGGTCTTTTAACTTGCGAACTAAATAAATGCACAAGATTAAATGAAAATGACAAACAATATAAGCCAAATGAGACCCCTCAACCTTCAGAAAACACCCACATGATAACGTTACATACATAGTGTGGACATTTTTTGTTTTCTTGTAGTTAAGAAAAAGTTAGTCTGAAAAAAAAATCATTTTACAACCCAATTTTTTTTTCTATGATTCCCTTTAGTGTTTCTCTTCATTTTGCCACCGATAAACCTAACCCAAAAATGCCTCTTCACCTGTTTTTCAGAGAGAGGGAAACAGTGTGTGGACGTGGGTAAGTCCACACAACGTCGCTTCTACCTGGTTTATGTGGACCTCTTTTATTCGGAAGTCCACACAGTGAATGTAATGCTTGTACACCCATACACACACTTGCGGGGAAGACCTTTGTTTCCTTTCTTTTGTTCTCCTTTGTTCCTATTGAAATCTCAAACTCCATAGCGTTTCCCTTATGTGGAAGATTGATTTCTAAAGACTTCCTTGTGGGTTCTATTGTTCTATTGTGTTTTCTACCCCACAAGGAACCCTGTACATGGACACCCAAAACCAACAAGACAAGTATGCAGTTAACAAAATTAGTTAATTAGTCAAAATATTGACTTACAAACCCAATAATAGTAGCGAAACCAACTTATCCTTCCACCCAAACTAAACTGAACCCTCTCTGTGACACTAAGCTCCCATACTCCATCGTAGCCGGTCACCAGAGAGCGATCCGCACGGTAGCAACATCTCATCCCAGCATAGTTTCTTTGAGGAAATTGAGTCTGAAGACAGAATCCACCTTCTGACAAAGTAAACACCAGTAACAAAGATTTGTCATCTCGTTAGCCAGGGCAGTTATAACAAGGAATTAAATGTGTGCTTGGGAGGTATTATAACACTCTGTTCAAGACCGGTTGGAGTCTGGATGGGTAGTTATCAGCATTCCAGAGTCCAACCAGTCTTAAACAGAGTGTTTAATTCCGACCAAACACATATTTATTCCCATTCATAAATACCGTGTCGGTCAAAAAAATAAAATCTTTTCGGTCCAAAAATCAACACAAGTCAAAAAATTTAGACGTTGCCAACCATTTTGTTCAACTAGTTTTCTTCATGTTTTATGAAACACCCCTCTGACTGTTATATGGAATGTCCCTCTACAACTCCTTACTTTATAAGGAGATTGGCGTACACGCTGAGCGTACTGCGCGATATCGTGCAAAACGCAGCTGGGCTTGTGTAGTGTGAATTTCGGACTTATAAAATACTGATTCACTGGTAGTATTGCGCATGCCTACGCGTAGATGAGGAATGTAAACGGTCAACAATGAAATGTTAAAAGGCACCAGATTTCATGGGAGTCCAAACTTCATGTGACACTAAAAATGTGTTTAAGACCAGCCAGCCATGTCTTTATCATCCGTTTAAGACCGGCCACATGACAGGCTCTCAACCAATGGGAATGGGTAAATTGTCTTAGGTATTTATGAATACATTGTATGATTGTAAAACCGATTTTTAATCTTTACTATTTTGACTTACTCTCTAAATTCCAGAGTGAAAATTCACTCCCAAAGTCGGAAAATAGGGACCAGATCCCAAATTCCTGGGCTGCCTAACAGTAAGCAGAAGAGTTGTGCTTAGCACAGCAGAAAAATGTGCTAACCATAAGCACTATTTCACGGCGTGGATGTGCTTACTGTCGCGAGTGCATGGAGATTTCTATTGAAACATGTCACTAACTTAAGCAAATTTTTCCTCTGAAGTAGGTGTGCCTTTTGCTGTGCTCATGCTTACGGTCTCCATGAAGCAGACAGAGGCTCTGTTAGCGGAAAATCCTGTGCTTAGCAGCACGGTGAAATTGGGCCCAGACAATTTAGAGTGAAATTCATTCACTCGAAAAAAAATCGAGTTTTCACTCGACTTTGACTAATTGGTTCTGTTTTCCAGACTATTTCAATCTGAAACGAGAGCGATTTTCACTCAAAATTGTATAGTCCACAATTTTCAGTCTAATTTTAGGGAGTATCCTCTGCCAATCAGATTCTCAGTTCAGACTTCGGGGGGGGGGGGGATTTTTTACGGATAAGTACTGAAAAAAAGGCAGTACCTACTTGTAACAAAAGGAACTAACAGAAGGATAACAAAGCGCATTAATGATCTAGCAATAAACATAATTATAATATCTTCATTATGTATAAAGATAGTACAAAAGTTATGTGCGCTTGCACTCAACATTGTACCACCCACACTGCTTGAGCATTGTATTGGCGGATACATCAGGGAAGAAATATGTACCAATATTGTAACATAATATGTGTAACACAAAGTACTTCCTGTGCTAATGGCTTAAACCTACCTTCCTGATCAATTTGATTTTGTACGTCATCAGTAATCGGCATTTGGGAACTGGATGCGGAATTGCGTCCGCTGGACCTTCTTCGGCGTTTATACGTACTATCTCTGTCCCCCTGGGAGAAGGCACAAGGGCATGTTCCTAGGTATCCTTTCCAACGACTAGGATCCACTTGACGGTTATACCACCATCTGCAATATCGTTTTGGGTTGGTGACCCTCGCGCTGTTCAAGTCCAATCGGTACACCCACCGGCCTGTCAGGCCCGTGTTTCCGACCAGCGTGTCGGGCCGGAATTTGTCGGCGACCGAAGCGAAGGGGCTCTCTTTCTGGGAGTTGACAAACAGGCCGCTGCCGTTGCTGTAGCCTATGATGACGTCGGTGTCGGAGAGGGCGTTGTAGTTCCACTGCATGCCCTCTTGCTCGTAGTTCACAATTGCAAAACCGTAGTCCCCGTCTGTGACCAAGGCTACTTGGAATGTGTTGGTATTCTGTTGGTTTGTTTGGGATTTTTTTTGAAACAGAGACAAAATTTCAGATTTTCAATAAGGGAATAACAGTGTGAGGAGCCGGTCTTCACTGCGTGATAATGACCGGGTGCGGGGGTGACCGCCGTTAATGGACCGAGACGAAGTTGAGGTCCATTAATAGCGGTCACCTCCACACCCGCATGTGAGCTGTTTTGATTTTACTTCCATGATGCATTTGGAATATTGAACAAATTGAGTAATAGTGTGAATACCACTTTGGAGAAACTTATGGAGAAATGTGACTGAGAGAAGAAAACTTACTGTCATGGTAAAAGTGTACTTACAGTTGTTTCTATGAATGAAGGCATGTGGTACCATGTGACCACCAGCATCCAATCCGGTTCAAAGCTTGAAAAGGATGAATGCACATCCTTAATTCTTGAGCATGCGTCCTGCATCACTGGCCCACTTGTGTTGGTATAAACCTACAACCAACGAGTACAATGTAACCAGTCAAGTTGCATATCTACAATTTCACTCCATTTGATTTAATTTAATTTCACTCAAGTTTAATATTAATTAACCCTTCCTCTCTGGCTGGCAATTTCAACAAGGCCAGTCCAGCAGTCAAAATAAATCAAGTGACTGTTTTACACAGTTGGATGCATCCTGCCTTCATGCACCAGGATTGACTGGCTGTGATTGTTGTGAAACCTGATATAGCCATGCTTTAATGATTGCCGGAGATTGATAAGCTGGCTGTACCTAGCATTTACTTGCTTTTGCCTGTTGATGAAATTGCCTAGTCACAGTGCCTACTGAAATAGGATCTGCCTGTTGGTGATTATAGCACCTCACCCACAGATTCTGTATCTTGATTGGCCAAAGGCGAGTCACATGGCATTCGCAATTTTTGCTATCTTGCTGTGCACAGCCTGAAGTGCTATACCTGTAGCAACCAAAGTACTACAGTCAAATCTCGTTAGTACAAACTCTGTTAATACAAAATTCTGGTTATAACAAACATAAAGCCTTAGTCCCGACTGTGCATTTATGTACACAATGAATGGGACTGATGTTCCTCTTAATACAAAATTCTGATATAAAAAAAACAGTTTGGCTAGGTCTGAACGAGTTTGTATT